>NC_054061.1:8715000-9017500 GCF_017639655.2 Falco naumanni
GAGAGCTGTTGCCAGTGGTGGACTGGCTGCTTGCTTTGCAGAAAACGAGCTTTTGCCCTCTGACAGTCCAGCTGTGGAAAGAGCAGTGTTTGCTTTCGGTAATGTCAGTGAGAGGTACAGTTGAGCACGAAAATGGTGCTCTGCGTGGCTTCTCCATAGACTGCTCCTTGCCAGCCTGGATTATGGTAGAATATTTTATTTTTTTCCCCATTACTTTGTCAAGCCTGCAGGAAATTCACCATTTCCATTATTTCCACAAGCTTCCCTGGTGCTTACTGTGTGACATCTTGGAATCCACAAGATCAAATCAAAGCTACTCCTTCTGACCATCTAAATTACAAACACACTGACTGTGATGCGATGCTTCATTTTAAAATTGCCTGTTAAAATCCAGAAGGACTCCTGAACATTTTTAATAATTCCCTAAAACAGTCTAAGAACATCTGTTAAAGTATTGTATTTCCTTAAAGACAGCAGTGGTTGAGATTGCTTCAGCTGGAGAATAAGGTTGTCAGTCAAAGTGGGTTTTTGTGGTTTAGTCTCTGATCTAGGAGTTTTTAGCATCTTTTCCCAAGTGGGCCGAAGACAGACAGCTAGTGAGCTGTTAGGGCTTGCCTTGCCATGTGTTTAACCTTGCAAACAATCAGTCAATACCTTTTGCAAAGTCTTCCATGTTTTACTGGATACCTGGTGCTTTCTGAGGAAACAAGATACAGTGGTTTGACATATTGCACTTCTCACATTATTCCTTCCACAGCCTGTGTCCAACGTTTTAATATGTTGAGTAGCTGTGGCAACTTCTTTTGTGTGTCTACAAACGTTTGCATTGTTAAGCCGTTGGGTCTGCTAATGAGGGGATGAAGGAAGAGGCAGGGTGTTGTATTTACTGTGTAGGATTTCCTGCAGAGATGAATAGTAGATCCATGGTGGGCTGGAAGCCCAAAGAGTCCTTAAAAGATCTCAGCCTCGCACGCCCGCAGACATGGAGCTGCAGCCCGGAGCAGGGTGGGATCCTCCACCGGTGTCCTGCAAGGAAATGCTTGAAATAAATCAGAAGCAAACAGGAAAACAAGCAGAAAGGAAAAAAATAAGGCATCCTACTCCCATCAGTGTCTCTACCTCAGTTTCTCCAGCCAAACGATCAAAGGAACCACTGGAAAGAGACAATAATGTAAAGCAGCGTCGGAATGGAGGGTAGCAAGTTAAATCAAAGGCTGTAGTTCAGTGCAGTGCGATGGCGTGGCTAAGGATGGACGTGAACTGGGACCCTGCTAACACGACCCACTTTAAAAGAGGGTTATTGGAGAGAGAGTAAAGTCATAACAGCCGAGTCTGGGTGTAAAGAGCAAGTCATTGGCAGCGCATGGGCTGGGAGCAGCATCTGCTCTTGCAAAAAGAGGTGTGGGGAAACCTTGTTGTCGTGTCTGTGATGAAAGGAAGAAGAAAAACTGTCAGAGAGAGAGATTTCTCAGTATATCAGATAGCATGCAGGCATTGAAATATCTTAGGTTCTTGTGTGATGGGTGGTATCAAGTGCACTTTATCTCAAATGGACTTTTCTGAAGAATTGGGTTGAACCTTTTGAAGAGAAACAGGTAAACAAAGAGAAAAAGATTATTTTCCCTACTTTTCTGAACACAAAATAATACTTAATCCAGTTTTCCATTCACTTCCATTTCCTTTGCATCAATCCCAAGAGTAAAATATATTCATTTCTTTATTATTACCTATATGGAAAGATTTGGAACTGGATTGTTGCATATTGTACTACAGAAATGTGGTGTATCGCATACTTAACAGTGTTAGAATTAGATGTGCTTATTTATTGCATGCTGATATTCTAACTCTAGATCTATTGAGTGTTATGATACTTTATGAGGATATTACTTCATTACATAATTATTTTTATTGTAGTGATGATGCCATATTGATCTAAATTTCCACTTGCTCACATGCTTAATTTTGTGTCATGATAACATGAAAGTGTAAGTGAAGTGATAGGTTTTATCTTTTCAGTTATAATTCCTAACTGTTTTAAGAATTTTTTTAATGCTTTAATTATTTTTTTCTGTGTGATTGAAGGAAGCTGGCATCATCACCAAGCTTGCAACAGAGGACACATCTTTTAAATGTTAGTGTGTAAAAGATGTCTGTGTTGTTACCTTTTTAAACAGAAGATGATGGACAGGAAATCTGCAGAATTTTCAGCAAAGGGGAGTCATTTTTTCAGCTCTTTTTCATTTCTTAATGGAAGAAGAATTATGGAAATGAGAGTGGGCATTGCATTAAGTGCTTGAAATGTTCCTTCCCTGCAGACCAATAAAAACATAACTCTTCCATTAGGGAAATTTAGTTTTTTGAAGGCTGCATGAATCTGAGCTCTGAATCAGTGAATGAGATGACGATGCTGGGGTAAGCGTGGCAAAGTCTGATGATGTGTTTTAAGTGTTTCGCAGGTGGATACTAGATCTTAGCTTGTCTTGTAAGACTCCGGAGCAACTTTTTCTGTGACTTCTTACATTAACCACTTGGCTTACCTTGTAGTACTTGTACAGTGCTGTCTCCTGTTACACAGATCAGTGACAGAGTTTCAAAGCCACGGGGACCGAATGATTTTTCCTACCTGAATTTGGACCAGAAGGTTTCCTGGCCTTCTCAAAGCACTCTAGCTACTTGCATAAGTCCATAAACAGAAGTCAAATAGCGCAAATCAAAACTGTGACTTTCCTGTGCTTCATATGGCAAGTTTACAGCAATTATAATCTCACCGATGACTATAGATTATACAGATTGTAGCTCTCTGCTTTTCAAAATATCCTCCATCTGTGAGCGTGTGATGAAAATGCAGTAGTAAACTGCTCTCGCTGGGGGTGTTCACATTAGGTCCCTGATCAAGGCTGTGGAGAATTGATACTAGAGCAAGTGGGTTTTCAAGTGAAGCCATCTTTTTTTCTGTGCTGTTGACCATAGAATAGTAATCAACGTCAATTTCTAGGTTCTAGAAAACCACAAATAAAAAATAACAAAAAGAGCAAAATCATTAGCAGTCATTACCACTGTTCCTTACTTCTAATTTATTAATAGTATGTCAGTTTCATATACTATATTACTTAAGATGTCAAACATATCACAGATGTATAGAAGGATGATTTATTCTCATTTACTCTGTGAGGAGAATGAGACACCAAGAGCTTCTGAAACTTGTCCAAGGTCTGGAAATGATTAAGTGGAATTCTTTCTCTTTATTATTTTTATTTAGTCACAAATAGTCCAAATATAGCTTTAATGCTCTAGTTATAATTGATAGAATAAATCCCATTCCCCCCCCTTTTTGCTGGAGGGCTGATCCTATGGGTGCATGCAGCACAGACAGTTAAGGCCACAAATGTAGTTGTTGTGAATATTTGGTCATACGTGGGGCTGGTTTTGTTTTAGCTTTCTGAGGTGTTTTTTCTGCAGATACTGCTGGGAATCATTTTCCCATCACTACAAGTGTTCCTTGAAGCTCCAGTCCCTCGCAGGGCTCCATGAGTGCATCCCTGTGCTCCTGTTATGTTTTGTATGCAGACAACTTACTCCTCCTGCCTTACTCCTATCCAGAAAAACAGCATCTCTGCAAATAGTAGTTACATTCCTTACAAATTCAGGAGGCAAGGAGAACACGTCTGACCTACAAGATCCTCTATGCTCAGCCTGAGTTTTCATTCCCAATGGAAAGATTTTGAAGCACTGGAGAAAGACTCTGGTTGAGGAAGCACATGGGAATAAAATTTTCAACTCCTTCTTGATTCTCTTGCTATTCCATTCCCTCTACTGGTCATGTGGCTTAGTCAGTTGATTAATTTAATCAGCTGCCGGCTTTAGACATTATGAAGAGATTCTGGCAGGGAATTTCCACCTCACACATTAGCTTTTTGGCTGATTTAAGTTGGGGTCACCCTGTGCTAGTGCCGTAGGTGGCTAATAGCCCCCGAGAAACCAACTGTGTAGACTGGAACTGCCTGTAGAAAACACGAGTTCCCAGGTGCCTTGGATGCGTTTGCGCACAGAAGGAGCCAGATGGTTTTCTCAGTGGGTTTTCTTTGGCTTTGCTCTGCGGGAGAAATACCTGAGATGGATGCTGCCAGGTAGCTGTGTGGCTTCTCTGTGTTAACAGCTGCTCTAGCTCTTCTCTCAGAGGTATATTTAAAGCATAAAAATGAAAAATGGTCAGAAGACCACGTGGTCAAGTGGGGAATGGGGAAGACTTCGTGTCTTGTGTACCTCCAGACCCAATGGGATGGGTCTGGTCCCAAGCTGACAACCCGGTCTGGAATGTGATGGTGGTACGTGCCAGGTGGCTCGTAAGTGCTTTGAGACCTAAGGTACTTTCTGCATGTCAGTAAGTTTTTCTCGTTCACAGCCCCTGGGCATGGCTGACTCGTGGCTGTGTGGCAGGCAGACACGGCCACCCCGGGGAGCCATCTGAAGCTGTGCACCGTATTGCAGATTTGACTCTGAAACGCACTGCTGCAGCCAGCCGCCCCCCCAAAGCACCGTGACCTTCGGAAAGCTTAGGTCAGGTCCCCTGTCACCTGCACGTTTTAAAATAACAGGCTGCTTGGCTTAAACTGCCAATAAAACTAATTATCCCTAAAACAGGGCCGGGCTCTGGGACATTAACTGGGCCAAACAGGGGTGTGGGCTCTGGTTTTATCCTGGACAATAAAAACAGTGCAAGGCAGCCTGCACCTCGGCCAGGTGCCCAGCCTTGGGCCATTGACGGCAGCCCAGCAGCGCTGGGCAGAGCTCCAGGTGTCTCAAGCAGGCTGGTCTGGGGCAGCCATCCCCATCTCACGTGCTTGCTCTCGTGGTCTTGTTCCAGGGCAACCCACTGTACTTCCAGTCTGCCAGGAATGTGACGGTGAACATCCTCAACGAGAAGACTAAAGTCCTCACTCGCCTTGTAACAGGTAAGGAGGGGGGAAAGCTATGTGGAAGAATTAAGGAGGGATGAAAGTGTGTGTGTGTGTGTGTGTGTGTGTTGTGAGATGCTGTGCTGCCTTTAGACAGCACGCGGGAGGGGAGCCCAGGTGTCTTGTGAAGTACAAATGGAAACTTCGCTCCACTTTGTAGAAACAAAGCTGGAGACATGAAAGCCGTGCTGGAGAGGCAGCTGGCTGGTGTTTTCTGATAACGAAGCAGACCATCGTTTTCATTTGAAAGCCAAGCCAGAGACAGAAAGGTTAGTTGAACCACGTCAGGGTCAAGAACAACATATGCAGGCTGACATTTCCGTTGTAACAGGCACAGGCTTTTCCTGAGCCACTTCTAATTTGCCTGAGATCTTGGGAACTCTGCAGATTAACTGCGGCTGGGGTGGGACACCGCAATTTAGAGCTCTGTGCCCGTATGCTGATGAAGGACAGTCTCATGCTCCCAAGCCTGAATGTGTTTGATGGGGAATGGGTGTTTCATAAATCCCCAGTGCACAGCAGCATTTGAATGAATGCATGTGTAATTTGGGTTGAAAAGCGTAATGCATTATATATGATAATATAATATATATATATATATATGATATAGGATAGACATTCATTTATTGAGATTTATCTAGGGACCGGGAGAAGTATTGCTGTGTGGCAAAGCCAGTAATCCATAAACATGTTGTTTCTATATGAGGCTGGGTTGTTTGGTTTGCTTATATAACATCTTGGCCTCTAGTCACAGTATTAAATAATTAAATATGCAGCTTCAGTAAGCAATGATTTAAGCAGTGTGTGTGAAAACCGACTGGAGGGAAGAAATAAATTCAACCCCAAGCTCCCTGATTCTCACGTTCAGAATCAACATGTTGAGATTGTTGGCTCTCCATATATTTTCAAGAGGGTATTTGGTTCACGTAAGCACCTCCCTGTCGGGAGAGCTTGGGAGGATGCAGTCAGTGATGTCTCCCAGTGTGATGTTCTGGTTGTTGAGCTCATTTCTGCATTCAGCAGCAGCTTTGGTTTCAGAGCAGAGCAGCAATGTGGTCCCATGTAGTCTGTGCTACAGTGATGAGTAGGGAGGCAGTTAATTAGCAAGATACAAATCAAACTTAAATTACTGGATTCTCTCAGAATGCCTGCAAGAGTTTTTTAAGTGTTTCCAGGCATCTCAGCATAGCTTCGCTTTTTTGTAGTGCAAACCATGCCAATGATTCTGTGCGCGCTGACGCCAATACAGATGACTTGTGCAGGGAAACGGGTATAGATGGAGTTTGGAACTGCCTGCAAGAAAGTACTGGCTTTCAGGTCTTACTTCCCTTGTCTTTGGAGAAATGAGGCTAGTCATGAAGATGGCCAGAATCCATGCAGAGTCCCATCACCTGCCCTGTGCAGCAGCATATTCCTGGGAGGCTGTGGCTTGGCCTGAGTTGTACAGGGCTGTTAGATCGTGATTTGTCCAAAGTTTAGCTTAGGTTGGTAACCGAGAGGTCTGCGCTATGCAGCCTTTGAGCCAGAGACCTGCACAGAACTGCTATTCAGACAGCTGATGTTTATCAGGCTCCACAACAAAACACGTTGCCAGAGGCTTTCCAGGGCTGCCATGCACAGCAGCCTGCGGGAGAAGCAGCAGAACTGAAATAAGAGCTATGAAAGAAAGTCTGACTCGTCTAAAAACTTTCTGAAACGTGGAAGACTGTCATTTGTCTTGGCCTACACATGCTTGAAATGGTATGAAGGAAGATGTTTGCTCCTGTGGTGATGTCTTCTTTTGGGGTTGTTTATTGTTGTTTTTTTTAATTGGACTGTGCATGACACCGTTATCATTTTAATCCAGGTATATTTAACAGGGAGAAACCCAGGAATATTTTACATGGCAGCATCAGTCCAAGCAAAATGGACTCAGGAACTCTTGATGCCTCTTACAGCTGCACCAATTCTCTGAAAGCATGGCTGGGCATGTTCATTGCTATTCGCATGTGGGTCCATCTCTTTGTAAAAATTTCCTGGCTATTCAAAGTGTAACGGTGATTTTAAAACACTCATAAGCATTAACAAAATTGTAAGTAGAAATAGTTGAGGTGGTTATTTGGGTAGAAAACAGTGGCCTTTTCTAATGAGGGGTCGCACTCTGAAAAGCACAGACCTCCCTTTTTGATGTGTGGGATGCTGATTGTATCTGCAGAGCTGTTAGGACAATCTCAGCAGATGGGTTTATTAAACATATGAAGCTACTGTGTGATTTTCTTATACTTTTCACTTAAACATTGTGCTTCTTCCCTCTAGGTCCCCAAGCAGTGGAAGCACACAGCCAAAAATTTGAGGTGAAAACCCTCTCTGGAAAATTGCTGTTTTCTGCAGATGACAACGAAGTGGTGGTTGGAGCAGAGAGACTGAGAGTTTTAGGTAAAAGATTATGCACTAAATCACTGTTTTAATATGCGCCTCTTCAAATTTTAGTATAGTTTTGCCTGACTTTCCTTGATGCTTGCAGAAAGCTTCTTTTGGAGATAAAGCCTTTCACTCTCTTTACTGCTTTGAATCTTCCCCAAGCAGGTAACGGCCAGGAGTTTCTATCTGAGGGGTTTCTTAGCTTGCACAATGTGTTATTTCCCTCCAGAAGGAACTCCCCTGGAAGGGGTTTGTCTGGCTCAATGAAGTAGCTTTAAGAAGAACAACTTTATCTCTTGGGTCTGGGATGAAGGACAGTGAGGGATTGCTCTAAGGATGCTTCCATGTCTGCAGTCACTGTATGTAGGGAAACCTCTAGGCTTCATGCTTTTGATCGCACCACTTTCACCAGCTTCTCCTTCATTTTAAAGCAAATGCCAAGGAGGAGACATGCAGCGAGAAAGTCAGCAGGCATTAGGACCCCACATTAATTCTCTGAAGAGTTTGGTGGTCTTTAAATTGGCTATCTTTCCTTAGCCGCGTGCAGGAGTACATTGTGCATCTCTGAGCCGTCTTCAGCTATGTGGTGGGTAGGGTTCAGTGTCCCATGCACGGGAGGTCGACATCACCGATGCCACCACTCCCTCGTCTGCCCCTTGAGACAGACAGGGCGCCCTGAGCTCTCCTTTGCCTGTGCGGGATCTGTCTCCCCAGCTGTCCTGCCTGCTAGGCTTGGCATTGGTACTTCCTAACAAAAATTGGGGAGATACACTTCGGGTTTGGGCATGGGGGTTGCTTATTGTTTCTTTGGAATTTTTTTTTTTTTTCAATTATAAAAAAAGGAAACAGTTATGGTAATTCTGAAATTTAAAAATATATTTGATAAATTATATGAAATTACCTCTTAGGAACTTGAATTCTCTTGCTCTCCAGTTCAATCCGTGCTCTTTGGTTAGTCTGAGATTTGCTGGTGAATGTTTTCATGCAGGACCAGGCTGGGTAGCTCAGTATTGCTGGCAGTTAGTCACAGAACGATGCCACTGGTCTCTGTGGATGCACTGACAGTTTTCTAATGGCTTGACATGGATGGATGTTTGCTCCAAATTGCTCCGTACTTCTCTAGTAAGCTCCTGAAAACAAAGAGATCAATGAAGGAGATTAAAATTATATATAGTTGTTGTTGTTGTTATTATTATCATTATTATTATTTCTATATATTACATAGCATTTTATTAGTATACTATGTATAATCTAAAGGAGCTTAAATGCCTTGAAGTCTAACCATCATGAATGGGACTTTGTATCCAACCCTGAACATTTTAGGTTACCGCGTGTAACGCTACTCTAGAAGGTTCCTGTTTGTAAACGGACCAGGTGTAGCTCTGTGCAGGTCGCTGTTGTTACATACTGGACTAGTTCAGTCACCAGCTATGTAAAGTTTGGTGAGTTTTGTAGAGTAAGTGTTGCACTTCACAAAATTAACAGTATCTTTTTTAGCTTAAAACCTTGAAAATGACCCTTCCAAGATTCTTGCAGTGTTACAGAGCTGGGGAACGTTTCTCACAATCGGCATTGTACTGCGAATCTCCCTTTGCACTGCACTCTTCAGACCTAATACAGTCTTTGTGCAGGATAGGTGAAGTCAGGAAGTAACAGTTTTTAATTGTTTTCTTGGAGATCTTAAAATGAGAGAGATTTATGTCACTGGTTCTTAAAAAAAAATACAGAATCTTTTCCTTACAAGTTGCAAGTACTCCTTTTCAGATTATGTACAAAAATGGTACTTTTTATTTACTTTGTCCTCTTCAGAGAAAGCAGGAATTATTTTTGATAGTTATATTGAGTTTCTGGCTCGTTCTAGGCTCCAGAATAAGCAGCATAAAAAATACCGCTAACCACTGTAGTGCATTTTCATTTTTACCTGCATTTGTGTCTCGGGGTTTATTTGGCTTATGCAGATCTATCAGCAAAGAAGAGGTAGAATGATACCACTGGTGATGTTAAATCGCAAGTATTCCTATGACCTTGAGCTGAAATGCTTTCAGAGTTCATGCTTGGCTTTATTTTTCTCCAGCTTTGCTTCCCCAATCTAATTTTATCTCCAAAAGTGTTTGCCATGGCTGTTTGCCATGCTGGGAAGTGCTATACCGTATGTTCGTATTCCTTGTGTCTGCACTCGAGGCTAGTCCAACTTGTAGTACACAGACAAATTCCTTTGATCATTTTTCTGGTGTTTGGGATCTCAGGTGCTGTTGGTATGTGTCTGCTGACACCTGTCTACGCTATGTAAATAATCTTAACTTGTTCGTGTTATTGCTGAACATGTACTTGTTGTAGAAAGAAGTGTGTGTCTGCAATCTGGCATGAAAGTTGTCTCGCAGAGGTTAGAGCAGCAGTTACTGAGCTTGTGGCTAGCTTTTAATCTTGTTAATGATAATTAGGTTTTTTTTCTTTGTACACTCTTCAAAGCTGATTCTCAAAGTTTGTTCTACAATGCTAAAGCTTTGTCTTGAGAAAAGAGGTGCTTTCCTGTTTTGAAATGGACTCTACTCTGGGTAGCTAAAGGGTTTTTCAGCATTAGTAAGGCATTAAAAAAGGGAAGAATAACAGAATTGTGGATAAAAACAAATACAAGTAGGACATGTGCTGCATTTGATGGTGCTTCAAAAAATTGCACAGCATGGGTAGTGCAGATTACCAAATGAAAGTGCTTTTTATGTTAGTTGTGTTTTGGGGAGTTATTTCTGATTTATAACTGTTAAAGGGCACAGAAAGACAGAGTTGGTCCCCTCTGCTTTTCATGCACGATGTAACTTAGAGGTCTTCGATGGTTTTATTTGATTTAGCAAATCCAGCCAAACCTATCGTCATAGGAGAGATTGGAGGATAATGGGAACTTGTGTTTGAGGACAGGGGCAGCCCTCTGAGCCCTTTGGCCACGGTCAGCTCTGCTGGCAGCCGTGCAGCCTTTCGCAAACACATGCACAAGCTCCCTCTGCCTTGCTCAGAGCCGGCCGGGAGCTCAGCAGCTGCATCGGTCTGGATGACTCAGAAGGAGCTCGTGTTTGCCTGCAAGAAGTCATGCAGAAACTGAGCCTGATGCCAAATCCATTCTGTCCTTTTCTTTCCAAGCTCCTCTGCAGTGCCTGCGGTTGCCCAGCCATCTCCTCCACCCTTGTGGTGGCACGGGGTGGCAGCACGTTCTCGTGGTTAGCACCCCTTTCTTTTACAGGCTCCGCTTCTGGAGCATTTGAGCAGCTCACGGTCTTGTAAAAGATACTACAGCAATCTTCGGAGCGGGTCTCATTCCTCAGATCTGCAGCCCTGGTTTTGCAAGGCTTAGGTTTTGAAAGCAAACTCAGCCGAAGGGCACCGTGGCGGTGCGGGGGGTGACGTGCACACCCTTCTGCGCTGCCCGTTGCCACGGCCAGCAGTGCACTCTGGCAGACACAACATAGGCACAAGCTAACGCCTGGCTGGATGCCCACCCCACCCCACCCCACCCCCGGGCTCACAAACACGTATGGGCTGCCTTATGGGAGATGAAGGAATGAGTCCTGATTGAATTCGTGTGCGGTGCGTCATGCAGCGGTTCGCCTTCCCCCCTCCTCCCCCCCTCCAGAAACGAAATGCGTTCAGCCCGTCTGAAGAATGGTGCAAAAGAAACTCTTTAGTTAAAAGAGCATTAAAAAATAATTTTGATATATATTCATTACCAATTTCACTTAATAGCATATTGAACGTTAGAGCATTTATAAACAAAAGACAATCATAAAGCATTATTCTGACTGTTAATTAGCTCTATTTATTCTCCAGATTAGTTATTAAATATGCCCTCTAGATGCCACTGGATACTAATTAACAGAGTTACATTATTATCTCTATAGAAAAAGCATTTTTAATTAAATCTAAAGCAATTTAAATTACCATGAGTTTTTACAGAAATTAAACTCTGGTCAGATGCTTAATTTAGCCTTATAAGACAACATCTGATGACATGCCAGTGTCAGTTCTCCCAAGGGCCTTGACATCTTTTTTGGAGATTACTTTCTGAAGTTTGTGTTCAGGGAAACTCGCCAGCGTACTCTGGTGTTTAATATTTATGATGGATTTAACCTTTTTTTTTTTTTTTAAGACTAAATATTGATGGGAATCCACATGCTTTGCAGTGAGCTGAGATAAAAATGCAAAAGACGCGTTCCTGCAGCTTACAAGCTTTTGCAGTCCCTGGGTTTGAGTGGTGGAGGAAGGTTTGCGTGGGAGGTGGGATTGCATGGGCTGGATGCTCTCCCGTTACAAATCAACCAGGTTTTTTTAACTGCTCTTAAGATTACCGTTTTGCTTTGCAATAAGGACGGGATTAATCCTAAAACCACAAGGTGCCTTTTCTGTAATACAAGTGTACAGGGAGTACTCCCAGGTTGCTCCCACTCTGGGTCCCTGGAAAATGTGCCTCTCACTTAGACATTTATACTACCATAGCCTAAGCTTTTCTCCTAATGTAATCTGATGATAAAAATTCAGCTAAAGCTTTTCACTGTGGCAAACCATAACTAAAATAGCTGTATTTAGGGTGGGGTAGGATGCCTTTCATCTGCCCGTATAAAGATGCAGGAGCTTCTCTGCAGAAGATGTGCAGCATCGCAGTCTTCCCCCACAACACAGCCGGCTAACACGCACCTTTGATCTCGCCAGCCCCTTGCATGCCCTCCCTTCAAATGATCAGCTGTATTTCTGCCTTGTAGCTTTTTTTCCACTGCAGCATATTCCCTCTGGGTGATGGACTGCGTGGAGCATGCAAATGCTGACTGCAGGTTAGACTTCCAGGAACGTTCGTTTGGGAGCAGGTTGTGTTCTAGTTTCTCACCAAGTGCCTGGGAATGCACCTGAAAAGAGGAGTCAGCTGTTGAAATGTTATTACAGATTCATTAATAAGTTTGGATTAATTAATTCCAAGGCACGTTTCCAGCATTTTATTTATGAGCTGTATATTAAGGACCTCAGAGGTTTTAGTGGGGGAGTACCAGCGATAAAAGCAACACAGCCCAAGCTTACAGTCCGTGCGGTCTCTGTGTGACTGTCTCATAAAAGTGCTTCTATACGGGTGGGTTTGGGTTGGGGGTTTCTGTTGTTGGGATTGGGGGGGGGGGAGTAACCTGCTGTGTATTTGCAGGATACAAGGTGCTGGGTTTCAGTACCCATGGCAGGGTTAAGGATGTTGCAGGGTGGTTGCAATGGCAGGGTTTGCAACGTCCTTCGCTTAGACGGGAGGAGAACACAATTTCATCTGAATGTGGTGATCTGTGTGTCTGTGTGAGCTGGCCCAGCTGGCCCTAAAGCTGCACATCTACGTGCGTGTGCAGGGAGCCTTGTGTTAGCGCGATCTGGGAGGAACCCTGCGGAGCTGTGGCTGCAGTGCCCGCTTGGTTAAAGCACTCTGCTCACCCTTCTCAGTATTAATATTTTAGTAGCTGTGTGGCTTGTCCTTTCTAACTGGTGTTTGCTGCAATATTTGCAGCAGAGGAACTTCAATGAGTGCAAGAATAGTTACATTTCATTAAAATAATCCAGAATGCTATTCAACTGGTTCCAGTCATTTCAGAGGACAGTGTAACTGAGAGATTTAACAGCTTTCAGAAATGGTAACCCATTTTTGTTGCGTGCACCCTTCTTCAGAAGCAATTATTTATGGGTCAGGACATGCCTGTTTGACCCTTTAGAGCAGCCATTATGATTTCAAAACGGCATTTTGCTGATTTTTTTGTGGCAGAAGGAACAACTTCTGTGGCCAAGTGTTGAAATCAGGCCTGATCCAGAGAGGAAACGGAGCTTTCTGGCCTCACCATTGAGTCTGCTGCAACTTTACACCTGAGGATAAATGCCAAGCTTGAATCTTTTTATTGTGGGTTTTATACCTTTTCCTGAAAAACGTGTCCTTACTACAGGTCTGTCAGTAGGTTTTTTCAAAGGAGAAATGGTGCTACAAGACTCGTTACTTGGCAACTGAAATATTTTCCCACGATGATACTTTTCCTTTGCAAAGACAGCGGAGAGGGAGCTGCCTGTAACTCCGGGATGGCTCGGCGCTGCTGAAGCGTGGCCGTGGTGCCGTGCTGGGGTACCCCGCTGGGCTTCTGGAAAGCACGCTGTACCATCAGCCTGGGGTCAGAGGTCTTTCCCAGTTCATCCCATTGCAAATGAGCTCCTTGCTCAGGCTGCTTCAACGGCACCGAGAGGTAGCGGTTGCTCCAGAGCTCCCTTTTGTGTTCTCGGCAAGAGCAAAGCGTGCCACGGCAGCGCTGCTCACGAGGCTGGGACAGGCATTTGACCTTTTGCTGGGGATGTATGAACTTCTTTAGGAAGCGGCTACGAATATTCGCTGCGCACTCCCTATAGGTAATTAAGCGGTAACACTAATGCAGTCCTGCAGCAATTGCCAGGCTGTCATGTAGTCGTTGGTGCTGCGGTAAAAGGACAGAGCATAAACCAAGGAAAGTAGGGAAACAGGCTGGGAAATGAAGATACCAGGTTTTAGCACTGGCACTAGCAAGACTGGGAACAGCCTCCGCTGTCTGTAGCCTTCAGTCATGGCAGCGGAGTTTCGTCACATTTCTTTGCACTCGCTGCAGAGCTGTGATGCTGGGGAAAAAAAATTATCTTTAGCAAAATTAAGGGGGAGGAGGGGAGAACATGATTCTTCTCAGTGATTAAAGCCACAAGGAAATTTGCTCTCAGTTAGGAATTGTGTTATTGCTGTTTCAATGTAAAAGTCAGGTGTCAAAAATTATTTAATCTGTAATCAGCAGTGACAAAGAATTTAAAAACTCTATTTAAAAAAAAATACTTGATTAAATTGGATGGGTTTTTTTCCCCCAGAGGTTGGAATGGGATTTTTGGGTGCTTTCTTCCAAATAAAGTTTTTGTCCCATTCTATAAGGGAAGAAATTAAAATGGTCAGATCTTGAACAAACCTACAATTGTTGAGTGAATATTTCTGGCTGCTTTGCTTCCTTGAGGACAATAGATGTGGACGCTGTTGTCCATTCCTTTTTAATGGCAAATCCAACTAACATTGCCCTCCTTTTTTGAAATCCGCTTACCCAGATTGTAAACATCTTTTGTCAGAGAGGACAATGTGTGTCGGGAGGGAGATATACTGAGAAGTTTTCCTTGTGTTTGCTTTTACTTCAGAGTACATTGCAGGCAAAAAGGATCGCATTTATGTAAAGTCTATAGGCTCTGAGTCCAGGCTGAAATGTGTGTTCAGATTGCGTTGCCTTAATGCTGTTTAAGCAAAAAGAAGAATCATCCACCATCAGATTAATATTGATTAAATGTCACAAGGATTATGAAAGAAGCATACCGTATACTTACCAAACACTGAAATCAAGTTTAAAAGTGTGGCAGATTTATGTTTTATTTCCTAAGTGTCTTCCCCGGCCTTCACAACCTGATCCGTTTGAAGCTCACATAATATTCTACTTGATGAATTTCCACTGTGTATTCCTGCTTCAGGTGCTTCCCTGAGTTTCTTTGCAACTTTGCACCAGAATGCCAAGAAGAGCTTCAAAGGAATTCAGTGATGACATTGCTATCATTGAGCTGCAGAAAAAGTGTTGAGGGACCCCAAAACTAGTCGAGAAGGAAATACCTAGAGGTCAGCATAAGCTGCAGCAACCTTTCTTTGTATGTCTTTCTCAGTTTGGATGGGAGCCCTTCTGTTCTTTTCTGTTCTTACCTTTCTCAGACATTCAACCACTGAAGCTAGGCTGTTGAAGGTCGATGTGTGTCCACAGACACATCCATCACTAATGACCCACATGCTCATCTTAGAGCTTGTGGTTCATCTTATTGTTTGCAAGTTTTCTACCTTAAAAGCAAGCTCCGTTTGTGCCTTGGGACAATGAGTCAGATAACTGCTTCTCCTCCAGCCAGCAGAGCTGGGAGTGCTGGAGTCACAAGGAGTTCCCGGCTGGTCTCGCTCAACCACAGCCCAGTGCCGAAGGGCTGACTCACTCCCTGTGTGCGTACAGTGCCAAGACCAACATCGAAAAGCATCTAAACAAATTATATTACATTTTTATTATCATCACCTGCACGTGATTTCATTACATAGATTGCCCTTAAAAGAACAACTCCCCAACGCTTTGACAACGAAGGCAAGCAGATAGATAGACCTTTGCAATGAACTATTTTTATGGTATCCTAGAAAGAAACATGAATGAAGCTTTATGGCTTTTGTTCAGTGTGCTGGCTTAACCTAGCCAGGCTGTTATTGTTGGGCCCTGAAATGGAGCCCTTATTGATTTCAGATTTGATGGGATTCAAGGGGAGCAACAGCAATTGCTATGTTCATCCATTTAAAAGCATAAATTAAGGATGAATAAGGCTTTTAAAGCTAGGAATTAAAAGAAGCAGGCACAAATCATTTCTACCTGCATTGTATTGGATTTATTTCCTGGACATCTGTTTGCACAGACACCTTTCGGAGCCTGTCACATATTACCCTGATGAGACCTGCAGAGGAGAGAACCTTCTCAGATGGGTGTTTTCATTAACAAATTGCTGAATGTGTCCTGATCAATAACAGTGGGAATAGAGGTAGTTTATGGAGATCACCAGCACGCTGTACATTGCCTCTTGACTTCAGCTAGAAAAAAATCATAGCAGATCCTTCTCCTTCTCCCCTCATTTGCACAGTACTACGTTAAGGCAAAGCGCTGAAGAGCAGACACTGTTAAGCCAGCTTAATCACCAAGTTTGTCACAGGGCTCTCAGACTCCAATTTCATTATAAACCAGTGATACACAACACTAAAGGTGTACTGTGGGTCTGGAATTATTACTGAAAGAAAACAAAGAGTGGGAAAGAAATACGTTGTCTAGGACGAAAAGAAAAAGGAAAGTGGGGAATAACTAACTAGGTGCATCTGCACTTGAGCGGAAACCTGATTTCTCTCTTTCACGTTCTGTTCCCCCCCAAGTGCTGTTCAGCTGATTGCCACCTACCCTTGACAGCAGGAGCATCAATCATTAGTCTAAAAATACCTCTCATTGCATTGCATTTGAGCTCTTCTTCTCTCCCATCCAGCTGATAGCGGTAGAAGCCTCGAGCAAGTTTTGTGCAGAGTGATCAGTACCTTGCCACGGTGGCTGGAGCGCAGTGGGAGCAGGGACGGCCCTTGCCTTTGCACCAAGGAAGGTGCCAGGACAGTTCCGTGCAGCTCAGGTGCACGCAGGAAAAGCAAGAAGCAGCAGGGCACGCTGGGCTGTTGATGTCCACTTTCCTCTGGCTGGATTTGTCGCTGGTTAAGAAGATGCACGTTCCAGCTGCCGTTTCCTCTCTTCTTGGGGCATTTGTAACTCCTCTCTCCCCTGTGGAGTTGCTGGCATCCAGCCAGCGTTGAGCTCATGCCAGAGCCCTTGCCTTGGTGGGGTGTTAGTAATCTCTTGGTCTTTTCTCACAAAGCTCATGAGATTGATCGATCAGCTCCCCATTTGGAAGAAGAGGGTGAACGCTTCAGAAGGCACAGTTCCACAGGAGACTGGCAGACCGACATGCACACACAGAACATGATGCTTCTGCTTTGTTTCAATGTGAAACCAGGATTTAAAAACGCCTTGTTTTATGCGAAGTCTCGGATTCATGTTGTAGAGGAAGGTGATTGCCAGAAGCCCAGTGCGTTGGCTGGTTTTCTTGCTTTCCACGTTGGAAGCCATGAGGACAGGTTGCTCTGCAGCGAGGATGGACAGTGCCTTCCTGTGCAGGAGCTGGAGCTGTTCACGAGGTCCAACAGCCCAGTGGCACTGGAGGCTCCCGTGGCAGGTGCAGAATGGGAAGAGGGAGGTGAGAGGAGGTCTAGAAGCTGGGTGTTGCTCCAGCAACTCACTTGCAGTGGTCCAAACGGCAACCAGGCTTGTCTCCTGGATGTGGCAGTAGGCTTCTAAGAAACTACTAGTGCCACAGAAAATGCAAACTCTTATTTGGCAGAGCTGTCCTCATGCAGTCTTTCTTCTGAGTCTTAAAGAAGAAAAAGATACCAAAACAAATAAAAAAAAAAAAAAAAAAAAAAAAAAAAAAAAAAAAAAAAAAAAGATCCCCAAAGTTGACCTGTAAATGTTCCCTTGCCATAGGACTCTTGGCTTTTGTTCTTGCATGAAGTGAACACATATTGGGGTCTTTGACATTTGTGCTTCCACACCTTATAAACTGGAAGCGGGGGGGGGGGGGGGGGGCACGGAATCCCACTCTGAGTGAATCTTTATGGTGATTCAAAACATTTTAGGTAGATCCTGTCATATGCTTTATAAGTTCCTGACTGATGTGTGGAATTAAGTTATTGGGCAGAGAACCAGCTAATGGAAACACATTGATGAAATCATTTTTGAGGGACATTAAATGGAACTTAAAATAAAGCTGAAATGGCTTTATGGATTTTTCAGTCAAACTGTTTATGAACATTTATCGGTGGTAAATTACACGGTGTCAGAAGAGGGAATCAGTAGGTATGGCTTTTAATAGAAGTCGCTCTGATATAATACTGTGAGAAAGAATAATGTATCGCCTAGGGATGTACAGTATAGTATGTTTAAACACAAATTATATGATTGTTTTCTCCCAACTGTCTTTGGCTGTTTGCAGATAAGTTACCTTTAGCAGCAGCAGAGAGTCTTGTAAGATGGGAAAAAAAAATATTTTCAGTACTTTGCAATAAAATAGAAATTTTGTATTATACCTTTTTTCATGGTAGATAGCAAATGTTTTAATAACAGGTAATTTGGGAAGCAGAAGCTGTGTTGTACAATAATAAATTTAATTTAAGTTTCCTTTATACTCAGTAAAGAGAGAAGGGGGATATAGCAGCTTTGATTGAGAAGGGGGATTGTAGCAGCAAATTCTTGAACTCTTAGAGCTGTACATCAATATCATTTGCCAAAACCCATCATTCCTCAGAGGACAGTGAAAATAAGACTAGGGGAGTGCAAGACTAGAAGGCACTTTCTGGTCCTGCAGATCTTGTCTCCTGTTTTTGAGACGCCACATCTTATAGTCATGAATCTGTCAAATCTGTTACATTGTCTGTCCCAAGTAACTGAAAAGCTGCTCCCATTTTTCCTTCTCTTTTGGCTAGAAAACACTTACTTTTCTTCCCAAATATATTTGGGGCCAGTTTATTGCCGCTTGCTGTCATGCCAACATAGGCCTAGAGCCAGTAGTTCTTTTTCCTTCATGTTATTTATCCTCCTAATGTATTTATACACAGCATTTGTATCCTTCCTTAGCCATCATGCTGCTAAGCTAAAAAGCCAAGTCCTTCCAGTATTCTTTTGTAGGATGGACTTTTCCTCTTTGTGCAGTCATGGCTGTGTTTCCTCTCTGCACACTTTCCTCGCTGAGGATGAGCTGGGGGCTACATAATAGTTCAAGGATTCCTTGATGGTTCTTAAAATAATGTGATTTTTTTTTTTCCATGTTCCTGTTAGACTTGCCTCTTGCCTTTCGGTTTAACGTCACATTTGCCTTCCTTTTGGCCCTGTCCCACTGCCATGAATCATGAGTGGCACTCAAGCTTTGTCCAGGGGCGTTTCTGTCCTGGAAGCATCCGACACAGAGAAGAAATTTTTACTACTTTTCTAAGCACATGACCTTGGACTTTATATTTTATAATTTCATCCTCTCTCTCTTCTTCCGTTCCCTGAGGTCAAATATTTGTTTCTCCATGACATCCCAGTTCTCCTCTGCAGGGCCAGAATAGCCCAATTCATTGTCAACAGCACATTTCCCTCAAACTTCCCTTGTTTTTTTGCCAAACATGGATGCTATCACAGCCTGGCTGGGGACTTCCAGAGCGGCCAAGAGCCAGACCTTGACACAAATGTCCAGTTGCATTTGTCCAAAGCTGTTGTTTCCCTTGGGAGGCACTGCAGGAGCTGCCGCTCCCACCCTTCCGCATAGAGGAGAGGACTGGTGGGAGCGGGCACATTCCAAGTCTCTAAAATTTCCAGTAACACAGAAAGAAGAGGGTGGTTATTTACTGGTTTTCACAGTCCAAGTCAGAAGAAGCATCCAGTGAAATCATCAGGTTGAAACCAAAGGAAGAACTCCTCCGGAGTATTTTATTTATCTGTGAGCCCCCTGACACAGAGATGGGGACACTTAAAATGAAAATTAGGTGAGGCGAGGAAAGCTTATCAGTGTCTCTCCGGTGGCTGGGTGGCACTGCCAGCTCAAGGAGTCCCTCAGCTGCTGACAGCCAGAGTCAAGGGAGGGATGTCTCAGTCCCGGTCCCTCAGCATCCCCTCGTGGCTGACGTCCTACTCAGTGACAGGGACAGGTGGCCCTTTGGGAGATTTTGTGTTCTTCAAACAGAATCATAAGAAACGATATTGTCAAGGCAGGAAGCCTTATCAAGGCAAGTAGCGTTCACTTCTAACTTGTATCAAAGGAGAGAAGAAGAAGGATTTGGTAATCTCATTCCTGTTCCTAGTGCATAAGGGACTCTTTCGTGGATCTGGGAATGAAGGAGACAGGAAAAGAAGGTTTAAGAACTGTGTGTAGGGAAAGGAAATCAAGGAGGTGAAGGAAAGAACGGCAGGCTATTTTATTTTCAGCCTTCCTGAAAAGGCTGCATTGGAGTCTTCTCTGCCTTTGTTTCCAAAGATGGTTGCTGCATTTAAATTAAATGATGGAAGCCTACAAAACTCAAGTCGTTAGAAATACGCTGAAGTTTCTCCGTATCCTGCAGACATTTCTGGTTACGTGCAGATGGTTATTTTGGGGTTTGCATAACTTAAGTAGCTGCTCAAGTGTGTAAAAATGGATTAGAACTACCAGCGTAAAGTCACGATTTAAACAATACAGGTGGAAAGGGTGCAAGACTATCTGTGTGCACCTCTCCAGCTCCGCTTCCTCATCTTCCTCTGCTGCAAAGTCATTGTTCTGTTACACAGGTACGTGCAGGCTGCGTCTTTTGCTAAGTTTCATTGCAAAGCCGATAGCCAAGGCAATTGTGTGGATAAGCAGAGACTTAAATCATTTGCAAACTGTTGAGAGAGGACAGATCTGGTGATAATAACCTTCATGACTGGCAAGTTACAGCTGCTTTTGACAACTGGTAACGATGAAGGCTTATAGTAAAGTTAAGAGCTAAATATCTGTATTAATGCCATAGGATCAATTTCAATTCTCAAGTATAAGCCCTCAAACTTTAGACTGCTTTTATCATCTTTGAGATTACTTTGTTTTTCTCTAGGTTAAAAAGGAGGTGTGTTTTTTGACAAAGGTTAGAGCGCTTGTTTTCATTCTGATTTTTTTCTTTAACACAGTGGGACGGCTTGGTTAATTTATTTCAATGCAAAGAAAGTGCAGTCTTACTGAAGCCACAGGTGTTTCTCAGTTGTAGCAGAAGTTACAGAAGGATGTCGCATTAACATGTTTTACATCATCTCAGAAGCTTTTCTTATTCTGTAGTGGTGACTTCCAGACTGCACAGAGAGAACAATTATAATAGCACGTGTTAAGAGAGATCTCAAATATGTAAAAGGTGTCATCAGGATCTGTAGTTTGCACCAATAGCAGTATAAAAGAAAAACCAAAGGAAATAAAAAACTGCCACTGGTGCTCTTTGCATGCTGGCACTGAAATTGCTGTGATGACTACAGGTAATGAATGACTAATCATTCACAGGGTATCTGAACGCAAGACCACATGTCTAGATTTAAGAATAGAGGTCATACTTGCTCACTGGGTAGGCAGCTATATATTAGAGAACATGAACGTTAATTTTGAGTGCTCTGCTGTGTGTAAGGCAGTCAGTGTCGTTCTTAACTGTGTTTTAATTGGAAATTTCAATGGGAGCGAGAATATGATGTTCTGCAGCATAGAGCGCCAGTGACAGCACTTGGGGACACCTGTGTCCCAACAGGGTATTTTAAAAGTGGAATGGGTTCAGCAAAGAGCATTGAGAAATCCAGAAAATCTGCTTCACAGTGAATGATTCAGAAAGCCTGAGCTATTCAGAGAATCAGAAAAGGTTGAGGTCATTGGATCACTGCTGGTAACTATCTGCAGAAGGTGGAGAGTCTGCTCATGCAGGGCAAATTGGCTGGCACGTGAGGACACGAGAAGATTTAGTGGCTGAAAGCTGAAGTGAGACCAATTCAGATTAGATTAAGATTTTTTAATTAAAATAAATACTGGAAAGGCTTACCAGAGGATGGCACGGGCTGCCTTTGGCTTGAAACAGTGATATGGGGAGAGCACATCTTCTAGAGAGACGCAAGTGTGGCTCAGGCATAAATATGGACCAAATAGTGCAGGGATGGCCGGGTGAAGTGGCCCAGCCTGGGCTGTGCAGGTGGCCACAGAAGAGGACTGCAGTGGCCTGAAACTTAGGAAGGCTGTTTGTATTACCTAGCAGTTTACAGCTGGCGATCTGAAAACAGTCACCAAATGGGGACGGTGCTGCCTTCCCCACCATCTCTAAGAGCAGGGGAAAATGAGCAGAAGTTAAATGACTTCTGGGTCACACCTCAAACTGGTGGCTTGTCTGGGACTAGGGCAGGGTCTGCTGCCTGCTTGTGCTGCATTTCATGTGGTGGACACCTCCCTCCTTTTCCCCAGGCGGGAGCACAGCCTGACCAGTGAGACGTTTGCAGTGGTCGAGCCCAAATTTGGTTTTCTCCTTTGAGTATCTCTCAGAGCCCAGAAGAAAAAAAAAAAAAAAAGAAAAAGAAAAAAAAAAAAGCGCCATGACATGCATCCAGGTTCATTACTGAGGGACATAGCTGGATTAGATGCCTGGTGGCCATGGGGGTATCTTTTCCAAGCTCCCTGCATCAGTTGGGTCGACAAAGTTCCCACAGTCAGGGTGCAAGCAGCTGCTTTTACAGCCAGAAGTGCCGTTTACAGGCAAATCCCAGTTGTAATCAAAGCAACCGATTTCAGATGATCAAGGTCTGGCTTTTCCTGGGGACAGAAGGGATGTGTGCAAGAAAGAAATGGAGTCAGGCAATGGGTTAAATTGCACCTAGGTATGATTTGACAATCACTCCCCTGATAACAGCTTATAATGTTTACCATTTGTCTTCTGTTTTGTTTTGTGATTTCAGGAGCAGAAGGCACAGTGTTCCCTAAATCTATAGAAACTCCCAATGTCAGGGCAGACCCCTTCAAGGAACTAAGGTAAACTTTGGAATATGGTTTAACGGTAACTCAGTGGAGCCTTGTTGGATTTGTGTGTGCTGCTGGGCATCAGTTTTGCTTTTGCATAAAAGCTTGGGGATTCACTTCGGAAGGCATCACCAAGAGGATGCCTCGGAAGAGAAGGGACTGCCATGTTTACATATAATATGACCAAGCTAAAGGCAATCATGGGTAATGAGAGCATCGTTTCTCCTCTGTAACATGCTCTGTGTACCCTGGGCTTAGCATTTGAAAAAAAAAAAAAAAGAAATATTTTCCTGATTGTGCAGGGACATACTGAAGTCTGTGCTGAATCGCAGGGAGTAGCAGCAGGCAAAAGGACAATGCTCTCCAGCATTACCTGTCTTGCAGAAATGCAAACCCGCCCTGACCTACAACAGGGTCTAGCTGCACATGCATGTAGCTGCTGACAGGCGCAGAGATGCTGCTTACTGACAGCAGTACATCAGGAGGGTACAAACAGCACAGCTCCTGAGAACCAGCTTTGCCCTCAAGCTAATGCTGGGCATTATATTTATTTAAAAAATAAAAATAAAATAAAAAAAGTGTGCCACTACAGGTTACTTTGGATGACTAGTCTCTGAAAAGAGCCTTATCATGTGGCCTAATAAATTATTGACTGAATGTTCTGATATCTTCTGACCAAGAACGCTGAAGGGGTTTGCCATCAGTGCTTTAATTGTTGGCCCTTAGGAAAAGAGAGAGTGAGAAAAAAAGCTGGGAAAAAATCTCCAGAAGGACATCTTGTCCTTAGGTCTTGGGTTGCAGACTTTCCATTCCTGGAAACTGCCGGGGCTGAAGCAATCTTCAGGCAGCTGAAGCTGTGCACGAGCGCTGCAAATTTACTGCAGATGCACCAAGATGGGAGAGGACCTCTCATTAACTCTCTGTACTCTGATACGGGGGATAGTTATAGCCCAGCTAGATCACCGTGGAAGATAAAGAATATCCTGGCTACCTTCCCTTGGGTCTGTCTAGATCTTTCTGTTTCTCTCTGTAAACACTCTTAATTGTTCCCATTTTGCACTCCGGGGACCATATGTCAGGCAACCAGTGCAGTGGTGGTCTGATTCAGTTTGTTACAGAAGCCTGTTCTCTTCCTCCATGCAGTGACTTTAACCCTGCCTTATGGTTTTCCCAACCTCGGTATACGTCCTTTAAACAAAGAGGGTCTTTGCTCAGCCTGACATGCAGCTGCCAGGGCAGCGCTGGGGTCTGCAGTGGTGGGAGAAGCCCCAGGAGGGCAGGGAGCAGTGATGCACAGCACAGGTACCCTCTGTTTCTCCAGGCAAATGAAGCAGCGGGTGGGTGGGTTTGTAGGTGAGGTTCAGGTGACACAGGCTTTCTGACACAGCCCATATTTACTGACTTTTTTTTTTTTTGAGGGGGAGGGAGGGAAGAAACAAAACAAAGGCAAGATAATGGTTAAAATATCCAATAGCATCTAAGTAACTTACAAAACCAGGTCCCATTTTCAGCAGCGCAAAAGAGATGCAAGACGTAGGTCCGTGTGTGTGGTTACTTAGGACTTTTCTAAACATGGGAAGGGAATTTAATCCAAATAAGTGTAGGTTGTCATATTAGAGGGGACAAATGTGAATTAAAATGGCCTTAATCTGATTGAGTATGCGTCTGTTCTGAAGAGAATTAAGCTAAATGAAATTGAAATGAATTAATGGCAATACCTATGCAAGGGGTTGGTTCAGTATGTTTGATCTGCTTTAAATTCATGTTGTTATTTCACTTGTTTTATGTAGAGGGCTGTTAGATAACTGACTTCCTTTCAAATTAGTGGACTGGGTGGAAAAAATCCCGTAAAAATCTGGTGGGGTTTTATTCTTTTTCTTTTTTCTTAAGGGAAAATCACTCAATAGGATTTACCTTGGAAAAAAAAAAAAAAAGTCCCGTGGGGTCCCAAAACATTTTGTGTGCTTCTGAAAATTTTATCTTGGCAAAAATAAATGTTTTTTTCCATCGCCCTGAGAAGAAGAGAGGCAATGGCAGCACTGTGTAAAGAAAGCAAGGTTTCCCAAGAGCAAATGCTCTTTTTCCTCCCCAAACCAAGAACCATCCATCTCTCTCTCCTCTCCACGTGTTGGAGCACTGGCTGCTTCTTAGGTAAAATGGTGCCTTTTGGGTGCAGTACAGAGTTAATAGATAAAATAATCTTACTCTGGGGGGACATTTTTTGGTACCGTCCTATTTTGGTAGCAGAGTATGTTTGTAAGGTGTCCTTTTGGCCTATTCAAAAGGATTCTGCAGTGAAATGGGGCTGAATGAGGTGTCAGCCTGTGGGTCCCGAGCTGCCGTGCAGTGCTAGGGAGGCAGCGCTGTACACACGCACTCAGTAGCTGGCGTGATTCTGAAAGACCTTTTTCTATAATAAATAGTGCAGACTTTCTTTCCTCCTTTGGCTGAAGTTCTCGGGGTGGGAAAGTGCCCATTCAGCTCCTGTAGGCTGTCGCCAGGTACTACCGACCTCCATCACCCTTTCCAGACCAAATGGGTACCATTAGTTTGCTCTTTTCAGTACCGTACTGACTCCCGCTTTTTCATTAGGACGCTTCAAAATAAGGTGACAGTGGCTGTCACTGTCGGAAAGAGAGGAGTCCAACTGCTCCTGTCACCACTGGGAGTCAGACCGTCTGATGTCTTCTTTCCCTTCCTCCTCTCCTTAACAGACAGACCGATTTCCCCCGCAAGGCAGGCAGCAGCGCTATCATGCCCATCATCTCTCTTCCTTGCTTGCTTTTCCTCCCATCTCCCAAAGGCCTTCAGTCATGCCCATGTGTCACAAAGACTGACACGCTCCAAGCGACAGCACACACATTCTCAACAGACTTTCTGTCCCCGTTTAGCTGACGAATGGTCTTCAGTTCATGTAGCCTAATGCATTTATTATTAACCGGCCGCTCTACAAGGTGGTCACAGAAAAGCGTGGCCCTCTTTTCAGAGTGCCCTTTTTAAAACACTTCTGTCTGCAGTGATGTAGATGGGGAAAATTCAGGTGGCAATGTGGCCACAGCTTTCTCCTTGCATGCTAAGCCCATCACAAGGCAGCGAGAACTGGTTTGGTGCTTCTTTGAGCCAGGTCTGGGCTTTGCTGCTGAGTCTTCTCAGGAGGTGCTCTCCCGTGCTGCGGACTCACGTATCCTAAAACCATCCTACTCAGTACCAATTGTACTAGGAATGCCAGAGCTCCTAAATGTCTTGTTTATGTTTAGTGCAGGCTGTAGTTAATGGTTCATGTTTCCTCTTTGGGATCTAGAATATTCTTTAATAATGACCTAAGAACTAGCAATGATTGAAAGACTATTTGGTGTGCTTCTGTAAACATTTCCATGGTTTTACTTATGTAAAGTAATTTTAGACTCTTGAAAGTTTTGGTAGTTGTTCACTGGGTTCTAAACTGGTCAAAAACAGTAAAAAGGGAAGCAAACAAATTCAAATTATTTTCAAATTCTTGGAACATTTAATATTGCCGTTCAGTATCATCCCCAAAAAAAGTTTGGGAGGAGAGCTTGGGAGATTTGTTTGGACGTTGAAATATTTATACTCATCTGCATTGGCTTTGTTTGTTGCAAGTCAGTGTCTTTGACATATGATAATGTGATTGCCTGTGTAGATAAGTTGAATTCAGGATGACCTTTTCTCACTGGGATTATTTTAGTAGCACCCAAGTAGCTTGTCAATAGCCTGTCTCGAGAGCCTCTCCTTGACACTGGCAGGAATCACCTGCCTTTCTCTATTTATCTTCTTTCAAAAGGCAAATACACGCCAAGGAGGCTAACAGAAGTTGTCCGACAAACACAAGATCAGCACTCTTCCGAGGTGAGGGATAAAGTCTAGCCTAACCAATGAGCAAGGGAAAAGGGAAGTAGTTAGAGGGGAGGGAATTAAAAAGTGGGTGATCCCAATATAAGAAAAAATACCAGGAGGATATGGTTCAGCTGCTAAGTGCTGGGAGCTGGGAGGGTGTACGCCGGAGGGGTGCCGTGTTAGAGCATCCGTCCTGGTCCTGAGGCTCAGAGCTACGCAAGTACCTCCCCGGTGTCCAGGGCATCCTGGGCAGGGGCACCCAGAGCATGGAAACCTGGTTTAGGGCATTTCTGTCCCCAGAGTTAAATAAAAAGAAATCAGACAGCATGAAATTCACGCCACAAGGGGCAAGCACACACCTGGAATTCATCCACAATTATTGTGGGTTAAAAATGCAGTAAACCGCTCATCCAAGGCCAGGAAACCAAGGGATGACTGTTTTTCCTGTACTGCACAAATATAGTTAAGGGAGAATTAATCCCTTGGGCTTGAAGGGGTAATTTTTGACCAAAGTTAATTATGAAGCACTGGAAGTACCAAATGGCAGATGAAATGTACTAGCAGCTTGATTTTATTAGTGCAATTTTACCTTACCGTGTACAGTACTGAACTATCCAAATAGTCCAAGTGAGACCTATTGTAACAAAAAGCAATTTAAATACAGTGCTCAGCTAATGTAACAATACTCATTTTGCAAAACAATAATTCTTATCAAATTAAGGTTTCTCTCAGCTGTGTTTCACAAGGCAGCAGAGACATTTTCAGTAAGTACAAACACAAATAATGTTTCTGTCTAAACCCCATTACATTAATAAAGATTAAGGGAACAAAAAAATGGAGGAAATGCAAAAAAATGAATGGTATGAAAGAGGAAGTAATTGGTAAGAAATGGAAATAATTTGTAAAGACTAGTGTGTGATACTGAACCACTGTTCATTCTACAGCAAACGCTTTGGGATCCCTGTGAGGTGTCAGCAAGGGGAAAATGGCCAGTGTAGCCCTGTATCTAGCTGGTGTCATTTTCTGATTGATTTACCAGAAAGGATGAAATTATTTCTCTGTTATACCAGTGCAATCCAAATAATTTCGCTAGTCCTACCAGTTCAAAAGACAACAGACTTTTGCCTTGGGATGAGCTTTGCTTTCTGCATAGTAACAAATATAACTTTTTTCATACGGTTTTATATGACCATCTCCACTAAAGTCAACACATACCTATTAGTGTACAACTGAAACGGAAGAACACAGGTTCCTGGTTTCTAAATTACAGCTAATTTAAGTGGACTTTGATGAGTTTCTTTAAAATGGCAGAGGTCCTCGTCACTCTTCATTTTCTAACCTAGGAGACCACGTCTGCTCTAACAACTTCCCTGTGACAGCTAAGGCTTCCTGAAATGCTTGCTGTTGGGGGAAGCTTTCTGGGAGCAGAATTCACGGTGATTTCACAGCCGCAGCCACTCTGCTGTAGCCTTCCCTCCTGTTGACATCCCTTCAAAGCTGCTGCCTGTTAATTGCCTCTATTATAGAAGACAAGCCCCAGCCCTCCCACATCAAAGGTGGTCTTTCCATAGGCTTCTTTGGGGCAGTGTATTAAGATCTATTTATACCGTTGGATTTAAGGCTTGGAGTTAAGGAGGCAGTTGATTGCTGGGGCTTTCCATCTCTTAAAATACTTCTATTGCAAAAAGGGGGAGAGGGGGTTGCTGTTCCCTCTCGTTACCCAGCAGATCTTCTCTTAATGGCCTTCATCTCATTCACACCCAGCACCAGAAAGGCAGGATCTAGCTCTTAGTGTCCTTTCCTTAACTGTTTTTAGCAGGTGAAGCCCAGATTTGGATGAGATGCTCAGGAGGCACAGGCCTGGGAGATGGCAGAGGTGTTGACAGAGCTTTGCTGATTTATCCCGGCTGGATAAATCATGGCCCTGCCCCGTTCACAGTGCTGCTAACGGCGTCTGTCCATCGACAGGCAGAGCCTCTTCAAAGAGGGCTAATGGATGGTGAAAGCAGGCCTGGCAGGAAGGGGACCTTGGCATGAAGGTGTTCTGAACACAGTGTATTGCTGAAATAAAAACGGAGATTGGTTCAAGCCAGAGGAAACAGGCAGAGCAGTCGGAACTGGTGGTGGAGCCGTCAGAACTGGTGGTGGAAGCAGTCAGAACTGGTGGTGGAGCAGTCAGAAGTGGTGGTGGAGCAGTCAGAACTGGTGGTGGAGCCGTCAGAACTGGTGGTGGAGCCGTCAGAACTGGTGGTGGAGCAGTCAGAACTGGTGGTGGAGCAGTCGGAACTGGTGGTGGGAGCAGTCGGAACTGGTGGTGGAAGCAGTCAGAACTGGTGGTGGAAGCAGTCAGAACTGGTGGTGGAGCAGTCAGAACTGGTGGTGGAAGCAGTCAGAACTGGTGGTGGAGCAGTCAGAACTGGTGGTGGAAGCAGTCAGAACTGGTGGTGGAGCCGTCAGAACTGGTGGTGGAGCAGTCAGAACTGGTGGTGGAAGCAGTCAGAACTGGTGGTGGAAGCAGTCAGAACTGGTGGTGGAGCAGTCAGAACTGGTGGTGGAGCAGTCAGAACTGGTGGTGGAAGCAGTCAGAACTGGTGGTGGAGCAGTCAGAACTGGTGGTGGAGCAGTCAGAACTGGTGGTGGAAGCAGTCAGAACTGGTGGTGGAAGCAGTCAGAACTGGTGGTGGAGCAGTCAGAACTGGTGGTGGAGCCGTCAGAACTGGTGGTGGAGCAGTCAGAACTGGTGGTGGAAGCAGTCAGAACTGGTGGTGGAAGCAGTCAGAACTGGTGGTGGAGCAGTCAGAACTGGTGGTGGAGCAGTCAGAACTGGTGGTGGAGCAGTCAGAACTGGTGGTGGAGCAGCCTGCCGTGGGGCACGGGGCTCTCCCCGGGTGTGCTTGTGTCCCCTGTGCTGCGGGGACCCGTGGGTGCCGGGGTGGTGCTTGTTCCACCAGAGCGGCGTGGCCTCCATGTGGAAACAGGAGTGGGAGTAAGGGAGTCATGGGCAGATTTCTAAAGGAGATCGCTGCCAAATGTCACAGCTTATGGGATAGAGCGCAGTGGAAGTACCCCTCTCATTTGTGGTTGGCGGGATGATACACAAGGCTCCTCTTCTTCTGTATGTAATTAAGCAGCCTAATTGCAGCTGGAGCGATGGCTCCAGACAGGGACCACTTTAACTTTTCCTGGGCCCTGAATAAAATACAACAGCCTGTTTTATTATTCTCTTTCTGCATTTATTCTGTAGGGGTTCCCTAATGCAAACAAAGCTTTTTTCTGGGAGATATTAATCGTCAATCCTGACTGTTATCTCAGATTGAATTATCTTCGATACAAGATCTGTATCCTGCCTCGGTGCATCGCGCCAGGATTGTCATTAGCTTTCAACAGCAGAATGTCGCTTGCTCCGTAATCGGAGCATTCATCTAACCTTCGAGTGCTGTTCACAAAGGTGTTTGAGCCAGAAGTCCTCTGGGACTGGGGAGAAACCCTATCGGTGTGACCAATCGGTACCGTCAGACATGCATCTGTATCCATTTGAATAACAAAAATGTGAGCTTTTTGGCTTTTTTTAACTCTCTGTGCAGCCCGCCGCTAACCTTGAGTAGGAAATAGATGCTAAGAAATGCGAGGTCTTAAAAATGTGAGTTATAGCCATTTCACACTCCATGGCAGACTCACACTGGTGAAATGGCTTAATACTTAATTACAATGCTTGTCCTTCTCTCAAGTGCAGATGACATTCCTCAGATAGATTTTGCAATGACATCTGTGGAAACAAGTTGCAAAACTAATTAGTTATTCATATAATACAGAATATTGACTATGCGCTGACTGAAAGGATGTGGTGACACAACATGATGTATCTGTCTGGTAGGTTAGTCTGCTCCCTGAGGTGGTATTTTTTGTAAGCTCTTAGAGAAAATGATGAAAATACCGTTTAGCCTCTAGAGTGCAGATGTTTATAGAAAATGTTGCCTTTCATTTAGATTTTGATAATGATTTTGATAATGATTAAGGAGAGCTACCATGTTCTGGAGGCACATACCTCACTGGTTGTGCCCTGGGAGAAATACCTGGTTTAGAGGCATTAAGGACCACTTTTGGGGTGTCAACCGTAGCAGGATCTGCAGGTTATTGACTAAGTGCAGCCATAAGCATCCTAAAAGCAATCATTAGGCAGCTACCCAGAGAGAGGGGCAGGCAAACCAGCATTTGTTTCAGTGCGAGTTGGGCAACACGTTTGCCATGCAGCGGCGTCTGGCTGGTGCTGCTGTTACGTGGGGCAGCTGGGAGATGCTGCATCATGGATCGGTTGGTGTGCGGATCTGGGATTCAGCGTTTGTAATGCTCTGAGAGAGACTCAGAAATTATTGTTTTATTGTAACATTTCTACTTGAGATAGAGCTGTTTGTACCAAGGATATTGAGCCCGAAATACAGAAGTAAATAGAAAGGGGGCAAGGAAAGCACCTTACCCACCTATCGCTGTTATCCCAATCCTTTGCAAATACTGTGATATTTAGGATGTAATCATCTTCAGAATGACTGAATTTTGAGAAGAGAAGATTTTCCTTTGAACACTGTTCTTATCTTAAAGAAATGAGAGGAATGTAATCCACTGAGCACCGTGTTTGCTTTTGGGTAGAAAAATACACTGTTTTCTTGAATATTTCTCTCTATCCCTTTATACTTCTCTCCAGCTGTGTATCTCACATTTCTAAAACCCAAACTGAAGAGCAAAGCAGGCAAAATAATCTTTGCCTTACTCAGCACTTGGTACCTGCTTTTAAGAAAGGACCTGTGCAGAGCCCAGCACGGGAACCGCAGCCGGGGTTTCGCCTGCGGCAGAGCAGCGCTTCCAAACCAGCTTCCTTAAAACCAAGCGTTTAACATGGACTTCTCGTTAACCTGGTGCAGAATAGGGAAGGACAGTTCAGACGCTTTGCTGCCCCAGTGAGGAGTTCCTCGGGGTTTTGTTTCCTACTGGCGTTCTGCTGATGCCGGAGGGTTTGGCTGTATCAAGGCAATAATACTTATTATTTAGTGTGAGTGAGGTGCTTGGAGCTATGCAAGTCCCCTGTGATTGAAAAGGACACTTTTACAAATACAGTAATTGTACTTTAGTCTGGAGTCTGGAATCAATAGCTGTTGCATAACCCGATTAGGGAAAGGAGGGAAATGCGTCCATAACTATAATGGCATCTCTTTGAAAGCAGTGTTCTGTATACTTACTAAGAAAAATCATAAATATTCACTGTGCCTACAGAATCTTTATTCTGAATTTTGTTTCATGTGGAATAGAGTTGTTTTCTCTAGGCCAAACAGGAGTAGCTATGTCGTTTCCTCATGTCTTGAATTGATTTTTATTTTTTTTTTAAAATGTGCGGTGGCTGCTGCTGCTCTACTCCTCATGTGTATTTTGCAGTAGGGATTTATCTCATGGGTTATTGTGGCACCTGAGGCTATTTTGAATAATAATGGTTTCCAACCAAATAGCTTTGCTGAGTTCATAACAAAGGAATTTCCATTCCCTGCTCTGGAATGGTGTTTGGACCTCGGCGCTGCCTCTCCATGCAGAGGCAGCGTGTGGCTCATGAGAACCCCTTTCTAAACGTGACTCCTCAGTCCAGCCTGCGTCCCGCTTTGGGGACCCCTGCACAACACATAGTTGCTCCCCTGGTCTCTACTTCATCTAGAATGATAATAACATCTTATTAGTGTGAGCATTAGCTGTGTGCTGCCGGGCGCTTTCTGGGCTCAGCAGCGAGGAGGCTCAGCAGCGCTGGGCTGGAGATGGCCGGTGACCCATCCTGCACCTTGTGCATGCTCTTGTCCTGTGAAGGAAGGAAATGGAAATGCAGAAGCTACTTGTGCAGGCAGAAGCTGGCAGGTCATTCCTCTTTCTCTTCTCTGCCTTAATAAAGCTAAGAGCCCATGGACTTCGCTGCCTCGTCCCCAGATTCCGCTGACACTCCTGAAGCTGGTGGTCCCCTGCTCTGGTTCCCAGCTGAGTTGGCATTGGAGCGACTCACTGAAAAAGCAGCATTTTTTTGAAGCCACGCATGAGAAAGTACCGTATTAAAGGTGGAGCATTGCTGGTTTGAAAGGCAAGGTGGCAGCCACCGTTCCATCCGTCAGCAGAGGTGGCTGCTATACATCCCGCAATACATACGCACGGCTTTGCTGGCAAGCCAAGTAACGCCGTGTTTTACTTCAGCTGCACAGGGACGTTGTGTCCTCGGGCAGGGGAAGCCAAACTTATAAGCAAGTGTTTCCCACAGTGTTTGTGTGGCTTTGGGGCCATGCAGGAGACGAGGAAGCAGAAACGTGATTGCAACGGAGTAATAACCAAAAAGCAGGTGAGTGACTCCAAGGAAGCCTGGAAAACACATTCAGAAATCCAGCTGGATTCTCCAGAGAGGAGCGAATTTCCCAGGGTGCGGGCAGTAGCTGCAGAAGGAGAGGAGCTTTTCTCGGGTTAGGCTGACAGAAATGGGTGTTGGGCTCTCGGGACCCTCCTGGCAGCTGTTTCGCCAGCTGAAATTCAGCTGCAATTCTCTGTTGACCTCGGTTCGTGAGTTACCTCTTGCTTTTCACGATACGCAAAGAAAAACACGTTCTCTCCCTCTTTGCCTGGTTTCGTGTCATTAAGGACGGTTGTGAGAAGGCTGGCTGAGGACGTGGGATAAAGAGACACAGGGGAATCAAGCAAGAAAGTAAACCGACACCACCACCCCCCCAACTTGGGCCATCAAGGATCATAAAAGAGATTGTAAAGCAGGGGAGAAATGGCCTCCTGGTGAGCTGGAGAACAGCTGAGAGGGCTGGATAATGAGGGGATGTGCTGCTGTAAGGAGATGTTCCCTGCCAGTGAACTCAGGGAAAATCTACTTATATTTGGTATAATAAGGGCAAAAAGCAAGACACAAAGGGTTTATGCTGCTAGTGCTGAACTGCGTGGCAGTGATAAAAATATGTCATGTCCTGTCCACTTCCTTAAGTATTAACATTTTAAAAGACAGAGAAAGAAGTAAAGTAAAATGTCAATTTAATTTTTTTTATTAAGGATTTGGTGTCTTAACTTTAATGAAGGAGTAATAAATATAAATGGATATTAATGGGAGGTTATTAGAGCTGTTCGTTTTGATAGAAAATATGCAGTATCTTCTCATGCAATGCCAGAGGTTAAACATTATTATTGCTTCTTAAGGTTTCCGAAATTAAATTCTCTCTCTTATGAGCCATAAGGTATGATTGAAAATGTGCGCATGTGAAATGTTTTGTAATAAATTCATATTGCTATAAAAGTCTCTTTAGAAAAACAGGGTATCTTACAAGAATCAGCTGAGGAGCTCTGTCTAAAGATGGAAGCTTTTTTTTACAAACCTGAAGAATCTCATTTTGGATACTCGGGTGCTGCCAGAAGGATCACCTGGAAAGCACCAAGAAACCTGCGAAAAGGTCTTGAGCTTTCAGCCAGGGGTTGAAACCCAGAGTTCCCTGGCTTAAAAACTACTAGGCTTTAACAGGCTTTTTTTCTGGTTTATACACTTCTAACTAATTACAGAAATTGTGTTTCTGACTGTTTTAGGGTACAGGCCTTCGTAATTGCTGTTCATTTCTATCTAAAACCTCCGAACCTCTCAATACCAGGTAATCAGTTCTTGTTCCCCTGGGGCAGAAGGAGCGATGCTGGGAGCACGGTAGAAAGTGCCAGTCCCATCCATACGGTGCCAGGAGATTTGGGCAGTGCAATTCTGCTCCTCACCAAATCCACACCTTTAGGTGTAATATCATACTGCAGGCATCGGCTTAATTCTCTAGTACTTTTTGAAGTACAGAAGCTTTGGTAACGCGGGAATACCGCTGCGGTTTTGGTGTTTAGTATGAATAGGCTAAATCCTGTAGGCAACGTTTTGCCTTCATTCAAAAAAAGTTCCCGTGAAGTCATGAGGTTATGATGGCCTTACACGGCACATTATGTTCCTTAATCACTTCTGTATAATGTGCTTCAAGTTAATGAGGTCTTCTTGCAAACACACGGTACCTGTTTCTGCATGAGCTGCGCAGCTGGAAACAGCCCAGGTCCTGAATTCAGCCCTGGGATCCGGCAGCTGCCTTAGTAGGGGACTTGGCCCATCTATGCCCTGTGTACTTCCCTAAATGCTCAGGTTTTGCTATATGGGATCAAACTGATTGTGTCAGGATGTGAGTAATTTGTCATTCACTTAGGCTCTGTTTCTTATCCCCACCATCAGTTCATGCCTAATTCTTTGCAAAAAAAGAAAAAAAAAAAAAAAAAAGTCTTTCTGAAAACAGCAAGGACAGTAGTGCTAAAGGGAGTGGGAAATGGGACATTAAATCTCTCCTAGTCCTTTCCTGCTCTTTCCTGCTTAGCATGTAACAAATTTTCTAAAACACCCACCAAACAGGTTGATTTTATGGGTTCTCAGCTGAGCAGTGGGATATCGTTTAATCTCTGCATCCGCTGGCATTGTTCTGAATGGTGAGAGAGGACCAAGCAATGAATTTGTCAGAACATTTTGCAGAGCTCTGAGGTGCATGGCATTCAAGCAACATCACACCAGGAGTCTAAATCTGTGAGTCTAGAGGTTAGTTACAGATAGAAGGAATAAATCAAGCAATAAAGGATGCCTATAAAAAAGCATGCTGCCTCTTAAATGAAGACACTTTAGAGTTCATCATAAACCTCTGACATATGTTCAAGTCACTCCGCCTGCCATCACAGTCTGACATATATTTCAAGGTGCCTGCATATTTTATGCTGTAACCTCTAATAAATGCATGTACGTTTTCAATGATGTTGCATCATACCTTGTGGACTGATGTGACTTCAAAGGGGAATTGGTGTCAATGCAATGGGAGTTCTGCAGGCAGAGGTGCTCAGATGCACATTAGGAGTGTTTCTCTGACTCACGCAGTATGTCAAAACGTCTGTGCAATACCAAAGCGAGTGTTGGTTTCATAATCATCTCTTTGAGGAAGCTTTCCTCTAGCTGGATGCCAGTTCTCTGTTTCTAAGTAAAGCAAAGCACATACAATTTCGTTAGTGTCTGGCTTTCCTAGTCCAGGCTGCGGTAGGTTGCAGTACTGGCTAACCTGCCGGGGGGACTGAATGGTTCTACAACAAATGAAATGCTTTTCTTCATTTGAATTTCCAGGGAAAAAAAAAGGGAGAAAACAAGACCCCAAAAAAATTGATATAAACAAAAGCAACAGCTTTGGCTGCGCTTTTACTTAGAGTGATGAATAGCAAAATTAGCCTTCAAGAGCTAGGCTGAAATTTCAGCGGAGCCACCGAATACATGCATATAATGGCTCTCTTGCTCCCCAAATGGAGATTATGGCTCTCTCGAAAGAACAATTGCAAGACGATTGCAGGACTAAGCCTTAAAATTGACCGTCCCTTAATTTTTAGTAGCTGTCAGGAATTAACGGTGTGGCATTGATTTATGGAGCCATCCAAGCCACTTCTGCAGAGCTTCCTTCTTTTCAGAGATAAGTATTCAGGGAAGCTGCTAGTATATGTGTTATCCATCAGGACCTGTCAGCTACTCTCCATATGGTTTGCTGCAGTCAGAAAAAATGCGACATTCTTCTTAAAAGTGTCATTTTCTACAGTTCAAGAAGTGCACTTTCTGAAAGAGGGATTAACAATGAAGCAGAGCAGGCAATAATTATTATTAGTCAGTTTTTCCAAAAGTAACTGAAGACATTTGAGCACCTGAGAGATTAATTTTTTATAATTCTTGATTTTTCAGAGTATGATGATCCATACTGTATAAATGTCAGGGGGTCATGGGCTGGTCATTTTAAAAAAGAATGTTGGAGAATTCTGGCATTTTCTATTGGGGGGGGGAAGAAAAAAAAAAAAAAAAGAGGAACCAAACTTAGAAAAAAAAATAGCTGCTGCTTTAAGTGCTTGTGGTCACTATAAGAATGTGCAGACTTTGCAAATCTGACTCAGCTACTTGAAAAATTATGGAATCTACTTTCAGTGAAAGACTAGAGGCATAGAGAGGAGACCAGGATGATCAGTTATCACAGGAGCACAGGATCGTGTCTGCCCGTGGTGTGCCACTAAACTTCTGCTCATAAAAGACCATATAATCGTGACTTCAAAACATGTCAGAATTACCATGTTTTTTTAACAAACCTATGCAGATATACATAAAAGTGCTACATGTAGTAAGGGAGAAGTGATGCTTTGCACTTGTTCTTTGGCGTTGAAGTTACCACAGTACAGAAGTCTGAAGAGTTTAATATATGTGAATTGGAGGCTTTGGATAGTGTACAGAGTGTATGGACAGGTAGATTCAGCATCACTTTTCTGAATAATTACTGATTTATCCTGGATGGTAGAACAGAGATTTTCAGTTCCAAACTTTCATATACTCCTGGAGTCGGTGAGGCTGTTGTGTTTTTGAGGGAGAACTTTGAGTGATCTGCGGGCGATGCTAGATGTGACTATGTGTGAATTCCCTTATTCTGTGATGTGTAAGGCCCTGATCGCTGGGGATTTAATGAAGCTGCATGTGGATGGGCAGGCAGTGAGCACACCATGCCATGCTATTGAACAAGTCACTCAGAAATATCCTGGCAGCTTTGCCATTAGCACAGCTCAGCTTTTCCTGCGGCGTGTTCTGCTAATATAAATATTCCTGAGCTGCTTTTATATATACTCAGGCCACCAGCATGTGTCTCTTTTTTCCTGGAACCCTACCACTTCTTACATTGAAACAGGAGAGTTTAGAGCTATTTGAATTCTATTTCTGTATTCGCAGCAGAGAGCACAGTGAGAGCTGGATGGCACAGTCACAGGACCAGCTGCATCCCTCTCCACAGGTGCATCCACCGGGTCCTTACCCTTTTGGACTGGGATGACAGAGGTCTCCCATTTCCACACCAAACCCTGTGACAGCCCTTGCTGCACTGTGGAATTAGCCACACTGGCTTTGGGACTGGAAGAAGGAGAGCCCGGGCGCCTGGCAGCTTTGCATGGGATGATTTCAGCCTCCCACATTGTGCGTTGCTCCAGGTAGGAATGTTCTGCGTGCATCGGCCGTACCTGCTCTGCAGGTCTAACTGAGCTCAAGGGCTGGTGTTCTGTTCCCCAACAGTCAGTGTGCACAGCACAAATGTGACAGGCCCTGCCTGTAGCTTTGACATCTCCAGCAGCAGAAAGGACCGGTGAATCCGCCTCGGAAGAGCTCGCGGTCTCATTTGCCAAGCATATAGTGCCTATAGAGTAGCCTAGTTCACTCTCTCAGCGGAAAGCAAATAGAAAAATCATTTTTGCAGTGCCCAGCAATGTTTGTCTTCCAGGTTGGCTGGCCTGCAGTGACATTAGTGTCCCCAGAGCTTCTGAAGTTAATCATTTCCAGTTGCTGCTTGCCTGCTTGAAGCAGTCCTAGCCCACCCTCCAGTGTGCTCATCCTGCCAGTCACTATGGGAACGGCAATCAGAGCTCATATTTATGGCTCTGTAGATGTCCAAGGTCACAGAGCACAGGTCTAGTGGGAACAATTAAAACAGGCCTGTCCAGTTATATCTCTTTAAGCTCTCCCCACATTCTACCTCTAACTAGAGCAGTAAAGTTTAAGTAGCATGACTGTCAGGTTGTGACTGCTTTATAAAAGAGATCCTTTAGAGGGGATAAAGCTACTCTGTATACTGTCATCTGTAGAAGCATACTGTCATCTGTAGTAGCATACTAGGAGCATAGTCAGCATCGCTGGGCAAAACCTGCCCCAGGTTTGCCTCGGCATCCCTGCCGCCGGAGCCGCCCCGGGCAGGTGGTCCTGCCGAAGGGGGGACTGTGGGGGGACAGGTCCTACCTCACCCACCACGAACGCTGCTGGGACGGAGCTGTTTGAACTCATTTTAAGTGGCAGTGTTTATACTGGTTCGGGGAGTTTCAGCTGGTTTGCCTTGTGTACTCCGTTACCGTCATCACCTATAAGCTAAAAATTGCAAGTGTTGTGTTTTTTAGGTAACAGCAAATGCTGTTATGCCTGGTGACTTTCTCTGTAGCAGTACACAGGAAAAAAGAGGGCTGTGGGCATCACTGGAGTAAGATGGAGGGAAGAGCGGCAGTGAATTTTATACTATCTGAGGGACAGAAAAGTAATTCCTTGGCAATTTCCCAGTTTTGTAAGAGGCAGCTGCCTCCCTCTCCCCTCCTGTTTAAACCAGAGTTGGGTTCTATCGATACCTGTGTGATGGGACTCGTGATCCCATTGTCCGTGTTTTATTGAGTTGGGGGATGAAATTGGTTCCTTCCCTTGAGCGTTAATGTGCTATGTTACATGAGAATGAAAATCATTTAGGCCAGAAGATCCAGCAGCAGATACTACGTGAAGATAAGATGCAGCTACCTCCTTCACATGCAGTGGGCACGGAAAGATGCAACTCCGGAATTCTAAAAACAAGCTAGCAGGCATGTAAACATCCTTACAGATCTCCAGTCTTTTTTAATGGTCCTGTTATTTTAAATATAGTCTCTTCCAATTCACAGCTAATCATGTTTGGGTAAGCAGAGCATGTTTGGCTCGTATTTTGTTCCATAGGATTAGTTCCTAAATGCTGTAGATTAAACGAGTCCTCACACCGCATAATGTGTAGACAGTGGAAGAGATAGTCCTTGCACTTGGCTGTGTCCTGAGCAAACAAGAAAAGAGAAAATGAGACCAGGGATGGCACACTGCAATGACCTCTCTGGTGGTGTGCAGTGGTCCAAGGGCTGAGGTGGGAGAAGACCCAGGCCGTTGCCTCTCCACCACTTTTGAATTGCTTTGAAAAACAAATATTCACGGCTACAATGAACTGGGATGCTGGGGTGTTGCATGGACATGAGAACATGTTTTAGAGCAGCAGCTCAAAAAGCACGAAAGTTTCCATTCTGAAGCTCTGGGCTGACAGTGTGAGGCACTTCCCTGGCACGCTGATGTATGGCCATGAGTTGGGGGTTGTTGGTTCTTCACCTTCCTAAGTTGCAGCCAACCCTTGGTGAATGCTGGGATCCAGCTTGAAAAGCTGCATTTTGATATCTGAGCAACTTGAAGTCTGATTGTAAAAAAATGAAAGGGAGCACTGGAAAAATCTGTCATTAACGTGGAGAACATTGATGTGGAGAACATCCCCTATCCGTCCTGGAAAGGAGGGGCAGGAGGTAACCAGCTTGGAGTGCTCCTCCCCCTGCAGAGGAAATTTCTCTGAAGGAAATGTTCTACTGTATTGCTGTGATACAGGTATGTGCATTCTCTGAGCTCTATATCCAGTGATATTCAGTGTCAAATCAAGTGATCTGTGTCAGATTGACTCATCCCAGTGTTTTATCCCAGCAGTAATGCTGGGTAACGTTAGCAAGTGGGTGCTGGTACTGGTTTGGACTGGAAGGTCTGGTGTTGAACATGGCTCCTCAGTGTGGTGCGTGGATGTGACACACACACGTCCTCATTTCCCAAAGTGAGGACTGGATTCACTATTCTGGAACTGGAATTGTCCGCTCCTGGCTGCTGGGTTGTTACAAGGAATGCTGGATTTTGGTGTTCCCTGTGCTAGGGGTGCGACAGGCCAGCCTTGGTCACAGCGGGTGACTTTTGGAAACCTGGCAGAGTGGCAGCTTCGAGTGGTGGAAATCGAGACATCTCTCGTACCTTTTGCTTCAAAGAACAGAAACACAGCAACATTTTAAAGAGAAGGAGAGAAACATACCCTAACTCCCACCCTGCCTGGCTCAGTGGTGGGCACAGGTGAAGACCGTGGTAGTAATTTTCACTGGGAAGGTTTTAGCAAGACACTCACAGAGAACTGTCTGGATTCCATGTGCACTGGAGGAACCTAAGCAGAGTTAACTTCTTGCCTGTTGTATTTTCCCTCCCGTACCTACCAAGCAGACAATATATAGTGTTAATGTGACTGCAGAGATACCACAAGGGTGCAGGCAATTCAGAAAAAGCAAGGAATTCCAGAAAAAAAATTATACCTTGCAGCTTTGATTGTTGTTGGTTTCAAAAGACCGTAAAATAACCATAATTCTTTTTTTCTCTTGCAATGTTTCTTCATTATTATTATTATTATTTTGTTTGGCCATGCAAAGGAAAAATTAAGGTTGATTTTAAGGTCCAATTTCCTTTCCCATTTTGTTTCCAAGGTTACTCCATTGACTTCTTTTAAAGGCAGTACTTGGGAAGTCAGTGGGGTTGTCTCTGTGTGCCTGGGGGCCTGGGAGCATCTCCCACTACAAGAGACCATCTGGTGAAGTTCCTTGTGGAGGTAAATGGCTCGGGGCCGTGCTTTGCAGTGGAGGAGGCAGTTTGCTATGAGAAAGCTTTCAGATGAGTTGGCTTGGGTACCAGGAGGAATCAGCAGCAAAGATTTGCCCTATATCACTGTGCTGTGCCAGGGAGAATTACTCCTCCTAGGCTGTGCTGAGCATCCCCATAGCAGCCACTCTGCAATAAGCCCAGGGAGCCCCGAATGCACGCGCACACGGTGTCAAAGGCAGTTGATCACAGGGCTGGAAATTGAATTCCAGTGCTTCAACCACAAACCCAGTCCTCCTACCTGCCTGGCGCCCTTTTTAAAAAAAAAATCAAAATAAAAGTGTAAAATGAAATTAAATTCCCAGCTAAAAAACTATTCTAGGAAGTGACTATGCCACTGAATGGTACAGAGGCTTTTCTGACATCAGTTCTTTTTTTTTTTTTAATCATTTCATTTTGCCTCCATTTGACCTTTTCCATTAGCAGCTGTAATTGTCTCTTTGTTATCTGCTAAAAAGTCATACAAAGGAGGTTATTACAGTCAAAATGCAGACTTGCCCAGGGAAAGGTGGAAGGAACCTCATGGAAGTCAAGAAATGTTGAACATTTTCTCATTTTGCTGTAGTTGACCCAAGGAGCTGGAGAACAAGTTTCTATACCATAAAACAAACAAGGTACACAGCCTACAGGCATAGATGCCAGCAGCGCAGTGGCACGTATCAAATACCGTAAGCAGAGTCGAGAGAAGGGATCACAGCTTCTGCAGACAAGCACCTGTGAGCAGCAGTGCTTCACAGCTCCCACCAGTTCCCACCAGTTCCCACCAGTTCCCGGTGGAAGAGGACAAGGATGTTGGTGCCCTTTGTTCAGGTGGGTTCATGTCAGCACGGTCATCTGCCGGCATACGGTGAATTGCCGCCACCAGGCTGTTTCTCTTTTAGTTCAGAAAAATATCATCTAGCATCTCTCTCTTGAAAGATTGCCAAACCTTACCTTAAAACGCGTGTGTTTTACTCAGGAGTGATTATATGCAAAAGATAAACAGAAAACAGTTTCATTTTCAGCTGAAGATAAATTGATGCTAAGAATTTGCAAAACATCCTATTCCCAGAATTAAAGTAGTCCCTTTGGAGACATCTCTGTACTCTCTCTCAGCAAGTTGGGTTTTTTTTTTGTTTCCTGATCTCTTTCTCTCTCTGCTCCATTCCTCCCTCTACCCACCCACACAATTCCTTTATTTTCTTCACTGCGCCATTTCCCAACCTATTTTCCTTTGCATATTTGAAAGCAAGAAATTACTTTGAAATCTCAGATAGCTTTAAGATTTTCAGTTCTAGACTATCAGACAGCTTTCAGACTAACTTCTTCAAATATCCCCATCCCACAATGGCAGCTGGTCACACGGAGGAGCACGGGGCCCCTCTCTCAGGGTCTGTGATCTTGCCTGTTCCTTGGCTTTGTCTTGGTCTTCCTCCAGAGATGTGTTGTCCGTTGCACATTGTTTTACACAGGAAAATTTTCCAGCTTCTCAAAACAGGTTACGAAGCACTGCTATAAAGGACGGGCGTGGAGGAATCTTACAGTGGATGCTCATTGAAAATTGGCTGTCTTGTTAGAAGGCACGTTTCAGTTCAGCTCGGTTTGATACAGGAATGAGCAATCACCCTAATCAGTGGTAGTATCCTGACCTAGACAGCATCTTCTGTCATCCCTCTTTGCTATCCCAGCTTTAGCAAGTAGGAGTAAGTGTGGGAAAAGTTAGGTCAAATTTAGTGATTGCCAGTGGTTTTGACCCTGTAAAATGTATTTCTTCTCACTGGAGCCAAGTCCCACATCTCTGTGCATGGTCGCTTGTACAAGTGTGTGTGTGTGCTTGTGACTGAGGCTGCTTTGTGTCTGCCAGGCAGCAGGGCAGGGGATTGCAGCTGGAAGAGGAATTGTGCCTCGAATCAGGGAGCAAGGCTGAGTGGTCAGGAGGGTAAAACACCTCCCTGACTCCGAGCAGGAGCCCAGCACATTTGAATGGAGGTCGGTGCAGTATTGTTGCATGATAATGGACTGGATTTGAGGAGTTTGGGTCGTTTCTGTGGCCTTACAGATGCAAACGTACAACTGTATTGCTGGTGTAAATTGTGGCTGTGAAAGAGGCCACAACTTTGGCATGAGCATCCCTTTAGATTTACAATTTATGCATATTTACCATGTTGTGCGGTATACTGGGGACAGCAAATGGTACATCTGCATAAAAATGAAAAGTAACTGAAAACTAGTTATATACTCTATATAGCTCTGATCAGAGGGGGGAAAATGACTACAGATTTGTGGTTGACAAGCTTCAGAAAAGGTTCAACAGAGTGTGAAAATCGACATTTAGCAAATAGGAATTCAGCCTTCAGTTTTTGCGAATCTACTTGAAATACACTGCTGGTTTTAAAGAAAATGTTAGGTCAGTTGTTACATTGGGTATTGCTTGTCTCATTACTGCAGTTAATTAAAAGGGGGGACAAAAAGTGAAAGCCAGAGTCAATAAGTTTGTTAATAAAGATTTAATTTGGTGGAATCATTATAAATTGACCGTACAATGAATGGATATGCCGCAGGAGTATGAGTGTCTGAAGGTCTATAAATGGGTTTTCAGAAATAGCCATCAGGTTGTAGCCAATTTGTCATGCTAAATAAGCTTTTCAAATCCACTTAGGCAAGTGTGTACATGTTTTCAAAGGGTATCACCACCGAGTATATGATGCATAGAGGCCGCTTTTTTTTTTTTTTTCCAGCAGGTTTTTTATTCTACTATTTCAAATCCTTTTTAGTTTGGTGATCTCTGTATTTCTCATTGTAAGTGATTTACTATTAAGTCAAATCTTTTTAGAAGGAGTAGAATAAGTCATCAGAGAAGAAAAAAAGTAAATCATCGCTACGGAAGGCACTGTAGGCTGAACCTGTGTGCTATCCGCGTGAGATTTGAATCTAGCTGACCCTTTTCTTTTGTGTCTGACCAAATGGCAAGTGAAAATCCCATGACAGATAGACTTCCAAAAGAATTTATTAAATGGAAATCTAGATCAACATTTCTTCCCTTTGTAAAGCATTTCTGATCTAGAAGACTGCATGCGGAGTAGTGATGATAATGAATGCAATATTTGCATAGCACGGCACCCCTGCCAGTAATCCTCTCGTTTGAGTATGTCAGGTTATCACAAGGAAGTGATTTCTCCATCAGTGATGACATACTGGTCTGCTCAGCAGGATCATTTAGCACCCTGAAAAACAGAAGAATAAGATAAAAAATTTGCATCGTGCTGCCTTCTTCCAAAGTAGAGCAGAAGAGAAAACCATGCAAGTAGTGGAGAGTTGGCCCAAATGGACCCAGTGGTCAACCACTGGCTGCACGTGAAAGTCACCACAAAGCAGAGCACGGTCTAGTGTCTGTGTTAACAAATATTTTGTGGCTTAGTCAAATTTTAGCTGACTCAAGTACCGTCTTTCCATCAGGTGTTATAATTTTAGGCCAACTCAGGTGGCTTTTGTCCTCCTGCCACCATCCAGAAGCCAGGGAAAAGTCAGGAGAAAGACCACTGAGGGCTGAGCTGTTGCCTCCAGGCTGCAGAACAGCTGTCCCTCTGCCCGCTCCGATGGCTCAAGGTCGCCGTGGAATTCGGTGGCCCCACAGACCTGCTTTGTGGTGTGTTCATCTCCGTGTTCCTGGTGGCAGCACTTTGTTAGACATTAGGTAGCAAGTGGTGTCAGTGGCCCCGGTGAAAAGCTGCAATGCTTTGTTTCTGTTTCTTTTTCTCCTCCCTGGCTTGGTGACAGTACATCAAGATAATACCCAATCTTAGCAGCCTCTTCTGTAATGCTGTTTGAAAGGGTTTCTTCCAATTTATGCCTTTTAATTAGAAGCTTTCAACCTGTAATTAGAAACTTACACCAGCCCAACCTTTCTTTCTGAAAAATGCATTTGTGGTTTAGGCAATTACGGTAACATAAAAAGTAATTATTTTTCTCCATGTGTGAAATGAGAGTGCTCATTAATGCACCCAACAGGCAGAGGATTTTATTTTGTTTCGATTTGTTCTGTTGTATTGCAATAAGTTACGTAACAAGGTATGTCAGGCAAGCAAAAAAAGCTGGTGTAGGCAGTTGGACTGGCATATCTAACTCCTGAGTGTGTTCCTGCGCCACGCTGGGCGTGCAGAGAAGCTGCGGCCAGCGGGAGCAGAGGCATGGCCATCTGCAGCTCCCAGCCCTCTGGCCAGCACACACAGCCCCAAAGGAATTTCCACACCATCACTTGACCAGTTTTGACCCAGGCTACGTAACTTGTGACGAGAGACATGAGCTGGTGAGTTTTTTGTAACAAAAATAATTACAGGCTCCTAAGTTCCAGCTAGTGACATCAGTAGCACCACTATGGCTTGCTTAGAGCTCAGCCTGCTCTGTGACAATGTCATATAATGTCCCACTTCTGACCATGCCAGGAGAGGGGACATCTGTCCTTTGATTTTCCTCCAGCCAGAGCTGTATTGCTCTGCTCTGCTCCTGTATTTGATGGTGTCTCATATGGCTGGGTACTGGCAGAGGTTACAGACGGGGCTGTCCTCAATGGGCTGAATCTCCTCAGTCCCACCTACAGTGGCTGGGGTTTTATTAATCACACCCGTGCTCTCATCTGCTCAGTGGCACTATGCCTGCTCAGGATGCGGCCCCCGGCCGCTCCGCACCTTTCCCCGGCTGCGGCCAGGCGCTTGTCGGCGGAGGTTTCCCACCGCATGGCACACATGGCTCTGGGTGCTCCAGTTCATCGGTTCAGGCTGAAAGACTGAGCACCGCGGGATGGAGCTAATCCTGCAGACAGCTTTCGCTCGGGTCTGTCGGGTACAGTAGGGGTTCAGAGCAAGACCAGTCTGCTCACAACCCACTGGGTGAGGAGAGTGAAGCTGCAGTCATCTCTACACTTAAAATAGAAACAAACAGGAATAATTCATTTTGCATCCCTCAGTCCCTTCCCTGGCCACTTAAACACATCATCTTCTTATACCACATCTGTATTTACCACACATCATTTTTTACTATCTCCCAATTTCTATGATAATTTCCTTCGTTGATTTACAAGCAACAAATTTTTTTAATTATCCAGATTATTTTAATTTTCCTAGCCATACCTGCACTCCGTTAAACATTAATCTCATACTTTTTTCTTTGACAATCTCTACCCTTCACCATTTCTCCAGTTCATAATGAAGGTAGATCTCAATAGCATTACCCAGTACATTCTTCTCCCTAGATGAATTTGCTATCTTCTGTTCGAGCTCTGCTTTTGTCTTCTAAATACTATATTTGGCTTCTTGTAAACTATTCTAGAAATCACTTAACAAGTCAAAAAACACCAACCCATGAACCCTAAAACATTTAGGATGACTTTGCATAATTACATCTGCTTCAGCAATTCCCCTGCTGTAGCATGATAGGCAATCACAAAGAATTTACAGTCGTATTTTGACTCTTCCATGGTTTTCTAGTTTTACTGCTATTTAGTGCTCTGAATAAGCCTCGCCCAGTGCAAAGGGGATTTGCACTGTGCTGGAAGGAGCTGCATGCTTGAACTTTTCTGCTTGATGAGGAATGACATTTTTTTCAGAGGAAAATGAAAGCTGGTTTTCATCTGCATAGTGCTGCAAAGCTGGTACTGTATCTCCAGATTCCTCTGATTCCTCATTTGTCTAGACCCACTCAAATCTCCTTTGAATGTTAGCGCAGCATCTTCCTAATGCTGGCTTTGACCTGCTTCATAATGGTTTCAAACCACTCCTGCTACTCAATTAGCCCTCCTCCCAGAGCTGGAATCTCTGAAGAGATTAAGGTATTTCCATTGTATGGGCAGGAGAGTATTGTTTTAGCATGGACTTTGTCTAGGAAAAATTCACTAGACACAGTACCCGTAGCTCAGACTAGGTGAAAAATATATAAACTGGTTCATTTGGCGCTAAGCTGAAGTTAGCAAAACAGCAGCAGATTTATTATACTTCTTGTGATTAAGCACTTCTTTTTGTATTGCAGCTGTTAAGAGCTCTATTTTAAAAAAAAAAAAAAAAGAAAGAAAGCAAAGGAATGTTATAAAATGAGATTTAGGGCATTAGTTTGAGATTGAATTAGCAGAGCTGAAGCAGGGAGAAATGGTCAGGACGTGATCGATGGGGTGCAGCAGGAGGAGATGGAGCCAGTGTGCAGGTCCCCACGGACAGACAGGCACGGCACCGTCATCGGGGAGCGCAGCACGTGCCGAGTCCAAGCAGGACCACTCATGCACCATGTCCACTAGGTTCCCCATCCAAGGAAATAGTAAAGCTTATGAAAAATGTTAAGCACAAGGGTGAGTAATACTATTTTCTCAGTTCCTTTTTCTCTCTCTCTTGACTCAGCTTTGGTCAAAATCTCTTTGGCATCTCTGTTGCCCAAACACAGAGAAGCAAAGCTGTTGCACCCTTCACTGTTTGAGCCAGACTTTTCTCTAGCTCAATTAGAAAACTGTAATTTCCAATAAGGCATCATTAGACCTCTCCTTCCATCAGGGCTCTGACAGACTTAACTGCATTTTCCTTAGGGATTAACCATGGTTTGTGGATGAGAGCTGTAAGAATTTTCTTCCATTGTCCGTTAGATCATATTAGGAATTACATGAGGCTTTAGACCCCCAGCCAGAAAAATCTGTTTCAGAGTATGGCTGCGCTGGAATTGTCACTTACTAGATTTGCAGCATAAACATTGGAAACCTTATGGTAATACATGCTCTCAAACTAAACAGTATTTACAATGATAGGCAGGATTTACAATTGGATGACATGATGATAATATGTCCTTGTTTACTTCTGTAATTAATGTTCCTAACAAAAATACCCTGGAAACCTTTCATAAGCAAGATTTATTTCTGTTGATTGAGACTGTAATCAGATGTCCCTATTCAAACAGTAATTGGTGTGCTTCATTAACATGTAATTGAAAACAAGATTTATGTCAATGCTAGGCAATAAGTAGCAGGGATACGTATTTTCTTATTAGTGGTGAAATCTTCTGTAAGCTCTCAGAGTACTTGCTGCTTTTCCGCTGTGCCATGTGCATCGTATTTTGTCAAAATCATGGTATCTTGGAAAAAGATTGTGCATTTTCCCCTTTTGATCTTAACATCTCTGAGGCCAGCTCCCTTTTCCTCTCTTTCCTGTTTCATATCAGGCTCGCTGTTGTTGCTGTTGTTTAGCTTATTGTGTTCTCATGAAATGGCAGTACGTTCCAGTATGGAAGAAATCTAGTGATGAAGGGTAGAGCTCAGGGCAGAGAGTTCTTCTCTTTGGGAGATGACAAGACTTTTCTTTTCTTTTCTTTTCTTTTTTTTTTTTTTTGATCAATCAGTTGAGGTTTTCACCAGGTGAGTCCAGATACCACCCGTTGTTCCTCCTCCCAAACTTTTTCTGTTTCAATACAAGCAAAGGTAAGACAAATTTAAAAAAAAAAAAAAAAGTTTAAAAGCATTCTAGAAATAGAAACTGATAGTTTATTTGCAATTCAGTAAAAGCTAACTTCCAGTTAATAGGGAGAAAAGTATTGTGTTTTCTTCTATGAATAGATATAGATAAGGTAACACACAAATAATGGAGTCAGAAGTGTAAGTCACCGCGAGTGGGTGATCCCATTGATTTCATTGAAACAAGGGAGTTCAAACTGAAAACAAATTTCAACCTGAGATACTGGTTCATTACCGGCAAATTGATGGATCTCTGCATTTACTTGCTAGCATAATTTACCAATTGTGTGAGGTGTAAGCAGGCACAGTGGTAGCACTGGCTAATTTTATGCTCAATGTGAAATCTTATAGCTGGTCAGATGCATACCATAAGAAATAATTAGAGTCATTAGAAATAATGGGCTACAGCTGCAGTAATACATGCTCTGTTCTCAGTCCAGAGGTTTCTAAGCAAAATTAAATTAGCTCATGTTACCACACTGCTGCATCATATGCTCCTCACCTCCTGAGAGTAAACTTCACGTTCCATTTCCACACTGTGAGCAAAGTTTGTGCACCACAGAAAAATCCTCTGCTGGGGATAAGAAACCCTGAAGCTTGAGGCCATTCCTTGCTGAAAAACAAGTAATAAAAAAATAATAAAAAAAAAGAGGTGGCAGTTATAGGTCCCCAGCTCACATTAACTCCTTCCGCATGTTCAGGATCATCGCTCTGCTGTGCTGCAGCCTTTGGTACCAGCCACAAATTGCAAGTCCTGTTTGCATCAATGCTGGACCCAGGTGAATATTTTTCCCCCTGAACTACTAGCTTTAAACTTTTATCTTTTTAAGGAAATCATGTCCACTTTATTTGAAGCACATCAGCAGCCCCTAGCTGCTGGTGGTACTGCCTTCACATCTGTAATATCCTCTTTTCTCCTCAAATTCAAAAGTCTGTTCATAATAGTAAGGAAAACGATGCATTATCCTGGAGAGGGTGAGGAGAGGGACAAGAAGGAAATATAATCCATGGTACTGGAGTGATTAATGTGACTGTTTATGATGAAGGAAATGAAAACTAGAAATCTGGGTAAGTAATGATCTTTCCAAGAGAATTACTTTCACTGAAACCACTATACAAACTCATATGCTGACCGTCTTTAAATTATTGCTGAAGTTTTCAAAGCAAAGCAGGGACAGCGCTGAAAATTTTTCTCCCTTGTTGACTCCCAGGAGCACAGAACTTCCAGCCATAGCAGGAGAGGGGTTCACTACGAGATGCACGCATGCCATCACCTCTCTTTAAAATGTAAGATGCTTCTGCGATAAGTTTGAGTTAAAGGGCTTAGGAGGCACATTTAGCACTGTCCATTAGGCATGGTGAGCTGGAGAAAGGCTTCCCCTGCATACATCACCTCACACATTGATATGCGGGCCAGGTGTGCTCAGTGGGAGGAACAAGACTAACAGTATTTTTGATGAAGGTAAGAGCCTAATATTGCAGCTTCGGAAAGATGAGTTATCCATCTGCCAGCCATCTATCTTTGGCTATGGCACTTACCTGGCCTCGGTTATTACAGTATGTAACTGCTGCACAACCACTAATATATTTATCTTTTCGTCCTCCCTGTGGAGTTGGGAAGTGCTATTAACTCTGTTGCAGAACTAAGAACTGAGATTGAGGGTCAGATTTGTTATGGCATTTAGGTGCTCAATGGGATTTTCAAAAGTACCTAATGCCCGTTGTAATAAGTGGAACCTGGGTACTTTGATAGTTCTGAAAATCATGTTACTTGTGTCTCTTCTTTTAAAATTTTGGACTTAACGTGTCACCCTGGGATCCGTAGGAGAGGTTCCCATGTTGTGGGTAATCACCCAGACAGGAGACTGTCTTCTTCCAGGTGGGGCAGGAGCAATTTTATGGCAGTAGCTTATCTCAGTCCTGAATCCAGCAAGCCGCGACTCTGTGGGTAGCGGTGAATTTACCCTCCTTGCCCAGCTCTGTGAGAGAGGTCAGAATCTAGTCCTGGAAGTACTTGAGCGAAAATAAGCAGCACCCATGGTCAATAAAAAGGGTTTATGTGCCAATTTCTGGGATGGAAAATTCAAGAGCAGCAGCAAATAAAGAAACAATCTATATTCATGCAGTCACCTTTCCAGCCTACTCCTGTAATCACAGGCTTACACCTAACCGGGAGACGTGAATCCTACGGAAAGCTCCAGGGTATTGCACTGGAAAACAAATGTTGATTTTGAACAAATTATCTGTTCATCGCTTAATCATTTTCATTCATTATTAGTCTCCAAATTGGTTCTGCTCTGGAAGACAGAATTAGGTTTAAAAGCAGAGTGTCTCTTAAACACTTGCTTCAAATGAAAGTATTTGGTAAACATTACTCAAACCCCCTAGAGCATAAACTCCTCCACTGCTTTCTCGGGCTTTGCATAGATTTTTCAGCTCCTGGTTTAAAGACAGGTGTCTCAGGGATTCTTTCAGGATATTAGAAAATAACCAAATTTAATCCCTTACAATCATATGCCGGGGAAAATTTAGTAATTAAGTAAGACCTTTCTGGCCTCATTTACAGTAGCGTAAATTGGGACACAAGTCCCATGCAAATAGGTGAAGTTACACCGCTATTGAACATGTAAGAGAAAGAAGAGTCGGAGTCCAAAACCATGGCACAGGTACAAAACCGTGTGGGCTGCAAGCCCAAGTTCCTTACCATTGGAAGAGCTGCAATTTGCTGTTACAGTACTCGTACTCAATTTCCATAGCTTTAAGGTTCTAAAAAAAAAAAAAAAAAAGTCCTGGGCTTCAAAATTATATTTTTAACATGAAAAGGGATGGGTTTTGGTTAATTCAGCATGTCAGCAAGATTGCAGCTGTCGGTGCTAGTGATGTAGGATGACAGAGTGGGGGTCAGCTCGGCTAACTCCAAAAAACACGTGGTGCTGCAGGGAGGGGGTGGGCTACAGAGCAGCAGCGAAGCCCCCGCGGTGTGTGCTTAGCCCGCGTTACACCAGGGACCGTAAGGAGGTGCTCAGGAGGGTCCTTGGTGCCTCCGTGAGGCAAGAAGCTCTGCAGGGAGTAGGATGCCTCTAAAGTTGCATGGGTTTTCATCGGTGTTTGTAAGATGCTGTTACCCTGCTTGTAGGTTCTCATTAGGTGGAGGAGGGAGAATAACTCAGTCACGTTGTCAGATACAGGAAGAGAATAAAATTTCGGGACATCGTTATCTTGTAGATTGCCCGGTACTTTTTATCTTGTTCCAAGCATGAATTTAACTCAGTTTGCTATTAGGGGGACCTGTGTGCACAGGGAGAGATATGCAGATTGGTCCTCTCTTGATGCTCCCCCACCACAGGAAGGCATTTCCCAGCTCTCCACAGTCACCAGTGAAGCACTGGTACGCGACTGGGAGGCTGCTGCTGTGCAGAGCAGGAATTGAGCGCTCAATTCCTGCTGCTGCAAATGAGTGCATTTGCACTGTGGTGTCTGGCCACTGTTTTGCACTTGCAGAATTTATTTCTCAGTGAGCAGAAGAGCTACAAGATTAACAGATGAACAAATACTTTGAGACAGCCAAGACATCAAAGAAATTGGAGAGTCACTAAGATGTTGGAGAGCTGAAGAGTCACCTGGCCATGGTTCCTAGGAATTATTTTATCCTCAGATTAGCTCAGCTGTCTTGGGGTTTGGACACATCCTCTGGTGAATTTAGCTACAGTGACTTAAGACATGACTGGCCACAGCGCTCTGCTTCTCCTCTGGAGGGTGCTGCCTGTGGAGCAGCGGCAGCAGGAGGGAATGTGTGCCTGCATCCCAGCCACTGCAGCTCAGATTCTGGGGACTTAGTGCAAGCAGAAGATTCTTCATTTTTCAAGGTAGCCTTGAGCTATACCACTGAGGATGAGAGCGTACTGTATCCCTGGGCAGAAATCTCCAGGGAAGATGTGGGGCAGCCAGCATGTTAAGCCACCCCTATGCAAGCTATGGGAGTGCACTGTGACTGGTTTTACCATAAAGAAATTCCAACAGGTATTGGAAGGGCAGTTATTGCAGCAGGAAGGTCAGAGGGAATCATATCCCAGGTGGTACTATTTAATGGCCATCACTCTTTGCAAGCTTTTTCTCCCCCATGCAATCTGCAATTCAGAGGGGTGGGGGAAAAAACAAAAAAAACAAAACAAACAAACAAACAAACAAAAAAAACCCAAAAAAAACCCACCACCAAAAAGTGAGTAGCAACAGTCTTAACCTTAGACTGCTCGTACAGAACCCAGCCAAGGGGTGATAACAGTGGAGCATCAGAAGAAGGTTTATGTAGAACGTAGCTTCCCTGCAGAGAGCAAACAAAAAGCAGCTCAGAAAGATTGTGCAGAGGCTGTTAAGCATGAGACCATGCTCATTCCTTGGGCTGCATATGGCTCAGTTCTGCCCTGAAATTTAGATTTAGTTGAGTCAGCCAGGAAATTATGGATGAGTTTGGTGTCTTGAGGGAAAGGGTTCAAAAAGCAGCAATATGAAGACACCAACAAGAGGGAAAGTTATAACTTGAAAAGTGCCACACAGAGGGAACTGTGCCTTTGCTTTATTGAACTGTTGGCTGCAATAAATACGGCTGAATTCCCTCAGTCTCCCATAATGTTGTCTCAGTACCAGCAGGAGTCCATTTAAGAATACACTTACTTGCACAAATGATTATATATGAAGAGCAGAGAAACAGCTGAAGCGTCACTGCAGTGATGCAAGCAAATCCTAAAAGCTGCCCAAGTAAGCTCGGTGGCTGCGTGCTGCTGCCTTGTGCTTTGGGTTTCCCAGCGCCGCCAGCCCAAAGCAGCCGAAATAGAGGAGCTTCTGTTCCACTCCACCTGCCTGCCTCACCTGGGGAGATGGTACTCTAGATTTTGTGATGGTACAGTAAATAAATGGTGACAAAATCCACTAAGAGGATATTCCCAAAGAGGGAGAATTGGGGTTTATTATCTTTTTCAATACAGAAAGTAATAAAAGACTGCATTAGCAAGAAGAGATGAGACAAGTATAATACAAAACCAATGAATGGATGATCAGCAAGGAAGATGAACCTTGCACTTCTACATCTTATGGCATTATAACCCCAATTGCCTGAATTAAAAGGTTTGGCTGTGTTAGTGCTACAGCAGGGTTGTCAGATACCTGTGTGTGGTGCGTCCACAGTTAGGAGGGGTCAAAGCGCCGGAGAGAGGGGCTTGGAGGTGAGCAATGTGATGTAGGCATAGGACTGCAGACCAGGAATTTTAGGGTCTTCAGCCTAGTTGTTTTCATTGATTCGCTTATGTCCTTAAACGCTTCCAAACTTCACATTGTAGGTAGCCAGGAGAAATAATTTGTTCTTGCTTGAACAGTGGTTTTAGGAAGAAGAGTGCTTGCACTCTCTGCGTAGGTATACTGCTTTGCTAATATCCCCCGTTAGCACTGATTAGTTAGAAACCTGAACTTGCATATGGGCAAGCTGGTCATGGGGGAAGCTTTATTGCACCTCGCAGCTGGACCCAAGTTGATACAGAATGTTAGCAGACTAGATCTGTGATGTGTTTGACCACATTACGCATGAAGTCTTTTCCACTGACTAAACCAGGTGTGGATCTGACCATCGGTAGGTCCTACGGTGCTGTGCAGCAGGCAGTCAGGCAGTGCAAGGCAACAGGCTGAGACTGACCATGAGTGTTCAACCCTTCGGGCTCTGTAACTCCCCGTTCTGTTACAGGCTGGAGTCGCCGACGCGCGCGCTGGTGATGGAGGCTCCGAAAGGCATCGAGATCAACGCGGAGGCCGGCAGCTTGAAAGCCACGTGCAGGACAGAGCTCAGGCTGGAATCCAAAGATGGAGAGGTAAGAGAAGGGCGTGAAGCCCTACCACAAAACCAAAGCAAGCCCCAGATCTCCTGCAGGTGTGTAGCCTTCTGAGTCACTGAGCCGCTGCATTTGAAGCGCTGGTATGAAAGCAGCGGTGCAGCAGGGCTTCCTAGCTTAGTTTCTGCTAGCAGTGACTGAACATATCATATGCAAACAAGACTCACTCTATGGCAGAGGCTGATTCATTATTTTTGAAGTGCTTGGATAATAGCATCTGTTGTTCAAGCAGATTTATGCAGCTGTAAAATATACAGTACTCCTAACCTCTTTGTTTCCTTGTCAACTTTAAAACAAGATTTACTTGGCCAACATAATTAAATCTTTTATCATACATTTTTCTATAAGAAGAGCTTAATTCACTGGTATTTATCTGAAAAGCTTTTGTAGCTGATGTTTTCATTTTGGAAAGAAAGGGAACATTAGGAGATACAGGTTGTTGCACTGGGGAGACTTCCAAAGGGGAAGAGAGCAAATATAACAGAGAACAAAGGTAAAACCGGTGTTGAGTAAAGCCTCTTCTGGTGTCTCAAAAGTACATGGGCACAGGGTTCTTACCCCTCCTCCTGCCGCGGTGCTGGAAGGCACAGAAGGATGTGGCTGAGGAGCTCCTGCTGGGGAACCCACCGGGAGGCTCTGCAGGAGGAGCTTCCCATGGAACACAAACCTCCTGGCAACAGGGCTCCAACACAAGCTAACATTTTCCTGTCTTAGTGTCAGGTGTAATAAGTAGAGTGGGGGTTTTATTGCAATTCCTGTTATTTCTAAACATTTGCCTTTTAAGACATTTCAGACCATGGGGTGTTAACAAAAAAAACTCAAAAAAAAAAACCCAAAAAAACAAAAACCTCTTACCTAATATACTGCAACTGAGATCCAAGGCATTTCACTACTGCAAGCAGTTGCCTTAATGGTTTTAACACTAAGTTGCTTTTAAAATGCATATATTGACCTGCCTCTTTCAGGAGATTAGATGGTTGGATACTAAAACTGGCGACTGTTACTGTAATTGCCAGATAAGAGCAAGTACTGTCAGTTGCCCTGTAATAGTCTGGTGTGCAGGTTATCTTACCGTGCCCTTCTCAGTGATGTTAGAGCACTCCCCTCTAGCTGCCACGTGTCTCAGAGCCGCCACATGTTCGCTTTTATGTTCTGTTTCAGAAGGAGAGATATTCAGGTCTGTTATGGCATTTAAGTTATTTTTAATATACATAAAAGTGTTACACGTATATATAAAATACACATGAAAGTCAGTGCTGGGAGCCTGCAGGTGTGACTGGCGATGGGATCACAGTGCAGCAGCCCCGGTGGAGGAGCGGAGCCACTGTGTGCTCCCCACCTCGCAGTGGGGTGCCTCTGGCTGGGTTAACCCAGACGTGCAGGTGCCCCAGGAAGCTACGAGCCAAGAAAACATGGTGGGTAGATCAGCAGAAACAAACTGGAGGTCTTAGGCGGCTCATGATAAAGGCAGATAATATGCTTACCCAGGCTTGTATCAGACTTTCCCATCTTAATACACTTGCCCAGCCAGTTTTTGTAGCGGCTGGATTTTCCAAAGGAAGCTTCTTTAAACACAAGATCAAAAATAACAGCTCTCCACTAATTCTCTCTCTCTTTCTCTCTCTCCCCCACCTCCGACTTCAGATAACGTTGAATTCTGCAAAAATCAAACTACCTAACTTGCCTCAAGGATCTTCCTCTTCTGCAGGGTCCAGGCAAAAAATCTACGAGCTCTGTGTGTGTCCCAATGGGAGGTTATTTCTGTCGCAGGCAGGCGCTAGCTCGACCTGCCAGATAAATACAAGCGTCTGCCTTTGAGAGACAATTTGCAGTGGGGCATCGCAGGCAGCACAAAAGCCAGTTCTGGTCTCAGATTGCAGCTGCCAACTATTTTTACTAGAACACAGAAAGCCTATCAAAGACTTTTTTTGTGTGTGCGCGCGCGTGTGTGTGAATATATATATAAAAATATATATATAAAATATATATATATATATCCTCTGTGTAAAATGATGTTTCAGTACAAGGAATCCCAGGGTGACCCTGTTACATTTGTGTAGCATTTCTCTTACACCAAAATTTACTGGTACAATCTGCTGAATTGGAATTGATGCTCCCCTGGCCCCTTCTGTATTAATATAGTCCAATGATCACCCCTTGTTTTTGATCATGTTCTCAGAGCAATGGGCTTGCTGGCTGGGCAAAACCCTGGAACCAACGTAGACCCACCAACATGCAAAGGGAAGAGAAGCATCTCTGATTATTTTCGCACCATTAAATCGGTGGCACAAAAAAAAAAAAAAAAAAAAAATCCCAACAAAATAGCCAGGTTAATCTGAGGTTAAATTGCACTCTTTAATTTTCACCTGAAGCATGGCTCCCTGTTGGGATAGAGAGATTGCACTTGGCTGGTAGAAAAGCCCAGATCTTGCTGGAATAATAATTTATTTTTCAGAAGGGGTCTGAGCCTTACCTGTGCATGGACAGGGGTGCCTTGTGCTATTCAAATGTGACACTTCAGCTCTAACCCTAACCTAAAGACATCTTTGTGCTAACAAAACTGGCATTGCATTTAGTTCTTGGATGGAAAAAAAATTGCAAAAGTTGGACTAAATAGAAAAATCCTGAACCTCCCTAGTTAAGAGGTGTGCTGGATCACCCCACACACTCTCCATTAGCACCTTTCATTTTGAAAAGGTTTGGTGTGAAGATTTAAGATTTGGACATTGCCTGTCAATGCCTATAGAAAGAGAAAATTACCTGTTCTACCCATAGAACCTGAGAAATTGATACAAATCAGGTGTGTAACGTAGATGCTATGCCAGATTTTTTGTTATCTTTCTTTCCAGGACATATAGTCCAAGGTCACTTAGATTTTCTGGAGACTGCAAATATCAGAGATGCTGGCAATGAAACAGACTTCTTTAAGCATTTACAAAGATTGTGACAAAGCCAGATTGCTGGAAAGCAAGGGCTTTGGATGCTGGTTCCTCTAGAATTTGAGCCCCAAAAACTTTGTGGTTGAATCTTTTCACGGTTGCATTTTTCCTTATTTTAAAGTCTAGGAGTCACTACGGGCAGGTTAAAACATGGAATATGATCTGGTAACATTACTTCCATTGTTCAAGTTTTGAAAAACGATGAGAAGAGCCCAGATCATTGAATTCCAACCCATAATTGCATCCACATGCGTGTGAAAATCCTTGACAAACAAATATACTAATTACTGCAGAAGTATCTGAGTCACAGTAAATCTCACAAGGACAGCAAGGTTTCTAAGCCTCTGAGATGCTTTTGAAAATATTACCTCACGTGCAAATATGACAGATCTGTGCCCATCCCTAGCGATAGCTAAGCAAAGCTGGTATTCTTCAAGCAATCTTCAAGATAAAACGTAGCTGACAGAAATGTTTAGAAATAATATGGCCCATTCCTTTTTTACAGATTTCCACGTATTTTCTTGTGGTCTGGAGAGTACCAGGGTTTGATCTTTTTTTTTTTTTTTTTTTTTTTTTTTTTTCCTTTAAATGAACAATTCTGGCTTGATCTAAAACCGACTGGACTCAAAGGAAAGATTTCTGTGGAGTTTAGATTAGATGTGTTGCTGTCTAACAAAGCAGCACTCCTGCAAAATTTATTCCTGAAAGAGGTTTGAATGATCTGCTTTTATTTCAGTAACACTTTCCAATTAATGAACAAATTCAAACTATTTGTTAATGAATGATTCCTGTAATTATTATGTCTTGAGTCAACGTCTGAATGCAAAGGGTCACCCAGGATAACAATTGTATTGGGACACAGGACTATACCATCTCTGTTCAAAGAGGGGAATTGTGCCTATGCCTTAAGTCAATGCACTCAGCAAGGAGAAGCACATCATATTTATCTTGTTATTAAAACTAGTTTATTTGGGGGGAGGGACAGGAGGGTGTCTTGGGAACTGGTTGTGCAACTTAAAACAGATATTAATGAAATGCATTAAGACTGTAGGGGCACCTAGAGTGATACAAACTTTTTTTTTTTTTTTTTACCATGTTAAATATAGTGAAATACTGTGTGCGTTACCTCTGGGACCACAACTGAAGTCCCATTCGTAGTCCTACATTTACTGTAGAATTATTTTTTTTTTCCCCCTGTTTCATTTAATACGGATCACAAACCTTACAGCAAGCACGGCCCAATTCATAAACAGATCCGGCGTGAGCAGTTGTGCAGACACGTGCTGCAGGAAGAGCACCCTGCACAGAAAATGAGCCGCGTTAACTTTCCCATCCCCCAGAGCACGGGTGCTGGGGAGGAAGGCGGGGGCTGACCCAGCAGGGATGCTGCGTCCTGGTTCCCTTGCTCCACTCCCGCGGCACCGGCGGCTCGGTCCTAGCCCTGTACACCCTCTGCCGAGGATTGCCATCCCAACAAATTAATTGTGAGTGGCTGGTCTTCTCAGCTGGGCTCTCGGTGAGATTATCACCTTCTTGTGTCGCGGAAGCCATGACACCGCTTAAGGACATCCCGCTATTTATTTTGGTATGAATTTCTATGGGGGAGCTGTTAGGGAACAACCTCACACAGCTGTGCCATCGCTGCAGACGCTTCTCTGAGGTGAGCAAAGGGTACCTTAATTACATCTACACAAAGCAATTCGAGTTCCTTCAATATATTAGACGATCATCTTTCCATCTTTAAAAACATAAAATTATATGTTGTGTTGAAAGATGAGGAACGGCTGCTAGGAAGGTTGAACCCATATAGAGACTGGTAAATCATGTAAGTCCCACTGGAGTTTGAAGGCAGCGGTTTGGGTGATGCTGCCGGCGCTTGCGGCTGCGTGATTAGTCCCCTCCTGTTCGGTGAGTGGCAAACTGGAGCAAACGGGACTGCGTGTCTGGGATGCCAGGGTAAAAAACAGGCGCTTCGTTTAAAAAGCAGCTTGCAAACACATCCAGCTATTTCACGCTTCTCAGCTTGTTGGTGGGGGCTGTTGTGGAGTGACTGACCCACCGTGCTGGACGAGGCGAATGCACGAGAGGGTCCCTTGTCCTCCTGCCTGGCCCAGAAGTCCCTCATAGTTGCTGCACCTGTATGGGTTGGTTTTCCCCGAGTCCATTTAAATCAAGCCTCCCTGGCTGGAATTTCATCCGTAGGCTCTCCCTGCCATCGATAAAAGGCCAAAAACGAACAAGGGTTTGTGTATATCTTTGTGACTCGGCCCTGCGGCTCAGTGCAACGGAGCACCTGCTGTCTGGGGAAGATGGCGTTTCTCTCAAACTGGAGTTTGTTGTACCTCCCAGTGCTAAGGCAAGGCGGGGAAGGGACAGTGAATTTGTTGCTGCTGAGCTCAGTGGAAGAGATGCCGACAACCTCGTGGCCTGAGCTGGGACAGGAGCTGGACCGGTGACAATTCAGGGCACCCTTGGGTGGCTGTGGGACCGAACCCCGGCTCCGCGCCGTGTGCAGGTCTGCACTGCAGCCACCAGCACTGCAACCCCACAATTAATAATTGCTAATCAAGGGGCTGTGATACTAATCTCAATATACCTTAGGCAACCAGGAATACTGCAGCATTCGTAACTGTGTTTATGTATCGTAACTCAACTTTGTAGGGCTTCGGGACCTTGTTAAATTTGCTTTAAATGCGACACTTTAGTAAGTGGTCGGGAAAATGACTGTCAGCGCTCACCGGTACAGCAGCACCTTATCCATAGGTAGTGTGCGACCCTTCCGCCGTCATAGGTGAGTTAGGATGGATTTTCTAAAGCAAAAAGAACTAAAACAAAACAAAAAAAACCCTTTTGCCATTAGTAAAAGCAGACACTCTAATACTGACCATACAACCGTATCCATTCTCTCAAGTTTCTTTGTGGGGTTATTTGGGGGGATTTTTTGGTTTATTTTCTTCTTTTACACTTTTTGAAGCATATTACCCAGTAGTCGGTGAGGTGGGTAGCTTAAGAGTACAAAGAAATGTACAAAGCAATGCCAGTAGCTGCTAAAATATGTATAAGGCCTCTCCTGCATATGCATTTTTAGTAAACTAAGTCTGTGCAAGAGTGATTTGGTTTTGGTTATCTCAGTCACGTGCTGTCAAACAGCTGTATTTTAAGAGGGTTTTCTTTTTTCCTTTAATCATAAATATCACATTGCACAAACACAAAAAAAAATAAGGCATAAGCCTAAAAATACTATCTCCAATATACAGTATAGAAAAATGATGTCTAAATTAAAAAAGCACTCCCTAGAAATTACTCCAAGGTTAAAAAGAGATTCCTGTGGAACTTGTGAAGATGTCAGGTTAGTTCACATCGTACCTAGTTTGCAAATACAAATGTTCTTAAAGGAAATTAGCTTTTGTTGTCATAAGATGCACACACGTATGAATATATATATATATATACGCACACACACACTGACATGCAGTTGTTTACAACAAAAGCCAATTTTCTTTATATTTGTTTTTATGGCTTGAAGTTTTACATTGCAAAAGAGAGTGAGACAAAGACCAAAGACTTAACAGAAATTCATCCCTTCTCTGGTTGCCCTCACTCCTGAAATGTGTTAACTTTAATGGTGCTTTTTTTAATTGGGCAGGAAAAATACAGGTTTATCATAAATTTGCATTTGACAGAGTAAAGTGGCAGGAAGACTCTAACTTTGTTAATGGGTGAAAAGAGGAAATCACATGAAATATCTTTAAATGTGTGCAGAGGGCGAGGTTACCTGAAATTTGAAATGGGAAGAAATAGCCCAGAAAGCTAAAAGACATTATCCTGGGCTAGAAGTATAAATAAACTGAGTAAACGCTACCGGCTGTTCACTTACCTGCACTTGAGCATCAGGAGATCAGGAATTCCAGTAGCTGCCCAGTGAGGAAGAGTAATTGTGCCATAATGTTTTCATTTTAAAAGTGCATACAGTAAAAACAGAAAAGTTCAAGGCTGTGCTCTTTTTTCATATATATATATATTTTATTATTATTATTTTTTTATGACTGACATTTTAGATTTTGAAATGTCATCATCCAGAATTCACCCCAGCATGTGCAGGGCACATTCCTGCGAAGCTTTGCCAAGCACTGGATTGGTGGTTTTTGCATGTGAAAACACCAGCCTTTTTATTGCCGCTGCTGTCGAGGAACACAATCCTGGCAGCATTTCCCTTTTCCCCATTTTGACCTTTTTCCTCCATTCTGAAATCGTTGTATAGTATTTGGGCAGCTAGTGTCCTGCCCCACAGGGGGCTGCATGCAGGTGGCCCCCAGCCCCAAATCCCCATTGTGGCACCTCTCAGTCTCGCCTACCCCCAAAACCTGCGTGTAGCTGTGGCACCAAGGTGAAACCGGGGACTTTTAGGTACGTTCTGCACGGCAGTTGCTCTGTGTTCACAGCCGATGCAGCCACGTTTATGGCTGTGAGTGGAACAGGGTTAAACACGTGGCACTGATGAGATTATCCAAGCAGGAGCAGAGTGAATTAAACAAGGCAGGTACGGGGGAAAGGGAAGGAACAGCGAGAGACGTCACTCTAATCACAGTAATGCAGCCAACTTCTCTGTCTGTTTACACTATTATACTTTAGATTAATAACATCCATTTTCCTAAATATGGTAGCAATTATGCTTGATCTTTCGTGGCACACGGTGGAATTACTGTCAGTGAAACCACTTACGGCTTGGGCTGTTCAAGATTGCTAGGGTGTTCTTTCCATCCACAATAACCACAGTGGCTTGGGGTTTGGATGGAAATTATAGTGAATAGCTTGTATTTAGAAAGCTTTTAAGTCTGCTGTGGTTGAAAAGCCCACGGTTATGTGCATACAGCCCCGAGGCTTTATATTTCAGACTCTCTTGTCCTGCCACTTGAATTGTATTGTGCCCTTGTGAAAAGCGACACACTTGCTTTATGCGGGAAAAGATGGATATTTAAAGCTGCAGGATTTTTAACCCAAGCAAAAAAGCAAATATAATGATAGTGCACAACAGAGATTTCCCATCCTAGTTAATTGAAACTAGAGGTGCAAGTTCCTTAAAAATTAATTTGCTACAAGTGTTAATTCCTGCGGGAAAGTTAGCTCTGGTGCCACTCCCAGGAGGTGTCTCACCTTACTACAGCTCGAAGCCATGCGGTGGCCGGGATTTTCTGTCGCCGTCGGTAAGGCTGGGCTGCCTGTTCGGAGGAAGCCAGATTTCCTTTGAGGCAACTCATCTCCGTGGATGGAGCTTTTGTTAGTTTTTAGCCTGTATTGAAAAACAGAAAGGGTACGTTTACTGTGAAGCGATACGTAGTTGTATGTTTGTCTCGATTTAGTTGGTTGAGTCTTTCTGCCAGCAAGAGAAAGTAACAGGAGAAATTTGTGTGAACGTGTTACATTTACATTGTGCCCTGCTACCAAGTGCTTCAGATAAAAAAATGCAGCCTTAGTGAAACAGTCTTTTCTTCTAATATTAAAAACGACTTTTTGGAGCTTTTCAGCAGGTCCTACCCAAATGGAAAGTCTCACCATTTCTAATGTATTTGCCGTTAGAGGAACAGGCCCGTTGCAAAGCATAGGTCGTGTGCATCTTTGCATGTAGCAGGAACTTTGAATTGCATTGTACTCACACGTCTTTGCCTCATTCAAAAGGCTTAACCGCCGATAGGAGATAAAGCGTTCCGAAGCCTCCTATAAATGCATTATCACTTTCTAAAGCAATATTGTTTCTTTGGTCTTTTAAAAATTTCCTCATGACAGAGTCCTTAAAGCATCTTGAGGCAGGCTCACGCTGGAGAGCAAAAGAATAATTATTTGTGGGCGGTTCTATTTTTATCTAAGGCTGGAGTGTAGTTGAAAAAATGTTGCTGTTCGAGTTTCTCCCACTTTTTGCTTAGCTGCAAACACCACCACCACCCCCAGCACTACGGCTAGATTTCTCTAGGGCAGCTGCCTTACGAGCTGGGAGTTGCCTACTTTGCTAAACGAGAACCTGATAATTTTGTCTTCATCTGGGTCCTCCTCTGGGCTTGTGCATTCAGTGTCGGTGCTGTTATTGATATAACAGATAATGAAATGCCTTGGCAGTATTAATGATTTTACAGATGATACGTATCTGCAGTCTGAGTGGTACAAATAGTGCCGGTAGCTGTTGGTTGCTGTTCTAACAAGCCTTTGACCACCTCAAAAGCATCGGCAGTAACTCCAGAAGGCGCAGCCATGTGGCTGTTAATGCCACCTCTGCTTTGTCCGTTAATGTCTGTACAGCATCCAAGGGGGTGCCACGGGGATGGTACCCCGGTACCCTGCCTCTGCTCGGGAAGCCTGTGGGCGGTTGGGAGGTGGTTTTGCCTTTTCTCGTTTATCTCCATCCTGTTGCCAGGGCCTGTGCACTAGAAATAGCAGCAAGCCTGATGCCTGCCTTGGGGGTCTGGCCTGGCGCGGTGCAGCAGGGCCATTCACAGCATGGGGGGGTGGCTCTGTAGCTGCATTAAATCAGGATTTGGCTCCATTTAACTCACTGGTAGCCTGCACCACCTGAGGGTTTGGACTTAAAGGTTTAGCACTGCTAAGAGTCTGGCTGCCCCGTCTAAACTCCAGCCTGTGTGCTCCTGGGGCCAGCATGGGACACGGGGCTCCTCGCGCCGCTGGGGTTTCCTTATCCCATGGGCGCAGATGAAGAGCTGTGGCAAGTCTTCCCGTCAGCCACTGCCTGAAAACGGAGGCATGTCCATCCAGCTTCATCCCTCGCCAGCACCACGACCGTGCCGAGGTCAGGCGGTGAGCTGGTGGGTAACGTGTGAAGCAGAAGGTCCCGCTGGTGGCAGGGCAGGGCCACGCTGTCTGCGGAGCGGCTTCCACAGGGCTGGCACCGCCAGAGGAATCCGCTTCCTTGTCCCCTTCCCTGCGAGCACGGAAGTTAAGATGGACAAATGCTGCCCTAGCTCAGCAGAGTAAAAGCACGCCAGAAACCTCGTTAAGTGCGGATCTGAGCAATTCTCACATACTGTGTTTATAGACAAAGGGCTCAGTAGGCAGTGTTCACACCCAGATTCCTCCCTCCGTCAGAGCTTTTCCCGAGCTGCAACCCAGATCTTGGTCTGGATCTCTGGGAGCAGAGAAGGGATCAACCCGCTGGATCTGACACAGATCCCTTTGGGGTTTGGTTTTGGGGTTTTTTGTGCCCACCCTTTATTTGAATTAGTTTCCTTGTGCAAAAATGCCAATAGAGTTGTCAATACAAACCCAACGAATGCTCTGTGTAGGTAGACCCAACAGCAAAACAACATTCAGTGCGAGCTGAAGCAAAACCCCATTCATCCACAGCAGCAGCATAAAAGGCATGACCCATATGCTATAGCAGTTTTCATCTGTGATGGTAAAATACCTTGTCTGACCTCTACTCTGATAACCACCAATGACCTTGATCGTGTAAACAGGACAAACTGAATTTAAAGTCTTATCACAGTTCTCATTAAGAAATTCAGATTTGTTTGGCTTTTTTCTTTTTAATTTATGTATGTGTGTGGTTGTGTGGGAAAATATAAAGCTTTTTTGTATCAAATAACATCAATCCTTGCACACTCTATGCAAAATTTTGTAAGCATTGCAATAATGCTATGAATTACACAAGGAACTATTTTAACTTTATTACACTTTCTGTATAAAAAAAGTTTGTATTTAAATGATTTCAACTGCAATCTTGTAAAATATATTAATAAAATAATGATTGTTAAGAAGGAAAGAGATGTTGAGTGGTTTTTGTTCGTTTGAGCATGGCAAACATGAATTAGACTGCAAACTTTCATATGTCTGTAGGATACAGACAGGATATGTCCATAGGATATACCTGTATGTCCGTAGGATATGCCAGACTGGATCACACTAGTGATCCATTTCATAGCATCAAGTCCCTGGATATATTTCATGCCAAAAATGCTGTAGAGCATGGAATGAGAATCTCTGTGGATGGCTGTTGCTGTCATTAGCAAAACAAAAAAATCTCCCCTTTGGGAAAGTTGAGTTGCTGTCTTGCTTACCGCTTTGTTGAACTTCTCCCCCTTGTCCTAGCATTGGAGACTCACAGCCAAGAAGTGTTGTAAGCATTGAGGTCCTGCCTGAGCATCGTAAACATCTCAAAGAGGATCACTCGCTGGTAGAGGGGATCTGGTGCTGCTTGTGCTCCAGTGCTCCAAACCAGCAGGAACTTGAGGTTTTCCAAGAGGGACCAGAGCCAGGTGCATCCATCTAGAAAGGAGCCCCCACCGGCAGACTGTGTAGGGAGCATGACCTCAAGTCTCCCTGCAAAAAAAATAATAATTTAAAAATAAATAATTTTTAAAAAAACCCAAAAGCAGCAACAACACCACCCAGCAGCCTGGACCAACTCACAGAAAGCCTCTTGAAAACCTCTGGCTGCTTTAACGATCCATCAGTTTTTATTTTAATTGGCAAACTAAGCAGCTGCTCATGGGTGACTCTGCACATGCCAGGCAATCACTTCTGAGGGCATTTTGCAGGAGCTGGGTTTTAAATATGAATTTGTTTGCCCTGGATTTTTGTCAGTAAATGAGAGCATTGATTGAGGCTCATTATCTGAAGGAATAGCAAGAATTCAATCCGGCTGAAAAGATGTGCATGCCTTCCAAGTGCACGGAGAGTACAAGCCCAGCCCTCAGAGCTGAGATGCTGCCAAAATCCAGGCTGTAGGGGTTCTTGTTTATCAGTTTGCAGGCCCTGCTGTTTACCAGGCTCCAGGTAAGTTCACTCAGTACTGTTCGGTGGACATGCACAGTCTCCTTCTCGCTCGTTGGGGTTGGACTGTTTGCACATTTTAAAAAAAAAAATAAATAAATAAATAAATAAAAATGAAGACATCTTTCAGCAGAACTTCAGCTGCAGTTCTTGGCCTGCATTTGGAATTTCTAGCAAACTGACAAGGAAATAATTCATGAATTAACCCCCATTAAGAAGCATGTCGGTAGGAACTTCACAGCACCCGCAGGATAGGGCGCTCTGTGTAGCTGCACCCAGCCCTGCCCCAGGCAGCGGCCGGATCCTTCCCCAGTACCAGCAAACTCCGCATCAGCTGCCTGAAAATGTCCTTGCTACAAGCAGCGAGTAGTTATCAAACTCAGCCTTAGGCACAGTGTATTTGCAGTGCCCCCGTGCCAAGCGTGGTACTCAGTAGCAACAATATGTTAACCATTTTCTAAAGCCTGGGAAGCTGTATTTAAAAAGGGAATTTGTCTTTTAAAATTGACTCCTGGGAAAATTATCAAAGCATCATTTCTTCCCAAGCATCCTGCCTTTCACTTTTGAGAAGTGCTTCCCAATTTTTGCTTTCTTTTCTTTCTACCCCTATAGCTAATTCATTGTTTCTTTTTTTTTTTTTTAATTTTTTCCTAAATAGCAAACAGAAAAAAAGCACGAAAGGAAGAATTACAAAAAGCAGGAAATAATCACTGAGATGAAATGAATCCATTTCATACTCTGTAAAATCATAACAGCTTCAACTTCTTAAAATTTTTATGTGCAGCCAGGTTTTTTGTATTTTTCATCTAAGTCTAGTACAGACAAGTTGCTGCTGCTGAAGTTCAGTTGTTGAATTGGGGTGATTATTTTTATTTTTATGAACAGTGTCCAAAAGTCAGTGATGAGAAGTATCTGTTTTTAACAGTTTTTCTCCACTGCTGTGACCTTGATTCTTCTCTCCTTAAATGGAACAGAAAAATCCTCCTGAATTTAGTGATGAAGGTTCAGACCTAAATAGCTCCAGTGCCAAATGTATCCCAGAGGAAAATTATATGGCCTCATTTAATAGAGAAAAAGCAAGAAGTCTGGCCAGCAGCTAGAACTTGGCTCTTTTCTGCAGTCATTTCAGACTAAAAAGCAGAGTGTAGGTAGTCTTTAAATATTTGATTCACACTATCAGGCTATTGTAATATACATTACTGATATGATCTGCACTTTTTAAAATTGGGGTTTGTGAATGGCCCTTCACATAACACCTCTGCTTCGGGCCATCATACAGCTAGGCTTGTGTAACATCAGCTGTGGTATTTTCCCTTTCACACCTACAGGGGCATTTTTTTTTACCCTACTTCTAGGCTTTGTTTTCAGCCTCAGCAGCAGCCTGGCAGTGCAGGCAGAAAACAAGGCTCCTGCCTCCTCGCTGAGGAATGCTTGCAACCATCTGCTTTGCTCCATTCAGTGGGTGCATGGAGGGAGGGGAAAAGCAGAAAACACCTTTTAAATCTCTGAAATAACCTCATTCAGCTTGGTTTTCTGCTGCCCCCACAGCAGCACACAGCTGCAGGGCAGAGTTGGCAGCAGCCTGGGCTCCTGCTGGGGCTAAACCCCTCCTGGGGCTCCACATCCCACCTCTCCTTCCTCAACAGCCCTATTCCCGTGCCACTGCCAGACTCAGGCAATGAAACAGAAATACTTTAACTGACAGCATAACCCACAAGTGCTCAGGGGACAGTAAGACCTCAGTGCTGCTCGGTATTTCAGCACCTTTTCAAACAGAAAATACATCTGCATTACCTGACCTGAACTCTACCTACAACTTGAGTTTAGCACCTGGGAGTGCTAAAGGATGCTGAACATAACTGAGATGGGGTTTACTCGTTGAATATGGGTTTTGCATCTGCTTTGCCTCCCCGAAGGCAAGAACCAGTACATGCACGTGCCAAAAAGTGGTGCTGTGTCTCTGTATGGCTGCCACTCTTAGCCTGAGCCTCCTCCCTTCATCCAACCAATGCGCCGCATCTCCTGCCCTGGGGGTTGAGGTTTTAATGGAAGCTGCTGCAGTTGGGGTTGGCTGCCCATCTGCTGCATCGCCGGTGCATTCAGAACCGGGGCGGGGTGATGGTGAAACGCCCCGCTCCTCCCAGCACAGCAGGATGGAGCCATGCAAGCACATGGGATGCTCCACAGCAAGACATTCCCTCCTTGCCGTGGCAAGAGGTCTGTCGGGAAGAACGAGACACGGTTTTCACCCCCAGTGTGTCCCAAGTGACATCTTTACATGGGTTTCAACGCTCTTATGGGAACCACCCAAGGAGGCCCCAGGGCTGAAGTAAGCAGTTTTAGAGCTGATGTTGGTCCCAGAGAGGGCCACGTTTATATTCATGCCCAGCCAACAAATACAACCTGCCTTTACAAACCGGGGTGATTAAAAACTTCTCCTTGCTCTCCACTATCAGCAGGCTTAGGAATAATAACTGACTGATAGGGAAGTGTGAGAGAGAGAGAGAGTGTGCCTCTTTGTGTGCATGCATGGGGACGGGGGAAGATAAATTTCTGAATAAAATGTTATTTTTATGGCTGCTGTAACGATTTCCCAAAGCATATGGGTATTTCAATAAACCCCAGTCTCAAAAGAGAGTTTTTGCATCACAATCGTCTTGAACCATAATAACTAAATTTGAAAATAACTATCATCTGCTAGAAAGACATTAAAGTATCTATAGTGGTACTATCAGGCTGTGAATGCTATGGGAGCTCTGCACACACAGACACACACACACACAATTAACGAAGAAAAAAGAAAGGAGAAAAGCACTGTCCCTTCCAAGAAAACCCACAACCTACTGCCTACACGATGAACTTTTAAGCACAGAATGCAACATCCAATGAATTATTTATGAATTAATTTGCAATGAACAGTTTAGCAGTCAAAGGAAACATAAACTGGCAGCACAGCCCTGCCTGGGGTGACGGCAGGGGACACAAGTGTGCTGTTCCAGTGGCAAGAAGACATTTAGCAGTGTACATGATGAGTTGCACGCTAAGAAAGTTGAAGGCAAAAACGCAGTTCCTGGCAAGCACCAGCCTGGTGTACTAATACCCTGACATAGCCTGTGAGCCCACTTGCACGCTGCACTGACACATGCCATCGCTCACCCACTGCCAGGTGACAGACACAAGTGCTTCTTGACCAGCAGCTGCTGTGGATGCAGCCGCTCTGGCAGGAGAGGTCACCCACTGCCCCACGCCTCCCACCACCACCACATGGTTTTTATGCTAAGCTAAAACGCAAGTACAACCAGCTGTTGCTTAAAGGCTAATGATGGGAACAACAAAATCAGGAGATAGAAAGGCCACATCGTGCTTTTAAATTAGTTCTTTATAGCCAGGCTGTAAAAGGGGCTCTCCCTGCCCAGCACAGGAATGAGCTCTGCACTGAGGGCTCCACACCAGCATTTGTCTTTAGCATGACATTAAATTAATGCTTTTGTGGGTCTTTTTTTGACTCCTCAGCAGAGATGCCTGGTTTGCCTGTGCTGCTGCAGCTAAGCATCAGTCCTGATGCTGACCGCACAGCTGTGTGGCATGCTCTCAAGGTAAGTGGCTGCTGCGTGCTTTATTTCTCTAATGCAGACATGGATCATGGGCATAAACAAACCTGGCTGGATTCCTGGCAGAGCTGAGAATTGCATTCGGTAGCTCCTGGGGCAGGAATAGGGTGATGTCTGATCTAGCAGGAGAACACAGGCAGGAGAAAACAAAAGCAGAGCAGGCAGGTTAGCCTGGACCGGGCTGCTCTGGGCTTGCTGCAGGTCCCGCGGCATTGCCAGGCACAAGCTGCCCTGGGTCACGTTTACTGGTGCAAATAGAGCAGCAGACACTTGCCAACATAGCTCCCGGTTGCTGCAGTTGGAATAGTTTATAAATGCTTTTGGATTTATTTTTTTTTCCCCATTCATTTCTGTGGCGACACCAGAGTCCTGCCTGGTTCCAGTGGGGTGGCTGAGATTGCTGCTCCCCTTAAAGCACGGTACAGCTGAGCATGGTTTAGCTCCCTTCCCACAATGGCTTCTATAAATTTTATGTAATATATTCTGTATATATATTATAATAATGACTTTTCTAAGGTACCTGCATCTCAGCTACCCTTAACCCTGGCTGTGCCCCTGTCTGCAAGAGCAGCGTGAGGGGGGCACAGTGCTGCCAGCCAGGTGGGGGATGAGGGTTTTTTTGGCAGTGCCACAATGGAAACCCTGTGTCCAGACAGCCAGCGGTCTCTGTGGGAAGGAAAGCCGCACTGCTTCCCCCGGTAAGTCTGACTCACACCTGTGTAGGCTCTGAACGATGAGGTGAAGCCGTGGTATTTGCCCAAAGCAAGTGAGAAGCTGCCCTTTGTGCTGTTTCCACCAAAAAGACTGATGGTAAGAGAAAGATGCTGTGATAAGTTTAAAGAAGTTGACATCAACTGACCTTAGGAACCGGATGAAATATTTAGGACACCTTCGCAGTTCAGACTCTGCTCAGACTTCGGCTGTTGGGACGATGGTCAATGCTTCCCTCCCGAACAGAGCAGACCAGGCAGAGCAGCTGAGGACAGCAAGTCACGAGATTAGTTTCCTGAGTTTCACCTTTTTCTTCCTTTCTGCCTTCTCCATTGATTTCTGGATCTGAAGTGTCTTCCACATGTGCATGGTGTCCATCAAACCACATACTTGGCTTGGACAAAACTGATGAGCACAATGTGCCAAGAAGAGACCTGCTATTTTTACGGTTTTGCAGCAAGACATTGCACATACAACTTGTATCAGAGAGAGAGCTAAGAGCACGGTGGGGCAGATGGGAGCTGGTGGGGCCCGTGTGTCCAGGGGTGAGAAAGGTAGGTAGACGCAGGCACCAGCTTCCCACAGTGACTGATGGATTTTACCTGTCTTTTTTTTTTTTCCTTTCACACTTGAAGACCTTTGAAACACCTAACAAGTGTCTGTCTGGGATTTAGAGATGTCTGGGTTTACTAAACACAAGAGCTGCCTCCATGAGCCATGGCTGCTTCTGTGACTGTGCAAAATGTGTATTGGTTTTACTTTAACTTTTCATGGCATTTCAGTCACAGAAAAAAATAACCTCTGTCTTTCTGGTATGTTAAGTATTTAGCAATTGGAGGAGAAAGAAAAAAAAATCAAGCAAACTTATGCCTTATTAATTTTCTTAGTTTTCTCTTTCTGATTTGATTTTTGGATGGCCACCACTAGAGACCCCAGTAGAGACAGCACACCCTAACCCTTCCCCCACTGCCATTTTATGACATACCCGCTGCCATACCTCTTTTCTTCTTCAAGAAGATGATGGGAGACAGAAAAAATGACAGCAGAGACACTGAAAGCTCTGTAACCATAGAGCAAGTCAGAATCACTGAATCATTTAGGTTGGAAAAGACCTTTGAGATCATCAAGTCCAACTGTTAACCGAGGACCCAAGTTTAAGCAGTTCCCACTGAAATCAGTAGGTGACCTACATATATCTATATATAGATTGTCACTCCCATTTTTAAGAGGTAGGACAGTCAGTTTAAAATGAAAGGGCCAAATTTTTGTATGATGTGAATGGCAGTTTGGATCCACATTCATCCGAACCATAGGCCAATTTGGCTCAGGAGAGTTAATACCACCTTCCTGAGAAATACAAGACTAAAATAACCACCAGGGCCAAAACAGGAAGGCTAAAAATAAACAAACAAACAAAGAAAGTAAATAAATAAACAAACAAATAAATAAATGAAAATAAACAGAGGGCTACTGCCCTCAGAAGAATATTTTCATCGCTGCTTTGCATGAGAACTGCAAGGAGGACTTCAAGATAAGTTTTAGAAGGTGCGGGAGTGGAGATGGCAGGCAATTGAGGGTAAATAATTAATTCAATAAAATGCAATAAATTATTTGCAATTAAAGAACATTTATAAGCTGCTAAATTCCATTAACATAGCATGGCCTATATAAAGTGAACACTAATGCATATTAAAGAAGAACCTGTCTTTTTATGCTTTCATCTCACCACATAAAAAATACCGAGATGAGGAGCACACTGCCCCGTGCAGCCGGCAGCGGGCTGAAAGCTCTCGTGCACGTGTTACAGCTCTTCGGGCTGCAGCAAGGATCTGGATGCAGCAGGAATAAAGGCAGCGTGCTTGGGACCACTGAGAAACCGGGTTCCTCCATCGGATGTGGAGCAGCTCTAATGCTGTAGTGGCTTTGGTGTCAAGTGCACCAGAAGTCACCGCCAGGCAGTTGTAAAGTTACACGGTCTCCAACAAGTAACTGCATCTGACCTGACCGCAATTACTCAGTTTATGAGAGCAGTTAGGACTTGGGGGTATTGCCATTTTTTCTGTTGATAGAATGGAAAGAACAAGCTCCGTTGCACATGCCTGACTCTTGCCTTAGGAGGACCTCAAGAGAATCCAGAAATGTTAAATTTACCTCCTGCCATCCCAAAGAAATAGAGGATTACCAGGCACCGAGTCTGCATCACCTGAACAGCCATCAGCCAGCTACCAGCCAGCCACATGGTGCTGTGTGGGAGCCCAAGGCGCTGGGCATCTGCACCTGAAAGAAAGAGTTAAAAGCCATCATGACAATACCTAGGCTGCAAACCCAGAAACACTCTGGAAAATCTAGAAGCAATTGCTCTTTGGTCAATTCTAGAACAGAATACAGTCCCCAGAGGATATTGCAACAGAGTGACATCAAAACCATCCCAGCTCATTTGGGTTTGCTCTGTGCTGAGATTAAGTCATATATTATGTTCTTGTAAAATACTCAGTTGGTGGCAGCTGGATAAATGGCCAGTTCTAAATGATCCTTGCTGAACTGCAAAATCGATTAGGCAGTGATTTCCCACCTTGGATTTTTCTACACCCCTCAAGATTTCTTGCTCTTGGAATTTGTCACATTCACAAGAAATTAAACATGGTGCATTGCTCTAGTGGCAATTTCTTTGGCCTCCCTGAACCCCAGAAGCCAAGTGGAGTCCCCTGGGCTAGTTTGCTTGCAGTGGAAAAGACTTCAAAGCTGACAGTTTTCACTGAAAAAAAGTAACCTTGGATGAAGTTAAACACGGGATTCAGAGTCCCTTGCTTACACTAAATGCACAGAAACCCAGAAACACCGCACGGGAAAGGGAGTCATCCCCCACCAAAACAGCAGCAGACAAACTGCTTGCTCAGCACAAGCCAGGCCATGATGTGGGGCACGTACATCCCCCAGCATCGCCTGGCACCAGGTACCAGCACCCGCTCACAGCACCTCCAGGCTGGTGGCATCCCTGCTCCTCACCCCGGTTAATGACAGCTCGGACCTGGAGCGGGCAACCATGAGTCTTTAACGTAACAACAGGTCAACTAAAAAGTGTTAGAAACCTGTTGAGAAAAAGAAAAAATCCTGTCTGCGTTAAATTGCTAACAACTATCTTTAACTTGCCTTTTCCAGGGAATATTGTTTGGGTTTAAGCCTTTTAGGAAGCTGTCAACCTTCGCAAAAATCCCTTCAAACAGGAAGGCTCAAGTGAAAAGGTACCTGCAAAAATTAGTGACGAAATCATATTTCCTGATCCAGAAGTGCCAAGGCAAGGTCTGATTCCAGTGGGAACAGTCACGTACCTGAAGGGAGATGTATGCTGCAGGGCAGCCCCCTCCCAGGGCTGGGCACAGGGGGGTTTTTCACATGCTGTGCAGAAGGGAATTCCCAGAGGAATTAAAGCTTTTTCTCTTCTGGCTCTGGACTTCACCCAGCATTCATACAGGAGATTGCTCTGCCTGGAGTGAGAGTGTAAAAGCTTCAGAAGAAAAAGAAGGTCTGTTCAGCCATGTCAGTTACCTAAAAGCCCAGGGGCGGGGTGTGCAGAGGGAGCATGTGAAAGTCAGAGGTGAGGCTGGAAAAGGTTCTTCCACTTAGGTTCAAGACCGCGTTAAGGCACTTCAGCTGTTGGTGGAGAAAAGGCTGCACAAACCATAGAGGAGGTGCTGGCAGTTCGCTCGGTGGAGCACAAGCTCTGCCGATGGCATCATTTGGATATTTAAAGCCCTTGGCTCTAATTGTAGCACGGCCATCCTTGAATAAACAGTGCTAGCATTACAGTCACTGTGGGACATGGGATGGATTATGTCCCAGTCTGCCTGAGAGGGGAAGCTAGTTGTGGCTCGGCTGGGCGGGGAGCTGGCACAGAACGCCTCTGACACCCTGACACCTCTCGGCAGTGATATCCCTCAAGATAAGAGGGCTGATGAGGCGCAAAGAGAGAGGCTCAAGGAGGCTGCAGCATCCCTGCAACGGTCCATTTAAAGCCAAATGCAGGCAGCATAAGCTGCTGTGCTTTTAGCCTCCTCAGCAGTCAGCTCTGCAGAGGGGGGGAGGTCAAGGGCATCTGCTGGCACCCCAAAAGGGAACAAGGCTCCTGAAGATGAGGAATAGACCTGACTTGTGCAAAGAAATTCAGCCCTTAGTCAAATCCCAGGCTGGGAGTCTGGCTAAAGCAAGAGCCAGCTGCCAAGACACTTGATTCTCACACAACTTACCTGTCACCTTGTGTGGGATTCATTGTCTTGAAGAACGTGTTTAGTGAAGCCCAGGTAGATGGCTGAATCCTGTAATAGGAAAAGCCACGGGCAATGCTGGGACACCCAGCCCTCCAGGTCTTTATCTTTGTAGATAAGCAAGTTTGGAGTCTTTGGAAGAAATGCTGACTCCTGTTAACTATCCATCACTGAAGCCAAGCTTCTATGCCCTGGGCATCTGCTGCTGCATGGCAGGTGTGAAGACAACATCAAAATGGGACAACAGGGTTAGAAGAGAAGCAAATCTCACCGTTGTATTGAGAGTTGGCATTTTGCCTGCCTTGTCAATCATCTTTCATGCTCAGAAATATAAATTGTATGGAATGGCTCCCTGGAAAGACAGTTCCTTTCTTATTAATAATGAGAGTCAAAAGTTAAACACAGCAGACAAAACACATACAGGACTAATGCAATGTTGGAGCAACATCAGACCAAAAGGGCTTCCATCTCACTCCTCTTCCCTTTCTAGCCAGATGGAGCATTCCCGGTGCACATGTGGGGAGAAGTGAGGAAGCAAGGAGCTGTCAACAACAGTACTATTCCAGAAATAACAATGACTTCTCAAGAAACAGGAGAGTTGGAGGCCTCCAGCATTCAGACTTGGCTCATTTCAAAGGAAGGACAGTAACAGCACAACTGAGTAGTAGCAGGGAAAACAAGCTTTTGGTTTAGTGTGGTCCTTGGGAGGAACTGAACACAAGTTTGAGTTTAGCTCCTGTCTCCAAGAAATTGGGACTTGCCCCAGAAGAAATATAATCTGGAGAGATGAGTCCAAAATCATGGGTGCAGAAGATGCTCCACCCAAGACTGCTTTGTTCTGCCTTTCTTTTTCAAATGTTACTGTTTGACCTCTGGCTTCTCCCTCGTGTGCATCCTACTGTGGTCTTCTCAGCCTAACAAATGCAGTTGTGACTTGTGCACTAGGTAATGAAATGCCAGGCGCATGGAAAACCTGATAGGCAATGTTCTCAAGTTCTCTGTTAATTACCAATGTTTGCTTAGCAAATAGCTGTTAAAATGCCTTGGTGCACCAACTTTTCTGGGATCACTTTGTATTTCCCAGATGTTCAGCTGGCAAAAACCTGACAGATGCCACCTACTGATTATTTCCCCAAACTGGAAGAAGTTTGGAAATGTTGATTTGATGTTCCCTGCAGTAGATTCTGCAGGCATCAGGTCAGACACCTCTGGTATGAAAGAAGTTTCTTTCCAAAATGATAAAGGCAAGCAAGTAACATGAACTTAATGTGGAAACAGCATTCTTCCACCCTCCAGCTAGACATGAAACCAATGTGAAGAGCAGCATAGAGAGATAACATCTGATTGTATGGATACTAACCCTGAGGTTCATCTGAGTGAGTTCACCTAGCTCTAGCACAAGAATCGAGAGAGATCTGAGTTACCTCCAAGGTGGAATTAACATTTGACAAACAGATAGGTAGGACAAAAGAGCTGAACTTCTCCATTCAGCGCCCTAAAACTTCTTGTTTATGCCAGTACCTTGTGCTCTGTCTATCAGAGTAGCCACTAGCTGGCACAGACTTGGGGGAGCTTCCTTGTAGGTGGAAACTACTGTTCAGTAAAGTGCTTCTAGCTGCAAGGTGGAACCTGGGCCAAATTTTTGGATTTTCAGTCTTACGATAAAATTAGAGCAAAGTATTTGAGGAATATTGACTTTGAGACTAATGCATGAGGCCATGGTCTAGGAAATCTTGTGCTTAGGACAATTCCATATAAGCCACGTAGTATCAATTTCTGCAGCTCTATTCCGGGATCAATACGTTTCCTGAGAGGTTCTTCTCTAACACATAGTGAAATAATTAGCACAAAGAAGCTTCATATAACCGGAATACAGAACCATTTCCTAGTTCTACTCCGGTATCTGTCATATTAGGAGAAATGCACACTGACAGCCCTCTTGCATGCGTTAACACAGAACCCTTCCATTTGCAACAGACCTGAGCATTACGCAGTGCAGAAGCCTGTCGTATGAAAGGCTTAGACAAAATCCGGGGAAAGCAGAAGCTGAGGAAGAGAAGAAGTGACACAGAGCCCACGTGCCATCACTAGAAGATACCTGTAGCAGTTATCTTTTGCTGAAGTCTTGCACAGAAGGAGCTTTAGAGACATCTATGAAGAGAAAATCTGCTTCCCACCATGTCTAAGCTACAGGCTTTTATACTGGAGTCTGGCTGAAACTTTTAAAAGAAACCTATATTTACCCAGAACAATTATGAAAGGAATGATTCCTGATACCATGGCAGTTGACCTTCTACTTTAAGCAGGAATTTTGTCAGACCATATAATTTCCATTGTCAGCTACAACCATCAAGCGGTGACTTTAACTTCCATGCACTGAAAAAAAAATAAAAGAAAAAAGAAAAAAAAAAAAAAAAGAAAATCCCTCTTATAAAGCTACACTTGGATTTCTAAAAATTCATGCAAGTTGCTTTTATGTATAGGTCAACGCTTCCATTTTCTGGATGAACGTCAGTATTTCTGCACTGAATGAAGCTGTATGAAACCAAAGCATTTCATTATTTCCTCTGGAGCTTGCTAAACAAAAGTGGTCGAAGATCATCAATCAACACGCTGTTGTATTTCAGTGCCAGCGGTATTTTAAGGGCTGAACAGCTCAATTAGCACTTATAAGCAGTAATAAGCAAAAGCTCTCACAAGGATCAGTTTTGTAAGCCGTCCTCTACAAAAAGTAACCTGTTAGTGCAAGATGCAAACCTCTGGTCAGCCAGTGTCCGTCCTGCGGAGTGACTCGAGGGAAGACAGCAGTTGTGAGGGTGGGAGGGAAGGGAGGGGGAGCGGGTGCAGGAGCTGTTGCCTGTCCTGGATGGCTGAGCTACCTTCCTTCAGAGGATGCCAGCAAAGGAATCTGGAAATCTGAGGTGCAAATCAGCATCCTTTAAACTGCCTAGAGAGATTCCCACAGGCTTTTTGGGAATCCTGTCTAAGTCCTTCTCTGGGTGGGTTATCTAGATGTTGGTAGGCACGCAGTGACTGCCTTCACTGCATATAAACCAGTTTGATTTCTTCTTTGGGCACATCAGCCCAGTTCCCTCCCAGACACGGTAATTTACCTCAGATACAGTTCAGACAATCAAGTTCATATCAACTTTGGCCTGTCATAGAATTATCACAAGTGTAATCATTTGAACTCCCTGATAGCTGGTTCCAGATGTTTTAGGGGAAAAGGGGACAAAAGGGAAAAGGGAACGGGAGAGAGAGGGGAGAGAAGGAGAGAGGGGAGAGAAGGAGAGAGGGGAGAGAAGGAGAGAGGGGAGAGAAGGAGAGAGGGGAGAGAAGGAGAGAGGGGAGAGAAGGAGAGAGGGGAGAGAGGAGGAGAGGGGAGGAGAGAAGAGAGGAGAGGAGAGAAGAGAGGAGAGGAGAGAAGAGAGGAGAGGAGAGAAGAGAGGAGAGGAGAGAAGAGAGGAGAGGAGAGAAGAGAGGAGAGGAGAGGAGAGAGGAGAGGAGAGGAGAGAGGAGAGGAGAGGAGAGAGGAGAGGAGAGGAGAGGAGAGAGGAGAGAAGAGAGGAGAGGAGAGGAGAGGAGAGAAGAGAGGAGAGGAGAGAAGAGAGGAGAAGAGAAGAGAGAAGAGAGAAGAGAGGAGAGAGGAGAGAGGAGAAGAGAGAAGAGAGAAGAGAGGAGAGAAAAAGAGATCAGTCAAAACCAGTTTTGTTAATCTTATTTGAGTGTTAGCTGGGTAAAATATAAAAGGGAATTTTAAAAATCATTTTCTGTTCTCTGTAGTTACTGCCTGGGGAACAGATTCTTCTGCAAATATTCATAGCCATGAAACATTGATAGACATGCTGCTTAGGCTTACCTACAGATTTTCTAGCCATGTTTCAGAACTAGCATCCAGGTGTCATTAGCCGCCTCTGAAAACTCATGACCTGCACATCTTTAAAAGTATCACATAGAAAAATCTTTCTAATCATATAGCAGATGTGGTAGAAATGTATATCATCTAAATTTCCAATAATAAATAAGATTTCAAAACCAGGATCACAGTTCATAACTGCAAAATTTCCATTGACTTCAAAGAAAACAGAATTTGGATCTCTGAAGCCTTAGTGTAGCAAATGTAAAATTCCTGCAAATGAACACTGCAGGAAGGCATCTAAAGCTATCTGGTTTAGTGTTTGGTTCAAAAGAAAGCCACAGGTGAAAATCTTTCTGACTTGTAAAATACATTTAACTGAACCAACCTGTCATCTGTGCATCCCGTTTTATCTAACCAGTCTCTCTATTAGCACTCATTACCATGGTATCTGAACTTCTTCTGCTGGAGGTGTTATTCCAATTACTTTAGTCTTACTGCTGACATGTAACAGAGCAAAATGTGAGCTTCTGTTAGGAAAATAATGCTCCAATTAGTTGCTCCCTCTTTGTCTAACAACGCAGAAAGTCACACAGCGAAGGACTGTTTTCCAGAGCTTGCTCCCTGGGGTAGCCTCTCCTTTTTTTTTTTGTTGTTGCCACCACCAGGCTGACACAGAAGTTCGGCAGTCTCCCTGATTATGGATCATGTATTGGAGCTCAAGCTATTTACAATAGTCAGTACAAATCAAATACCTCCCATGTTCATCAGCCACTGCTCATCTGAATTTCTTGCATCTCCTGTGCTGACCCAAATCTCTGTAGGAGACAGAGAAAGCATTTTTCTTACAAATCCCAACTCTTAATTGAAATCGAAAAACACCTGAGAAGAAGAGCTGTAAATACACAGCAAGTATGAAGAAACTGCTGGTTTGTGATCATGTACAAACCGCTTCTTTCTCAGCAGTTCTCTGGGATTTAGAATAGACTTCACCACTGACAAAATATTTCACCCAGGCACAGCATAAGAAAGAATTATAAACAACTTTGGAGACTGTTCCCAAGCTAAATCTTGGTGTATTGACCTTCTAGCTTAAAAATCAGATATCTTGCTTAAGGGAGAGATAATCAGCATTTCAAGCTTTTCACCACAGACCCTCCTATCCCACCAGCAGCTGCAGGTTTTTGTCAGGTTTGAAAATAGCAGCTGGAAACCACCTCATTCCATTTCAGCTCTTGCATACCAGAAAATGAAATAACAGGTAACAGGACTAAAGATCAAGTCTCCCCAAGCTGCAACCAGACTTTTTGACTTATGTCTCATCTTCTGGTGGACACACACCACTGTCTTCCCCTTGTTCACATCACTTGAAGGAACACGACACAGCAGAGCTCCTTAAACCATGGACTTCACCCCCAGTTCAGCCCACAGGAACACATCGCCTGGACATCACTAAAGCGAGACACATGGTTCCTGTAGGGGATCCAGTATTTCTCACCTTTTCTTTGATCTTAGGATGCTTTTCTTTAAGCCAGGATGCTTCCAGGGCCCAGCAGTGGGGAAGTGTCCTGCACTTGTTCGACCTGGACAATATTAGGGAGGAGGTCCATCGCGCATCCTGCTGTGACAGGATGCAATCCATATCTGAGCATCACACATTCAGGCTCCCAGTGCCCCCTTTGGGGCAGCATCTGTCAGTAGTCCCAGGTCACAAACCCTTATTTAAAACGGAAGATGATAAAGAGGATCTTAGGAAAGAAGAGTTAATTCTGCTAACAGCACAAGCTATGCTTGCAAAGCCTTGAGCCTTAACCACAACCATGGCCATGGGAACACCTGCTCCGAGACCATCACTCACGAGGGAGACAGCAAACACCACTGATGTTCCATGGCTGTTACGGTTACGTCGCAGTTACTGCAGTTTCTCACTTAAACATGACTGCTTCTGCGGAGCAGTAAAGTGTCTACGGCAGAACCAATTCTACTTAATGCACTATCTGAAAAAGAAACTGCTCTGAAGCTTTGTAGATCATCACAACCAGTATAAAGGATTAGCTGATGATTTTGTGAATGAGATGGATTAGGTGGTGTGCTGGAATACAGCTTTACTGGCTTTCAACAGGCTGGCACTTCAGAATCACCAGTTTTTTCTTTCTTTGTTGTGTTTTTTACAAAAAAAACCCAACAAACTCAAAACACATAAGGGCTAAATCCTGACTCTGTCACAAATAACAGCAAAGATCCCTTTGCCTTAACTCTCCCTGGTGTGGCAGAACCTGGCCTGACCAGTGCAACACTGTGCTGATATTTATTTTGCTGGCAACAGTATTAGTAATTAAAACTCATTGTGTGCTATTTCTACAGTGAGATCCAGCCCAGAACCTCACAGCATACAGAGCTCTGGAGATACTTTAACTGAGACGTTTTGGTTCACTAATAACACCTCTCTCCAACAGCTGTCAGAAAAGTAGAAAGGTGAATAAACTGCCAAGGTTTTTATACCACTGACCCCATGGAGGAATTTCATCTCTATATATTGCTGTGTCAAACCATCTCCTGGAGTATAAGCAGAGGTATTGGTTATTGACTTCCAGAACCATGTTAACATCGATGAAAGACCATTTACTTCTCCAGTCTGATGAACAAATAGCATCTCTCTCAGGACCGTAGGGTTTTGCTGCCCAGACAGCAATGGTTTTATATATACATCAGCCAAGGTTCAGCTTACTGAAGGAAGGTGCTTGTTCTATTTAAAGGAGTTGCTACCTGAACAGCTTTTAACATGCACAGGTCAAACATCTCTCCAAGCATAGGCATGAAGCTTCTTAGATAAATAATGAGCAGGAAAAAGCAACAAAGTCTTCTAAAAAGAATCTATGAAACCAAAGCAAAGGATCAAGGGGTTTTCTGATCAGAATCTTTTTTAACAGTGTTCTTTTTTGTTAAAAATAAGTGCGACTGACCTTGAAACCCTTCTTAAGAAAGCTTCTCCTTTGAGAAGTCACCTTCAAATTGGCAAGTGCTGAAGCTTCAGTGTTCTGTAGTAACACCCCCACCACCACCTCCACTCCCTAAATATAATTAAATTCAGATTAAAACTTTAAACAGCTGAAAGTAAAATTGTATATTTTGGGTTATTTCTACAATTCCTTTGGCAGCTCTGAACATGTGGGATGATTTAGTGTTTAAACTATTAAGATTTAACTTTTATCCTCAAATAGGGAGAAGTATGAATCCAATGGCAGTACAGACCTGCAAAGCTTTCAATGTTGTTACCAGAGGTATGTGAATACAAGTGGAACAGGTACACTATCACTTCTAAACACACTTACCCTTCCAATTAGTTCAGCCTGAGAGTCTGTCAGGGTGAAACACACTGATGTCTCTCCACGGGCTGTTACCTGCCTTGTCCTGTGCTGAGTCCCGCCACCGAGACACGAAGATGAAGCTGGCACACAGGAAAGGTTAATCCATGGCCACCACAACGCTATATGTGACTCCCTTCACTCCAAGGTCTTGCAGCTTCAGACAGGTTGTCCTCTGGCACTGCAGGAAAGGGTGGTAACTACCTGGAAATGGATAACCCCCCCTCCCAAAGCCAAACCCCTATGTTAGCAAGAGGTGTGAAGAAAGGGACTGTTAGCTGTGTGTGCCTGACTTCTCCTCATGCCATATAGCTGGGTCACAGTTTATTTTTCCATTCCCTGGTGCAGACTTCGTGGCTACCTGCACATTTTATTTCACAGCAAGAAACAGTGAGCTCCTGTTTTCCATGGGCTGCGTACTTCACAGGGCAACCGAAGGAGCAGATCTCCCAGCATAACAGACTAGCTATTCCCATTAACGAGCAGGAGATCCCAGACCCTGAAGTCTGCTTTATTTTATGCCTAATGATACACTACAGAAAGCAAAGTTACTCTTCCAGAGTATGGAACCACTCACCACACCTTTCTTTTATTCTTTGCTGGGAACCAAGGAGATGAGAAACTTTTCTTTTGGGTAAGTTGTGGGTGTTTTTCTGACAGCCTCTGTGTCTTGTACACTTGTACCGTACTTAATGTAGATAAGAGTACAAATATTTTGCATAATTACATGGATGTTAACATTCATAGCGCCTGTGGCATCAGTTTTAATTTAGTAAAGTGAATCAGTTCCTTTTCCTAACAATTCATCAGCACGGTGCCATACAGAAAGGCTGCATCGTGCTTGGCTGTTACCACACTGGAACATTAGCAATTCTAATCGTAAAACTCCTTTAAGTGTTACTCTGCAGGAAAAAAAAAAAAAAACCAAACCAAAACTTTTTAAGAATATAGAAGTTTCTCCTCAAATCTCAGTTTTGACATAATACAGGCAGAAATTGCAATAGCAGAACCCAGCTACAATCACAGGTGAAGGCATAAGAGTTGCTGTATTTTTCTCTCCACACCATTGCCCTGTCTCATTGCTGTGTTTTACCTGGTCACAGATGGCACGTGCTGTTAACCGCGACACTCTTAGCACAGCCAGGATGTGCTAGCAGGGTAGCAAGTGGCTGACAGAGTTTTCACCTCAAAAATTATTTGAGGCAGCAGACCAAATTCCTAGAAAGTAGTGGGAAAATGCCTAGAAAGCAGCAGAGGAAATCCTTGAAAGTAGTAGGAAAAGGTCTAGGAAGGATCATGAACATTCCTAGAAAAGTACAGGACAATTCACCCAAAGCACCCCCAGACTTCTTGGAGATAAATTGATGAAGTCTTTCAACACAGCAGAAAAATCCTAAAAAGCAGTTGAGGCATTCTTAGAGGGTTTGGTATGAATTCCTAGAAATCTAAGGGTAAATGCCTGGAAAGCACCATGTAAATTCTTAGAAAGTGGTGGGAAAAAAATCAAGAAAGCACCAGTAAAATTCCTAGAGAATAATAGATTAATTTTAATTAAATTAACTAGTTACTTTAATTTTCTAGAGAGCAACCAAGTTGAAAAGCACCAATTGAATTCCTAGAAAGCAGTACAAAAAATCCTAAAAAACAACAGGAATGTTCCTAGAAAAGAGCAGAAAACTTCCTAGAAAGAATGGGATGTCACAAAAAACAACAGAAATTTTCCTAAAAAGCACATGCTGAAAGGCTGTGAAAAAATTGCTTGCAAAGCCACAGAAAAGACTTCTGAAAAGCAGCTAGAAAAAATCATAAAAAAGTAGCAGGAGACTGAATTCATAGAAAGCACTAGGAAACTTTCTAGACGGATTCTAGACCAAGGAGTTGCTGGAAAGCACTATGTGAATTCCTAGGAGGACTCTAGATTGAGGGATTCCTGCAAAACCAGGGAAATTGCCCCAAACCTTTTAACACAAGGATTCCTGGAAAGCAACTGTTGTGCTCCTAGAAAGGCATGGGGATTTCCTAGAAAGGTTTTGAATGGAAAGGATTGCTGGAAAACTGGGGGAAATTCCTAGAAAAGATCTAGATTGAGGCATTGTTGGAAACCCATGGGAGGATTTAGAGGAGGGTCTAGACTGGGGCGTTCCTCAAAAGCCATAGGAAGTCCTTCAACCATTTTTCCTTTAAATATTTGCAAATTTTGTCCTGAAAAACATTGGGTAGGACACTGGAATCCTTACAAACAGCCTGGTGGAGTTCAGGATCCTGTGCAGAGGAAGCAGAGCAATAGGTAGGACTGCAGTCATGGTCTTCAGGAGGGCTACCTTTAGCCTCTTCAAGGACCCGCTTGGAGGAATCCCATGGGTAGGGCTCTGGAAGGTCGGGGGGTCCAAGAGAGCCGGCTAATATTCAAGCATCATTTCCTCCAAGCTCAAGAGAGGTGATACATCACTGAGTAAGAAATCAAGCAAAGGGGGCTGGAGATCTGCATGGATGAGCAAGGAGCTTCTGGCAAAACTCAGAAGAAAGAAGTCTACGGAATGTGGGAAGAGGGACAGGCCACTTGGGAGGAATATAGGAATATTGTCAGAACATGCAGGGTTGCCATGAGGAAGGCTAAGGTCCAGCTGGAACCAAATCTGGCAAGGGAGGTCAAGGACGACAGGGAGGTCTTCGTCAAGTACATCAGTAGGAAGAGGATGACTAGGGAAAACGTGGGCCCACTGCTGAATGAGGCAGGTGCCCTGGTGACAAAGGACACAGAAGATAGTCACTGAATGACTTCTTTGCTTCAGTCTTCACTGCCAAGGCCAACCCTCAAGTTTCCCAGACCCTGGAGGCAAGAGAGGAGGTCTGGGGAAAGGGAGACTTCTCCTTCATCGAGGAGGATCGCGTTAGAGATCACTTTAACAAATGTGATACCCACAAACTGAGGGGCACTGATGGGGTGCACCCCCGAGCGCTGGGGGAGCTGGCAGGTATTACTGTTAACCCACCCTCCATCATCCTCGACAGGTCTTTTCGGCGGTGCCCAGTGACAGGACAGGGGGCAACAGGCACAAACTGCAGCACAGGGAGCTCCGTGGGAATAGGAGAAAAAACATCTTTCCCTTGAGGGTGACACATGGGAACAGGCTGTGGAGTCCCCTCCTGCGGGGACATTCCAACCCCCCCTGGACACGACCCTGTGCAACCTGCTCGAGGTGACCCTGCTTTAGCGGGGGGTTGGACTAGGTGCTCTCCAGAGGTCCCTTCCCACCCCGACCAGTCTGTGATTCTGTGATTTGGGGAAGGAGAGTGAAGAGCTGTCTGAGAGGCTTTTGTGGCTGCTTGTGTTAAATTAACACAAGGAGCCCTTACGGTAGCTGAAGCAGAAGAGAAAAGACCCACTCATCAGAACTTATCCTTTATGGAGAGCCGGTCTTATTCCTAATGAGGTTTCACTGTGTCATGCAGCGAAACAAATTCCAAAAAAAGTCTTGGCAGAGGACTCAGTACGAGCATGAGCTCCCACACCAGGGTGCCAATTAGCTGTGCGACCTGATTATGCCAATAATTAAAAAGGCAGCATTGGGCACAGCCGGGCACCCTGGGAGTCAGATAGGTTACTGCTGTGGGTGCAGAAAATTTTAATCTCTTCCCTCTCTTATTCTGCTCTTCTGTGGTTTTGCCTCTGTTCTTTCCTTTTTTGCTCTTCTCCTTCCCTTTCAATCCTTTTTTTTGTTCGTTCTTTAAGCAAGCCAGAACTTTTGGGTGAAGTGCAGGCATCACGGGGTGCTAAGGGTGGCTTTATGGCACCAGGGAGCCTGAAGTCGCACAGGAGCTGCCTGGTGCAATTTAGAAAAATCTTGAAGTAGCCTCTGTGGGTCACCTGGGAGCTGTTAGGAAACAGCCCTGGTCTGCTCGCACCAGCTTTCCCTACGATTCGCCTTCTGTCACATCTGGCCATTACAATCAACTCCTTAACCTTCATGATTTCCCCGATTCTGGCAGAACATCCAAGGGGCTGATGAAGAGAGTGTTACACACTGTACAAAAAGACCAAAGATTTGTGCCTGTCAGGTCCTGAGCGAGTCTGGTGCCCGCTACAGAGATTGGCATGGAAGGAGGGAGGGTATGATGGCATCAAGCCAGCAGGCAGTACCACCTCTGCCACCACTCTACCGCCCTTTCTCTAGCTCAAGTGCCACACGTTGCTTTGATTTTATGCTTTCCATGTTATACCCTGTGGCTAGGTGTTTGGTTTATGCAGGGGGGAATTGTGTCTATATTCACATATAAATTGAAAATGTATTAAACCTGTCAGTTATCCTGTTTTATGTACATATTTTATTTCTGCTTCATATTCAGCTCTTTCACAGCCACAATATTTTGTGTTCTTTATATGAAAATTAATAAAAAAGTTGGATCATCATGAAAGACTTCATTTCCTTAAGCTAGCATTGGTGAGAAAAAATTCCATCTGCTTTATGTCACCTCAGTTTCAATCAGTCAAAAGTAAATTTCCATCAACTCAATCCATATACTTTTCCTCTCTGTTTACTCTTCCTGTACTGCATGGAATCAAGCTAAACTGCAGGAAGATTTTTATGGGCTTTTTAGATTAGTGCACATGGTGTTGCACACAGGCAAGAAACACATCTTGTTGTACCCTCCTGCCACCTGCCCAGGGTAGCCACTGAATGGCATTTCACATACCTTATTTCCCATTTGGATTTATGTAGCTTCTATTTACAGCCTTTGAAATTTACTTATACTCTTGCCCTTGGATTAAAAAACTATTCTGCCTGCTGTTGTTATTTACAGGCTGTGACTGGGTCACCTTTTAACCTTCCCTCGGATAACAACCCTAAATATCTTAGCTCCTTCAGCCCAGCACATTTATGTCTTCAAGATTTGTTGTTATTTTTTAACCTGCTATGATTTGATGGACAGTTTTGGGCAGGTGGAACCAGCCCAAACACTGTGGTCCCTTTCTGAGCGGATTGGGATGGTGGGAAGATGTCCCATCACCTCCCTTCCTCTTACCCGAACACTACCTGATAATTGCATTTGCTCCACTAATTGCTACTGGCTTCCTCCCTCCCACTAGCCCGACACAGCTCACAAGATAAAACAAAGCTTTGTCTGGATTTTAAGAAATGTAAGAAATCTGGCTGCCCAGATTCTGCCAGGGAAATCTGACCTTGACCATCCTATAGACACCACCTGTGTGATAGGTCCTGGGGATCTTCTGCATCACACCTCCAGGCACATGGGGCTGAAGGAGAGGAAGCATCGCCGTGGTGCTGAGGGCTATTTCTCATTCTGTCCTTAGGGAAGTTGGGACAAACCAGCTGGTACGTATTCTGGGGGACTGGTGCTTGTGGGGAGCTGCTCCTGCAAGCCAGGGTACAAAGAACGAGCATTAAATCTGGAAGGGTCCCCAGTACGGAGCCCCAAGTGCCAGACTGCTGCTGCTCAGTGTCAGCTGCGAGACCAGTTGTGAAGTCCCAAGCCAGCTGAACACACACGGTGTTTCTGCAAACACTGTGGAATTCATCTGCTTTTTCCACCCAAAGCTCGCTGTTTTTGCCAAAAAGACTTTTCTGATTCCTCTCCACACCTCTCCCCCCACAGCCATTACATACAAGTTATTTGCTCTCAGTAATTGAGAAGGGATGGGTAGGGCAAGGAAGTCACTCACATTTTGTTCAAAATCCTTTTTGTGCCCTTCTGGTTTACTTAAATTTGGTCAGGCTTCTCTGCTGCCCTTTGGACCATAGCAAATAACTCATCACTTCAGATTTGGGATGGTGAAAAGAAAAGGAACAGTAGTGCCACCTGCAGCAGAAAGACTAAAATGTGTGTCTCCTCCAGCCTGAGGGATCCAGGTCTGCAGGGTGAGTACCAAGCAGGAGTTTTCAGTCAGTCCACATATAGATCTGACTTTCAGGGAAACCATTTTATGCAAAGACAGCAAGCTCAGCGCCTTCTAAATGTGGGCATCTCTGCCTTGCTGTTTTCCCAAAACGCTGGCTGAATGAAGGCAAGCCCTGATGCTTGCAGCAATTTTAGAGCAAGCTCCAGCCAGCCACGTTCATCCGGGTTTTGGACCATGCCTGCCCAGCAGCAGCTTTGCCAGCGCCCAGCTGTGCTCGGAGAGGCAGCACAGCAGCATCCTGCAGCCAGCGCATCCCTGGCAGCTCGTGAGGGAGCAGAATCCCAGGGGCTTCGCTACCTGCAGCTGGATCAGCCCTTCTGGCAGCTGTGGGGAAACGGTGGGCTTTCAGCGATCCTGTGAAGGCCGTCACTTCCGAATAATTTCACAGTGAAGTGAAAAAGAGTGTGGCAAGGGGCAAACCTTCCTGCGATACTTTCCATTGCCAACCGCTGCTCACTGGGGATCTCCACCGACCACATCTTTTGTCACATTGTCCCCTTAGGACACCTGAGAGGTGACTTTTTTCCATCAAGCCTTTCTCGTTGCCCAGCCAGAGAAGGGCTAAGGTTAAGATCCAACACTGCTCCTCCCATGCTGGCCTGTAGGACCATAACTTCTGCCCAGGGCTTTGAGAAGAATAAGCAGTGATTGCACTTGGAGCTGCTACTGCCTTGAGTCTCTGTTTAATATCAATTTGCTAATGCTAATCTAACAGTGAAAATAGACTTACACAGTAACACCTTAGCGATATTTTCAATCAATCAGCAGGCAATTAATGGACAATCACCCTTACGCTCTGCAGTCATATGCATATTGCAGAAGAACAAGTACAACCCCATCAAGTGAGAAAAGATTTTTCTGACTAGATTTTACATACACACAAACATAGCCTTTTTTCCCCCTTTTTTCTGAAGTATAATAGTGCAGAGCACTTCTAAGATGCCCAGCACCCCAGCCAGCCCATCTCTAACCTCAGGCTTTGCAACAAGACATGGTGACAGACAGAACCCGTGTGCTATTACCCAAGATTTCCAAAAGCAGCTACTATGACACAGTCCATGGGGTGAACCCCAGCTCCAGCATCTGATCACAGACTTCCTGCACTGGTCCTCAAGGACAGTTTTCCACTAGTACTGAGGCTACAGCCAACTGGTATCTAAAGACACAACTCACTTTTATGTACAGGCCAACACAAATCCTGTTGCACCATTTGGGAAAGGCCGGGCAACTCTTACAGAGCATCTCCATAGAGCAAAAAGCGGTGAGGATGCAGCATAGCGTGGCACGCAGAGCAATGTCTTCTGGGAGGAAGATGCTCTGATCAAATCACACAGGCAGGATTAAAAGCATATGCACAGAAAGGGTGTGCCAATTAACTGTCAAAAAAAGCGGTGGTAAATTTCTGAAAAACTTCTATCAGAAAACTCCTATTTCATCAAAGTTCAAACCTTCTGTGGATATTTGCTCACTAATGATTTCTCATTAACGAAAAACACAGACCTTCCCATAAACATCTTGGTAACATCTGTCTCCTATTCTGAAAATATCAAGATGGAGCACTTCAACTGCTTCAGCAGCAGCGTGATACAGCTTTTCATTCCAGTATTTCTTTTGCATTATGGAAGAGATCTAATGTTTCAACTGACCAGCCAAAAAACATAATCCAAAAATATACATTTGTGGGACTTGAACCTTGTTCTTCAAAGCTCATTTTGCAATGGGAACAATTATTCCATAACCATATAATTTCCCAGGTTTGACAATCTCACCTTAGCCCATGCTACTAAACCATCTTACTGAAAGACAGGATCACTGCATGGGGGAGGACACAAATATTGTCCAACCACTGGTCTAGTTCAGGTTCACATAAGAAAAGCCAAACAGATGTAAGTCTTTACAAACTCACTGAGGTCAGTAACACAATGCTCGCTTACCCTTATCTGGGAGATCAGGTCAGAAACAAGGAATCCAAGAGGACATCAAGTCCATTTTTTCTTTTATTGCAGGATCTAATACACCAGCATTTGTAGGGTGATGGCATAACCTGCTGCCAAAAGTCCCCTTCAGCTGTTTCCAATGAACTTGTAGTTAGAAAGCTTTCCATAATAGCCAACCAAAACACTACTACAAATAATTAAACTATTTTTTTATTTTCTGAAAGGATCAGAAGAATCCATCTGAATTATGTACCCTTTTTACGTACTTGGAGGACTCAAGGTGTACAGCTGGGTCCCTAAGATGACCCTTTTAAGTCTTTAACATGCCTGTTAAGCACGTGTATGGCTTTACATGTGGTTTTCCCAGAAATTCAACAGAAATTTCCCAGAAATTCAAACAGAAAATTGCCTTGCCTACTTCACACAGATGCAGAAAGGAAGACAGCAAAGAAATACCTAAAATGTTGCAAAAATGGAAATGCGAGTATGCCAATGGAAAGAAAAACCAACACCAAAGGCACTGCAGATTAGTGGAGCGTACCTGCAACGCTTATTTCCCTCTGAAAACTTGTAAGCAAGCTTATGAATACCAGCCAGGCTGGAGCAGGCATGTGCATCCTGCTCCACACCAGCTCCTCCCAGAGAGAAGATGCTCGGCAGGAGGAGGATGAAGACCGGTGGCTACTGCAGTGGATGCATTCATGGATCTTTTTGTATTTCTTGTTCTGGAGGTGTAGCATGCAGGTACTGCAATGGGAGCCTGTAAGAGACCCAGTTCCCTCTGCCACGCGACCAGAAATCTGACACAAGAGGAAGCTGGTATCTGTGTTTATCAATGGCATTGTGAGTGGGAAGCTCTTAGCAGATGAGCAAGTAGACATATTCCAAATCCTTTAAAAACAGAACATAACCATCTGCGCTGGTTCCTCCAAGTACAGTTCAAACACCCTGACTCGCCATTGAACAGAACTTTACTCCAGCATCAATGACTCGGCTACACCTGCAAAACAGACAGGATCTGGCCCTAGAGAGGGAAAACAAGCCGCAAAGGAAGAACAGCATCAGAGTGCCCTCCCAGCAGAAACTAAATCTCTGTCCCTCACCTCTTATCGAGCCTAATTATCTTGAAGAGGTGAAGAAGATGAAACGCTGGGATGGGTCTGGCAGCCTCCTGTTGGAGCCTGTTCCCTCTCCTGCCCTCACCAAGTGCGGATTGCTGGAAGGCCAATATCGTTTAGGTGCAGGCTGGAGCCCCGCGCTCTGCACCTCCGCAGCCGATTGCAGCACTGAGCCCTGGCTGCTTCCTGAACTCATGACAGAGGGTTCCTGGGCCCAGGCGTGCTTGTCCATTTTTCAAGAAGATAGGTGGGCTCCAGAGCAAACAGAGCCATAAATAAGCGACCTTGAGCACAGCCACTCTGTCACCTGGGAAGAGGTCACTGCAGGCTCTGTGTCCCTTATACATGGATATTAAAAAGATTTAAAAGGAACATGTAATGTTTTCCCCACCAGTCTCCTTCACTTCATGTGTTGCAGTTTTCCTCCCAGCAAGGCACACTGCAGAAAACAGGAGCTTTCCGTTTGCTGACTGAAGCAACAACAAACAAAATCTTAGAAGTGAAAACCAGGGAGTTTTATATCTGCAATCTGTAAGTGACTGGTCTTTTAAACATAAAATATAGTCTTTAATTAGTACTAATCTAGTTACTTTCCTAGAACTAAGATGTCAGTTTGCTATATATCTTTCAAATGCTCCTGAAAAAAATGTAATGCTACTGTTTTCTCCATGTAAGCATCTTTCTCAACTGAGTCATTACTACGATGCGGATGCAATCTGAGAAGTCAATGCTGCTCTTTCGAGGGGTGATGGCCAAGCACGCATTTATCTTTTGTTAGAGTTGTAGAAGACAGTGGAAAAGTAGGTGGCACAGGTGCACTTACACAGACTTTGCTGCCAGAAAACAGCAAACTCATGTCTCTGACTCCAGGATTCTTCTGTGCTGCTTTCAGAGTCTTTGTTTTGACCGAAGTTATTAGATAGCTCAGTGACACAGCCAGAAATACCAGCAAAGTAACTCCCTGATTGACCCTCTCTTTCTTCTTCTCGTTCACGTATCTTTCTTGAACTCCTTTACCTGCCACAGTACTGAAATGCCACCCTCTGCACAAATTAGTTACACCCTGGAGCCGATGATTGAATTATCGCACAATACCTACCTAAAAAAGATTTAAATCAAGCAAAATATATTGGTGGTTATTATTCTGAACGCAAGGGAGCTCGCTCCTGAATTTTCAATCACATTAAAGTGAAGAATCAAATTAATCGGGAAATGGATGAAGTGGAAGGTTCTTGATCAGAAAATTTATTGTAAAGTTCCCACGTGAATTAAACCTGCAGACTGAGGGAACAGTTACACTTGGTTTACCCAAAATAAAAGAGTTTGCCTCTGCCTAGTGTTGTCTGCAGCGTGGGCTGTGGGAAACGTAGCAAAAGAGTGTCACCTAACGGCCAAACATTTTCAAGGAACCACTCTCCCCCTCCTTTTCTAGTTATCATCCCTAGAATTCCTATTACACCCTACCCTGCTCTGCAGGACGCAACCCAAAAGACACTGCCTTTCCTTCCGCAGATTCTTTTTATTTCTTCCCTGGCAGACGGTGCCTATGTATCTGAAACCAAAACAGCCATTATCTTATTTTCTCCTATGTCCTGTGTGTCACGTCGTCTAAACGGGTGCTTAACACACATCTTTGCTCTCCGCAGACCCAACCTGCGTGGCATTGCCAGTGCAGGCTGGTAAATGCCACCTCTGGGCAGCCAAAGAGGATGGTCTCCAGCCCATTTCTGGCTGCTATGGTTTAGTGCTTATGGCACAGACAAGACACTCCTGTGATCGCTCCGTGGATTTTTCTCCCCTCCTCATCAGCACTCTCCTCTAATGTAATAGTGGCTGTTGTTGCGTTAAAGCCTTCTGAACTGTGCAAGCCAGCACAGCCTTCTTGTCCTCACAACTGTCAAGCAAGGGTGTGATGACAGCCAGACACTTCAAAGGAAGGTACCGTACCTCCTTCTGCACTCAGTCACTGGGTAACCCAGTTCCAGGGAGGTTTCCTCCTAACCTCCCATCACTAAAAGGGATTTATGCCCGGAAAGGCAAGACTTCATCCCTTCAGCACAGACGAAAAGGAAAGGCAGAGCCAAACCTGCCTTCACTATCGCAGCAACATGCACTGAACTGCCAGCTCTGCAATTGCAAAGTGAGATCGGAGGGGGTTGTGCTGCCTAATGTTCCCTAACCTGAATGGAAAGGGCAATGAAGGTATGCTGCAACAAAACCCTAATAACATGTTCCCATTTCCTTGGTGCAGTTTTTGCTGCAGGTAGTTTTCACAGCAATCTAAATATTAAATGCTTCAGCAGCCTGTTCCCAGGAGAAGGTCAGTTCCAGAGGGGAATGGAGACACTGAATTCATCCTATCGAAGTTTTGTAACAAATGAAATACTTGCAAATTTAAGTCCCATATGTACCTTCTGAAACGATGATACTTTCATTCTTCTCTGTCCAGAAACCATATCTTATTTTTGCAGAAAGTGGCTTTAGACAAAAAGCAGTATTTCTTGTCCTTGCTTGGAGGTCAATAAAACCATGAAATTCACCCAGCTATACTAGCACAATTCAAGAATCTCCCAAATCTTCTATGATTTAAGGCTAAATTACACTATCTTTATTCAACAGGGCTCTGCTCCTGTGACCACCTCCTTATTAACCTAGCCTCCAGTACTGTTGTTTTGGCCAAGAAAATGCACACAGGTTGGAAAAATTGCTGGGCAGAGATCGCCTTTTCATTTATATTCATTTGCACACCTACAGAGCAACAGCACGATCAGGGCTCATTAGCAGCACAGTTAGCAACATCAGGAGGAGCAGGAAAAAAGAAGGTCAGGAAGCCAAAGAGGCCAAGAAAGGGACAACGAGACACCTCTTTGGGTACCTACCCACCCGTCTGATGGGTCCCAGCACAGCCCTTCCTAGCAGATGCTCTCAGGAACCCACTTCCTTCCCATTTCCACCCTTGCCAAGTGCTACAACTCAAGAACTTTTTAGCCACTTCATCCTGTTTTCCACCACATTTATCATCTCATTAACAGTAAATGCCTTTATTAAGTTAAACATGAAATGCAGCACTAAGCTGTTCAAATGGGGGTTTAGGGGCAGAGACAGGTTTCCTTCTTCCCTCCTCCAATCTTGTAGCATCCGTATTAAAATCATTCTCATATATATTCATGTAATTGGCTGGTCTCAATCTTTAATTAACTGTATTTGTATGGAATCTCAATTTGCTCATAAGAAAGTAATATTTAATGTAGTTTAATGTTCACCTGCCTTTCATATGAAGGAGATGAATGAAACAGCGCCTGATTAATTTTATCCATTAGTTCTCTCTTGATTTGAATCATGAAGAGAGGAGAGAGAGGAAATTATTTAAGTGCCCAATCCCTTCTCACATTGGTTTCCAGAAAGTGGGCCAAGAACATAAATATTTTCTTTTTTTGTGATCTCTGACCTGGACCCTGCTGGCCTGCCCTGACCCTTGCCAGCAAAGCTTGCCTTGCAGTAAGAGACCAAAGAGCTTCTGTTTATTTGATTTCACCAAGGGAAGGTTAAGAGGTCACTAAAGTATCCACATGATTTTCTATTAAGAAAAAGTTCTTTAAGCTAGCAGACAGGGGCAGGATAAGACCCAATGGCTGAAAGCTGAAACTGGATCAATCCAAGCTAAGTATGGGGAGTAATTTTCTAAATTTTTTTTTTTTTTTGCAAACCAAAGAGAGTAATTAACCATGGGAACATCTTCCATTAGTGCCTGATAGATTTTCTATCACAGGAAGTATTTGAATTAAAGACTGGGGACATATCCAGCTCAATCACGCAGGCGCAGGCAGAAGGAAGAAGGTGAATTTTATTCCCCACTGTGCCACTGGCGAGACAACCCCAGGATATTGGTTCAACTGTGGTGCCAATGGCTTTTTAAAAAAGCATATTAAAAACCCGAAGTGGCTGAAAGAGAAGCACAAAATAATTTGAGATATAGAAAAGTAAGAATCCATGGGACGTTTTAAAGGTCAAATTTGGTTATCAAAAAAGTCAAAGCCAGTCAGCACGGGAAACAAATGTTTTCCTAGGGAAGAAATATTGGTGCTGTGTAGAGAAAGGCACAGTAAGAAACTATAGCTCTGATTTGGATGTAATCAAACCAGAAACAAAACAAGGAGAGATATTAGACTAATCCTGGTAGAGCTCCCACGTTTGTGATCAGTACCTCCCCAAAGCACAACGGACGGCATCGCTGGCACAGTCAGGGTCCCACTCTTCCCCAGAAGAACGGAGCCAGAGAACGGAGCCAAAGCTTCCCTTACCCCAGCAGGGACCGGCACACACTGGTGCCACCCATAGCCCAGGAAACAAGAACAGCATTTACTGGGAGAGCAGCCCTGGTGTACCAACACCTGCATCGCTCTCCAGGGGTGCAGCCCTTCTCGGATGAATGGAGCCAAAGTCTGACCAGGGGTGGCAGAAACTGTCACTGGACAACATGAGCTCATTTCCATTCTGGTTTGCAATCCTGTACGGCTGAGGCCCATATGCTTCATAAGGTGGAAAATGGAAAAGGAATTAAAAATTGAGGGGTTTTAGTCCTCCTAAAAAGACTTGAGTGGGTTATCTGCAAGACTTCTGTGTTCATGTTATCAGTCGTAGGGAACGCACAGAGGTGTTTCTGAGGAACTCTTAGCTCCAGCAGCCAAGCCTCTCCCGAACACTGCTGTGGTCCCTCTCCCACAGCTCTTTTCTATCCAGTGGCTGACATGGTCTATCCAGTGGCTGACATGGTCAGGTTACTGAAGTCCTGGAATTAAGATATTACCATGTCCTCAACACATGCAAAATGGCACGCTGGCCATGCAAGGAAGGAGTCCCACAGCACAGTCCAGCAGCCTTTATCATTGTGAACGCAGAGGAAATGAGAGGAACAGCTGCCGTTTAGAGTTCTCACTGCTGGCAAGTGATGCCAGAGGTATTGCCGTTGTTGCTCAGGCAGTCCAGCAAAGGGAAATGATGAGAAAACCCAAGAAGAAACTGTGACTCTGCATCTGCGATGCACTTCAGGCAGGGCCAGTTGGATGAGAGACACCCTAAAGGGATGCAGCTGAGCCTGGGGAAGCAGCCTGCTGAGAGGGGTCTCTGTGCTGCGCTGCTCTCAGCGCGGGAGACTATACAGCCCAGCTGTTACAAGTCGATTTGAAACTAAGCAGAAGTGCTCTTGCAGTCTCTTGCGACACCACTTGTACAAGCCCTGGAACACCGAAGAAAGGTTTCATCACCACCGGGTCCGATACATGTTCTCTGACTTTTTAAAATATTAAAAGCCCATCACAACCGATGAGAGGCAGCAAGTGGGTCATGCCCAGAGAGATGTGGAGCAGTCCCTCTTCAGAGGGACCAGGCACTGAGAAAGACAAGGGCTGTGGCAGCAGGGAATTGGAGAACATGTCGCTCACCTGTGTCCCTGCGGCTCGGCTATGCTCAGCCCCAGCAGGAGCACAGCGCCGAGCCTGGTGTTTGCTGCAGTGACCTGCTCATCACCAGGAAGCAAGAACCGCTTGCTGGTTTCCTGCCGTATTCTTAGAGACAACTGTGTGGAATGCAGTGGGCTTTGGGAAGAGAAAAGGATTTCTATTTGTGTTAAAATAAAGGCTAGGAACCCCCAATCAGGAAATCAGGTCCCACCCTCCTTTCCTCAGACGGGCGGGGGGAATCTCGACTCTAAATGTTGAGTCAAAAATATATAGATGAAGAGAGAAAACAGGCAGAAGTCTGGTCCTACTACACTGGGTCTGCACAGCACTCAGTCTGGGGACATAGTCTCTTGTAAAGCTCCCTAAATATCCCAGGTACATCCAGGTGGCTGGATGGCAGCGTGGAAGCATGTGATAGCAGAGCAGAGCTTGCTGCTCTCTGTTTTCCATGTGAATTCCCATGGAATGACACCATAAATGGTGTTTGTATCACCTGGAAAGTCAGAGGAGACAAAACCAATTCCTGCTAACATTTTGCAGGTAGTAAAATGGAAAGAAAAGAGAAGGCACAGAAGAATTAGCTTTGATTCAGGCAGAATATGACCAGCTAATGGATCAGTAGGATGTTGGTATTAAGAAAAAAATTAAGGTACCATCGTTAAATAAATAGAGAGGAGTCAACCATGCTAACAGATGCCACCAAACACCAAAGAAAGTCGGGAGACAGCTAAATAATGCATTGCAATATCAGATAGACACTGGTGACCTGATGCTGCAACATGAAATAGAAATGAATCAATACAAAGTAATGAGGGAGAATAATATGTGGATTAGTGAGAACAGAAGATGGATCTCTGATCCAGGATTTTCCCCAAAAGACAGCTATGTGCTCTAAGAACTATAAATTTTTAATCAGTTCATCAAGTAGCTCACTTATTCCTGTGTGCATAGACTCGGGGCTGGACGAAGGTACCTCCTGCATCTGAAATTTAGGCATGGCAGTTTCTGGGGTTGAGTAAAGGTGCTTGGCCACTGGAGTGGATCCAGATCCTGGAGCGAAAGGCCTGGAAGAGGGGCCTTACACCGGGATTAGTAGCTGCCTTGGAAATGGACCAGCCTAAGCTGAACCACCCAGATGATCCACCTGCAATCTTCTTAACCGGCAAAAGGGGCACAGGACTTACGTGGGTATAAGCTGCTTGCTAAGACACTCACAGAGGGAAAAGGACTTTGTTCCTGGTCCAAAAGCTTATATACTTGGTCAAACGGGTGTTGAATGGAAAATGCAAAGCAGTGGTGGGGTAGGGGCCAGAGCCCAGGTCTCCCTTTCACTGGATCCTGCTCCTTTCTGACAGTACTTTCTCTTTCTCTGCCACCAATGGGACCCAATTATTTTAATTTTTTTTCTTTCAGTAACCTAGCTCCAGACGATGGAGGAAAGCATTCCTACTCCAGAGCAGCCACTGGCTCAGTCACTCTCTTGGGAGAAGTGGGTTAGTGGGTTTAGACTCTCTGTAGAAGGGTGGAAAGGAATCCCTGATTTCCAATGCATGAGCACACATCGTAACTCACAGGTTGCTTTATAAAGAAGAGGTTTCACCCTCAGCACCTCTCCTTCCTCTGGTCACGTCTTAAAAAAAGCAGCAGCAATTACATTTCACAGCAAACTGTGCTGAGGCACAGTATCGCCCTGGGGGCAAGCCGCAGGCTGAGCCCCTTGGAGGTGGCGGCCAGCTGGGTGCCATTCCTGCATCTTGGAGGGGTTCAGAGATGCTGCAGCAGGAAGAGAGCAGCTAGGTCTGTTAAAACTGTGGATTTTATTAGTCCACAAGTAGAAGTGACGAGAAGTAAAACTTTCTGATGGTCAGGGGAATTTAATGTAGGAAAACAACACAGGTCAATTTTGGTATCAGGTGGCAGCTTGGGTGAGGAGGAGGTACCGAAATATTTGGATCTCATTCTCTAGCTTGCTTTGACCCCACTAGTGCTTCAGATGAGGGTTTTGTGGAATAGCTTTCTGAAGTCAGGAGATTTCTATTTTATTTCTAAATGGAACAGACTTTACTGAAGATGGCACGGATTTTACCAGGTCAATACAATTTATGAGTAAATAGGAGATGTATAAATCTAGTTCTACATAAATAGCTCCAACAGGAAACTACTGGAGCCTGCTAAAAAAAAAAAAAAAAAAGAAAAAAAAAGAAAAAAAAAAAGAAAAGTAATCGATTTTTAATGCATCTCCCTCAGAAAATATAACATCAGCCAAGGAGATCTCAAATCCTTCCTGCAGAGGATAGAAAAGGGAACCCACTGCACACACCAGCACAGATATGGGCAGACTTGTTGGCTATACATTTTTTAAAAGCAGACATACCAGCCTTTCCTGAAGTGAGGTTCAAATTCAGCGCCAACATTATACACAGTTAAGGGACCACAGTTTGGAAAGCGATCTTCCCTATTGTCAAGGCAGGGGGTCAGGGCACCAATCTGCCCTGCTGTGACCGCGTCACAATGCGCTGGACCCAAAATGCAGACTGCTAGAGGAGAGAGACCAGATGCTATAGCAATTTGGGAAGTTTATACACATACTTTTATAGAAATAAAGGAAATCAGTTACTCTAACAAGCATTCGGTCAAAGCCCCATCGGGATTCCGCAGCGAGCGCCGTGCACTCTGCTCCATGGCAGATGTTCCATCGTTACCGAGCAGCTTTACGACTGTCCAAACCCCCTCAGATCTCTATCCCTTGAACTTGTGCCTCTTTCAAGAATGAAGCAGGGAAGAAACTAGCTTGAAAGCTGGCCTTTCCCACCTTGACCCAAGATTCATGATACTCACCTTTTAACAGCCTTTTCTTCCCCAGTTTTCAATTAACCGCTCTACAGCAAAGATTGCAGTCTATCAACTAATGCAAAGAGTAAATCCTTTCCTAGACCTTTTAAAACTATTCTCTCACGCTCCCTGACTGCCGAGGGCTTTGAACAAACTGTTTCCAGTAAGGAAAAGAAAAATCAAGTGAATGGGCTGTTGCAGGCAGCAGTATTTCTCCCAGGCTACTGGCACTGCTGCTCTGCTCTGGGGAGAAGGAGCTCTCTCGTTGCAGCAGCCACTTCCAGACTCACTCATCACTTTCGACCTCATATTTTTTGGTGGCTAGATGGAAATTTTCTCAAGGCTAAAAGCAGGAGATAGGTAGATGACTTTCTATTGTACACAGTCTGAGAGAGGTAAGACCTTACAGGAAGGTACTACAGAATTTTTCCGATTTGTTTCAGGGCAAAAAGATTGTGCAAGGGCAAAAGAGAACTGAAATACTTTTGTAAAATCAGATGCTTGTCATTTTTTAAGTGATGACCGAATGGAGGTGAGATTTGAAAAGGATGCCTGCCTTTCCAGGAAATTTTTTGAAAACTAGATGTTGCTGTATTCCAGTAATTAAGACCTCCAAACAGTTGGTGAGAAATACAGGGTTTAAAGAGAATCCACAATTCTACTGACGTGCAATAAGCTAAAGCAAATTAGAAACCTTTTAAAAATTGTAAAGTTGAAGAAACTGTTGGAAGTGCACTTAGGTCAACTGAATTATGTTAGCAATTTGCAAGACAGACCTGAAAGCTGGATATTGGGAAAGGATTTGGGTTTGGATTTTTGGGTTTGGTGGTTTGGGGTGGGTTTTTTTGGTTTTTCATTTTGGGTTTTGTTTGGGTTTTTTTACTTTAAAAACGATATGCTTTATATACATATATAAATTGCATGACCTTCCAGATGTGACATTCCAGATTAATTTTTAATTCACTCAGAAAAGAGTAAATAATGGCTAAGGAAGCAGAACAAAGCACATCCAGGATCACTGTTGCCTCTGCAAAAAAATCCTGTATTGAATAAATTTCCAATCCCAAACCAAAAATTCAGGTTCACCGTGGATCATAAGACTTGTGCCCTACACTCCAGCTTTCCATAATGAATTTCCCTTTAAAAACTCAGACTAATAGCACTCTCTTCTTGAATTTTGCAGTAGCATCATACACAGAGCCCTAGAGGTTAGAAATACTGTCTTGGGGGCAGAATGCCATGAAATAAGATCATACTGCCAGACACGGCTTATAAACAAGAAAATCTGAATTCTCAGCAAAGTCTGACATTATTCAAAGCACCCATAGACACACAGGGAAATCTACATGCATTTGATGCTCTTCTCCTAGAAACCCTTTTGCTAGGAAAAAATAAAATAAAAGCTGCAGCCATAGCACTACTCCCTGCATCCAGCCTTGCAGAGACACAACTCTGAAGACTGCTCAAAGGAAAATTGCAATGTTAAAATCAAGTATTTTTTTTCCTTTTCTATTACTGTTTGCTTCCAGATAAGGAAAGGTACTACAGAGTCACTTTGGAAGTAGCCTTTAATGTACCTCCAAGATTTCTTGCAGTTTAACTGGTCATTTCTTCACTAAAAGATGCTGCTTACACCACCGTGTTGGGGCAAGACAGTCTGAGCACCTCTCCCATTGCAAATCAGCATTTGTTATTCCTTTCTCCATTGGAGGATACTTCAGAAATTTCTCTGAAAAAGAGGGAACAGAATAAGCAAGAGGAACTTATTGGCCCATCAGCACCAGCAGATGCCAAGAAGCAGGGACAGATATAGGTGTGTGCACATACACACCTACATACTTATATATATATATATCCCCTCTTGGGGGGGCGGGGGTGGGAATTGCAGTAAAACAGATATCTATGGGTCTCACTCTTCTACTGCAATTTGTCCCCTCCTCAGGATGTTTCCCTTTCCAACAGGAGGGGCAGAAGCTCTCCCATCTTCCTCACTCCTTCGGCACCACGGCTCTAACCTGCCAAAGCCGTTTTACATGACTCTGCTGGTCTGACTTCCCAACTGGCTAACAGCCCTCAACAGCAAATAAAGCCTCCAGCAGCAGATGAGCAAAGTGATTGAGAAAGCCATAAAAACTGAAAGGAGAAAGCAGTCTGTAGTTAAAACAAGCCTCAGCTCCTGCTCCCCAGCAAACTCCCCCAGTAAATACAGAGAACTAACAGGTTTATTGCCCTCCCTTTGATTGTATATCATTATTACAGCATTGTTTTCCCACATACCAATTCCTTCTTAGCTCCCACTTGCAATAAAAACTGGGGATTTGGGTTCTTTTTAAAGATTAATAGACACAGCTGCCCTCATACTCTAAACTTGTGAAGTGGCTGAATGTCACTCTTGAAATTCCAAGTTCAAGGCCCTGACAGTTATCTGCTGGGGCTGGAAGTCAATTAAGTCATGGATTACAGTAGGGTTGCATGGAGGGAAAGGTTGGTGGTGGGCTAGTAGCACTGTGGAGAAATGAGACCTGTTGAAGAACAATCCTTCACGAAGTCTTCAAAACTAGCAATGCTTTTTGATGGAAACATACAAACAACAAAAATGAAAACAATTTCCATAGAAGTTTTCAAAAGAAAAAAATTAAATTTGGCACAGAATGCCTTGAGACTAAATTTATCTGCGCTGTGCTTTGAAGACAAGTAGGAAGCACTGCCCAAACTAAAGCACAAACACAACAGCTCATTCACATGGGAGCAAACCTTCCCTTGGGAAGTTCCCGTGGAGTGGCTGGGACATGCAGGATGAGGGTGGGAAGCCTTGTGCCCAGTGCTGTGCGCAGGTGGCATGGATCAGCACAGGAGGTGCAGGGATGGACCAGTTCCCAGCTAGAGGAGCCGAGGATGGGGGGAAAAAGGGCCTTTTGCCTGGAAAAAACAGAAACTTGGTTACTTTTTTTTTTTTTTTTCTCTTTTCATTTTGCTGGTGGGAAACAGTTTGCATGCAAGAGCTGATTTTGTTTGGCTGTCCCAGCCCCAGGGGGATTGGCGATTGCCCCTGTCCCTCAATGGACCCACCATCCCTGCACAACATTCATGCATAGGCTTACTATGGAGCTGTAAGGTCCACAGAGCCATCCCATGGTGCTCCCTCGGCTGTCAGGCTAGGCACAGGCTGACAATTTATAAAGAAAAATGACTCGCTATAGCAAGCCTTGCTGCTCACAAGGTTTAAGTTGGACAAGTGGGTAACCCTGTCAGCCCCAGGATAACACCAAGGGCTGGCAGGAAGGTCTGACAGGGCACGTAGGACAGTCTCATCTCCCCAGAGCTGGTGTCCACTTTCAGTGCTGGCCACATACCCAGCCAGTTCCCAGGACAGGGCAAGCTAGGACTCCTTGCTGGCACCCTTTTGAAGGGAGGAACATGGGACAGTAAGCCTAACGTGACCTTCGCTGCAAGCCAGTGTGGGCTGTCAGGACACAAAAGAAGAAACACACCCATGGACTAGCAGCAAGTCCACAGGCTCTAGGAGTTCTCTGGCCAACACAGAAATGCTTCATTTTAGCTCCAGTTACGATGTCTGCATTTAGTATTCATTGCCGTGTCACTGATCCTCATGAATTCCTTCCATGTGCATGTGCCTCTCTCATCCATTTCTATCAGCATCGCGCTGTAATTTATTATTAGTTAAGAATTAATAGACACTTGGAAGTATAATGTTACATTTTCCTCTTCTAGTTCTCAGAAGCATTTCATACAGCAGATCAAGCATTAAATCTGTCATGTAAACACATTATTTTGTCATGTAATGCATTATGATCGCACATTACCAGGAAAATGAAAAGCGCTTAATGGTTTGTGTTTGATGTGTACTGTCAACAAAACTCAGGAAGAATTTATAAGGTGTTGTAGTTTAATGAGTACCTGTTTAATAGGATTTGCCGTATCATTCAAAAATGTGGCTTTACAGGAGACATGTGATACAATTAATTTCTATGTGAATTATAAAGCCCAGTCTAGATCTCCAGGCTTCCACACAGCAAAGATAATAAGATCCAGGGAACTGTTTAGAAGCAATAAATCATGACCTTTTCTCGTTTTCTCTAGGAATATTCCTCTCTCCTTCATCAGGTTTTATGAAGCTGCAGGGATCATGTCTGAAAGTGCCATCCAGTATCTTGGTATTATAAAATTAATTTCTTCTGTAGAATAATTCAGCTATAGACAGGAAATGAATGAACTAAAGAGGGAAGAACAAGCTGATAAAAATGAACCCTACCAAACGCCCAGCCACTGATGAGCCTGGCAAAGTTTAAAGGAAAAGAAGCAGTTTGTTAATGGCTGGGGAAAGCTTCAGTAAGCGGCTATCTAGGGGGAATCTCAACCCAGCAGACTCCTAATGGAAACCCCACACACCTGGCCAGAGGTATCCCAGCAGCAGCACAAAAAAGGCCAAAACTCAAAAACAGATGAAATGTCTTCTCCCTTTCCTCCCCAGGATATTGCTGGGAGCACCTTCCACAAACCCAGACAAGATGCAATGTGACGTGACAAAACCCAGAGGGAAGCATGAAGACAAATTCCACCCTGCCATAGCCCGCAGAAGAATCGGTCAAGCAGTGCTTATGCTGCGGAGAAGATGGCCTGTAGCTTCCCACCATCTTGCTTCCAATATTAAAATTGGTTTCAACCATTCCGGTGAAACTGTTGTCACAGGACCTCCCCTGGGCTTCATAATCCATACATCCACATTGGGCATCTCCCCACAAGCTTAATAAACCTGCTCTGTTCCTGTCCAGCACTGGAGGGGTTTTGTTCCCCACAAGGTCTGTCTGAAGGAAGCAACCACAGCAGAGCAAAGCAGAGCTTTCCCAGGAAAAGCAGAGGCACTTAGTCATCACCTACATACACCCCCAAGGGCTCACTCTGCTGTGGTTCTCATGTTCCCCACCCGTGCAGTTATGGTACTAGTAAAGCCCTCAGGAAGGATGGACACGTTCTCCAGCTTTGTAAACTAAGCAACCTAGAGACAGAAGAAGGGATTGGGTTGGTCAGAAACATCGCTGAAATTCATGGCCAGTGGGCTCTCATTCCAGTTTTATGGCCGATTTGTTTGTTTAATGGCCTTCTGCAAGTTCCATGTCCTCTGCAGGCTCCAGTTCTCTACCATCTCCTCTGCACTGTAATACAGCCACCACAGAGCCTGTAGAGATGCTCAGATCAATGATGCTGATGGTGTCCAGAGAATGACCATTAACACTGGTGTCCCAGCACGGAACAAGCTTGTCAGAAGCGCTGGTAGGCTGAGAAAACCAGCATAACTCAGCAGGCTGATGACACCATTGCCCACAGCTGATAAACAAGCTTTCCACAGAGACAACGTGATGCCCTTTACTAGAGCTCTTTACTTGGTAGCCTACCGCATACTCTCAACTGTTAAACACAACTGGGAAAAAATGACTTGTAAAAAGCTAGAATGACACAGCCTTCCTGTCCTAGAGAAGACAGGGGCCTGATCATACCCCAGAGACACTCTAACTTCAGAGACAGCCATGCTGCCCAGCACTGCTCCAGCTAGGATGGAGCCTGCAGGTCTGACAAGGCAGTGAGGTCTTCTAGCACTGTTGGGGAAAATGTCGTGGGTGTATTTAACCTAATCATACCGTCAAAGCCACACAGCACGCACAAACTCTTGTACTGCTAGTCCCTATGATATGGGACCAGGGTCGTGCACGTAGTCAGCGATGCTTAACTGAGTTCTGAAGTTCTGCCACAAAAAAAGCATCCCCCACCTTCCCTTGGGTGACCTTCTGGACTAGTCCCATCCTCCCTCCTTTGACTGTGGAGGGAGCCAACGGCAGTAACACACCAAGTGGATCCAAGTTAGAGCTCCCCTTGACCTCACGGTACACAGTTCACAGGACAAAGTCTTTAAAACCTCTCTTCAGAGGGCTTTGGTTAGAATTCATCCAGACCTGATGCAATTAAATGCTCTAAGTTATTAATATTAACAAGATTTACTGCTCCCCATTTACAAATGATTTGCATTTTTATGCATTCTTTTAGCATGGATCATCATGAATTTCTTTGGTATTCATGAGGTTGCAATTTGTGTATTTCCATAATTACCTCATCATATTCTCCATTAGGTAATGGACCAAGGGCATAAAACACCAAGCAGAATTCAAAAGCAGCATTGACTCACCACCCCATTGAGAGACTGATTTTCCCTTGTCCTTGAAGCAGAGCTTACAGGAAAGCCCTGGGAAAGAGCTCTGCCTCAGCATGGGCTGAGGTTAACAGGTTGAAATGAAAATAAAAATAAATTAAAAAAATCACTGCGTGATCATACAGCCTATGGGAGTTCCCCTGTTCACCATGCTAGGTCCATTGATAAGTTCTCTGCGCAGCTCCCTTGGGCTTAGGAGGATCATACCACATGCGTTACAAGCTAAGAAACCACAGTCATTCCAGTTCCACAGTTTTTAAAGTAGGACACAGCTGAGAGCTGAAGGGCTCACGCATACACCTTCTGCACGCCAGTTCCAAAAACGGCTCCGACAGACAGTCCCTCACACCAGGATGCCGTCACTGCATCCCCTAAGGGAAAATTTTCACCCAAAACTAACCCAACCCAAACTTCATGGATAATTCACGAGTGCGCTGCAGGGAGAGGGAGGAAGGAGGACAGATTTCATGTACATAAAATCCTTTTTGTGTACTTAGGAATGGATACGAACAGATTTAAAATTAACGGGCTTAGTTCACTGCTGGGCAAGTGATCTAAAACGTCCGATAAATAATTCATCCCAGCAACATACATCACTGTGCAGCCTGGTCTGCAATGCAGACCATGTCAGAGGGGGTCTCGCTTGGTGAAAGAGAGAAACGAGAGACAACGTAATTCAGTGCAAAGTGAATAATCCAAAATCCCATAAATGATTCATCACTGGATTAAAAGCTATAGATTTCTCCATAAAATTCTCTGCCCTGCATTAAATATGCAGATGATTGTATGATGTTTATTAACTACTGGAAGGCTTAGTTAAGAATGACACCAGCTCTGGTGCCTGAGAGCAACTTTGAAGCCATGAATCTTCATTAGAAGTACATTTAAGCATGAAAAGGGGTTACCTTCAAGGATTCAAGGCTCACTAACATCAGCAGAACTACAGAGCATACACCAGTACATGAGAGAGGAGAGCCAGGCTTTAGTATTTTTTGTTTTAGAAAACATAACTGTAGACAGAACTTATTCCCTGGTTTGGATTACCTACCCTATGGTTCTTTTCCCAGGTATTAAAAAAAACAACAAACCAAAACAAAAAAAAACCTACACCCACAACCCTCTCCTATTTTCTAGAGATTACATTTTGAAGTAACAAGAGCACACACAGCTTCTTTCCTTTTTTTTTTTTTTTTTTTAAAAAAAAATACAAAACCAAACCCAAACATTTTTGGAAGTGGTAGATTTCCCTTCCCCTTGGGGAAGGCTCCATGCTTGATAGACTAAAGAAAGTCAATGAGCTTATACCAAAGACCATTTCCCAACACCCTACTCCCCAATCCTTCCGACAGTTTTTGCACAGTCCAGTTTGCATCCATCTTCCCACTGTCCTTGTGGCCTCCTATCTCAGCTTCAAACCACTGGGAGCTCTCAAACCGAGGTTACCACGGGGTAAGGAGATGAGCCTTCCTACCAAAGGGACCCCCACTCAAATCTCTGCGTTTCTTTCAGTTCTGAGCACTCCCCAAAGCGAGCATTCGGAGGACTCCTTGCCAAGACCACCACATTTGCTCATGAGCTTGAGGGCAGGAGGGAGTGGATGCTGGGATGAGCTATGGGATGGTTAGAGGTCGACGCTTCCCTTACCACATCGCTGCTGCCATGGTGTGATCGCAGGAGGTACTCAGGTTTGGGGTTTATGTTTTAAATCAGGAAGTGAAACCAAAGCCACACTGCATCCAGCCAGGGTTAGACATCAGTGGGAAGAGGAAACCAAGAAGTGCGTGGCCACCACGGCCTCAGGAGCACTAGAAAACCAGGGTGTTACTGAAATTTGCAGGGAACAGTGCTCCTGGGGGGACAGAAGCTGGAGCCCAGGCCAAGCATGCCGAGAGTGTGCCTTGGAGCCAGGCATGAGCTGAGCTCCAGCCGGGACCTCCACCCCGACTGGAGGAGGCTACATTTATTCTGCTTGGTGGCAGCAAATCTGCATCGCCTTTACAGCCTCTTTAGTCTCTCCAGCTGTTTCTCTGCTCTGTCTCTGTAGCTCAATTTTGCCATCTGCTGTCACATCTGCAGCAACACGTCCCATTTCCGATTTCTACCAGGCTAAAATTTTCCACTTTTTCATGCATTCATCTCACACTGTGTGGTTATCTCTGTTCTTTCCCCAAGTCCCATGATGCTATTTATTCTTATTTCTAATTTCCCATGTACTCAGCCACGTTCTTCCTTTCTGCTTGCTCTTTCTTAAGCTCCAATTAGATTCCACCTTTGGAACCCAGAGATTTATTTACATTAACCTTAAAAAATGCCTAGAAAAGCACATTAAGGCTAAGAAACAAACCTGGAAACATAATGAAATGTGCTGCTGAGAGGGAAAGGGACTGTCAGAGCAGTCAGCTCCAATAAAGTCTATTAAGAGAGGTCTCTTATTAATCTCTAAATTATATTTAATTCATTCCTCTGGTTTCTCTTTAAAGGATTTGTATTCCTAACTCAGCCTTTGCTTTTTCTTTTTTCCCCCAGTATTTTCTCCTGTTTTCTCATTAGTCAACCCCATGTCTCAAAATATTCAGATCTCCCTTTTTAATTGCTTTTCTGCACCTCCTTCATACTAATCGGGTAGTTCAGTCATTATCTCTTCATGTCAGACCTCCTTTACCCAATTTAATCGGTCATTTTGATACAGGCAATTGTCCAGTAAGTGCTGGGGTCCAGTGAAAAATTATTACTTGGACCAAAAAGCTAAATCCTTCATTAATTAACCACCTCGCTCCATGGAGCGGAGCCAGACTTCCCAGATATAACACCATTTAGACTTGACATGGACTCTGAACAAATTAAAACCTGCTTTGCCCTAGCCACAGGCTCCCGGTGCAAGCCCATAAATGCCGCAAGAACTCCGACAGCTCAGAGCACTGGCAAGAGGCGTTAAACCTGGAAGATTTCAGGGTTTAGCACTTGGCAGTTTGAGAGGTGGGAGGCAAGATCAGGGGAGACCAGAGCTTTGGGGAAACACGCTGCAGTTTCATAACAAACAGCTTTGCTCGTTGGCAGCTCCCTGAGAGGTAGGGGAGGCCAGGGAGAAGGTGTGCATGGGCAGACCTTGCAGGGAGACCTGCTTCAGCCAGTTCCATGGGCAGCAACAAGTTGTAGCAAAGCAACCCTCGAGGAAACCCTCACCCCACAACGTAACAGCAGGAGCCTCACAGCACTGCCAGGTCCAGGCTGCATTTTGTCAACGATTTCCCAGTCTGAAGCACTGGCCCCTGTAGGGCTTTGCAGCTTACACCCTGTGAATCGTCTTAAGCTGCTTACCAGGGGGGTTTCTTGGCTGTAGTGCTTTATCTTCACTCAAGTGCACTTCTTTGCCTTCCAAGGCAAAAGTTTTTAAAATAAGGACTGATAATTCCAGGCGCCAATGACATACTGAGCATCAGAACAGGCTGCCCGGGGAGGTGGTGGAACCACCATCCCTGGAGATGTTTAATAAGATGTGTAAATGCAGTGCTCAGGGACGTGGTTTAATGTGGACTTGGCAGTGCTGGGTTAACAGTTCGACTTGATCTTAAAGGTCTTCTCCAACCTAAATGATTCTATAATTCTATGAATCTTTTCTTTCTAAAAACCTGCTGCATTCATCCTGTTTTTCTCCACTAGATCCAGAAACTGCATTCTGGGGCTCCTGTTGCTTTTGGAAAACAGCGTTTCTTCCCTCCCCCCACCTCCCAGCCCCAGCTACATTTTAAAGCGCTCCCTTTAACATTTCACTGAACATGCTGACAGCCAGGGTCAGCTTCGCAGAAATTACTTCAGTGTATTTTCATTTATATATAGCCCTCCCAGATTCCTGGCTTCCAATTGCCACTCTAAACCCAAACCTCACCCTCAGTGATTGGGGTGAGCCAAAAGATAAATAAAAACACTCAGCAGCATAGGTTACACTTAGAGCTTCCCTACAACATTCTTGGGCTGCATTTCCACACGGCTGATCAGATCAAACTCACTTTGTTGGCTCCCATTTCTTCTGCCCTTGTGCAGCTCCCCAAAGCAGAGCCTTCAAGTCCAGCCAGTGCCACGGCAAATGTGCTAGAACCTTCTCCAGCAAGAGCCAGCCCTGCTCTAAAGAAGTCATTAGTGCAGAGCTAATTAATAAGAGCAAAAGGATTGGCCCAGCCCTGCTAATTGGAAGTTGCAATGAAGGTATTGCTGGCTTAATTAGCAGGTTTACTGGGGAGGGGGAAGGTTGTTGTTTTTTTTAAAGGAGTACATGAAAACTGTTTGGGGGGGTTTCCAGGGGGGAAGCTTTGTGGGTTTTTTTTAAAGGAGTACATCAAAACTGTTTTGGTTTTTTTTCCCTGTATTCCTTAAAGATTTGTGCTGATTCCATGTCTAGAAGCGTGTCAGGTGCCAGGCTCCTGGGCTCAGCACATGCTTGTCAGGGCAGTGGCAGCCACATTAACCAGCATGGGGCAGACACAGGTCTCAGCCAAGCCCCCCGGTGGGGAGCCTGCAAGCCACATCCTCTGTCTGGGGGCTCTTCTGCCTCCCACAGCACAGCCAGACCAGGCTGCTGAACCCGGGTGAGACTGAGAAGGACCACAAAGAGGAACCTCCCCTGCCTCCCCCTAGCCCACGGCCTGTGGAAAGATGCTGTGCATTCAAAAAGTCTCACTGCAGCCCTGACCGTGACCAGCGGGGAAGCCCAGAGCTGCCACACAGTGTTTTCTTCTGATCAAATGCCTTTCCCACAGCATGCTCTTCCTTCCAGTTGTCATTGCCCAGAGTTGCCATAGCAGGGACCGGTGACCCCAGGCAATGGAGATAACAAACAGCATCGTGGATTTGAACCTTCTCCCTTGCCATTCCCGCAGAGGCTGCAGCAGAGCTGGCGAGGACCCCAATGAGCTGCACAAAAGCTCTGCAGGGTATCCCATAGATGATCCCCCAGCCTCTGCGTTCAGTCCCACTTCACCAATGCCCCCAGGCTGATCACCAGCTTAGTCTGGCTTTCAAAGCCTAAATCTCAATCCGGCTGAAAGACAAGCAACAGGCCCCTCGGAAAGGGTGCAATTAGCGCGGTGAAATGATGGGCTTCACTCTGCCATGCATGGCCAGTCTGACCCGCAGCCACTCAAAGGTTCCAGTTTTCCCAGCTGAGTAGAACACAGAGTTAGCGCTGCAGAGCAATCATTATGGCAGCATTTACAGGGTTTGAGGATAACAGGGAAGATTTTGGACTTCCCTGGACGGTTCTGTGCTGCCAGAAGCCCTACCTCCTGCTCAGACACCCCAGCCCAAGCCAGGGGCCACAGCACGGAGCGGGGCTGCCCCCCTGTGCTAACCACACATGTGCCCGTGCAGCCGTGTCCAAACCATCCCCATCCTCAGCATCAGTTCTAAGCACAACACAGGATACATCTGAGCAGCTAAGCAGCCTGCTTGCCAGCTCTGTGACACTGACATCCTTGGAACAGGGATGGCAGGTCCTGCCACTGTCCCTGAGGGTGGGGTAGGAGTGTGGGGGCAGCTTGTTGCTGCAGAAAAGGATTTGGGACAAATCCTGTCCCCAGCAGCAGCAGTGTTCTCCCCTACAGCCCTCCTGTCCCACTAGAAGCAGCAGAAGGTGAATGACACACTCATCTCTCCTGCTTTGCTGGTTTTCTTGTTTCCAGAGCCTTTCCATGGAGATCACAGGATTTTTGCCTAGGCTGCTCAGGAACACTGAGGTAGCTTCACCCATCTCCCATGGGCACCTGAAGGGATGGGCAAGTTCCCAAGATGTGGCTGTGCTCAGCATTGTGCTTCTCACCTCCACCTTCTCTGCAAGGTAAATGGGCAGCACCGGTGGGACCAGGCACCCCGATGTCACCCATACAAAACCCAGCCAGGCAGCACTAGGCTAACCTGTGACCGGGTGCTGGGGCTGAGATGAAGCACCCTGGGGCTGCATGGTGCCAGTCTGCATTGCCAAGCAGGCTCCGCCACCAGAGCTGCTGATCTTTGCAGGTCGTTGTCGTGAGGACCAACAGGCAACTCCAAAGGAACGATGGGGGATGCCCTACGCACATTGATGGGGAGACGTGGTTTTACAAATGAGTGGGACTAGGGTTTGTAGGGTCAGGATAGAAACATTTCCCTGCAGGCTGGACTTGAGGGCTTTTCCCCACGTCTGGAAGTGCTGCAGTACTTCTTTGGAGGGCTGAGACAGCACACCAGGCGTTTCAATACCTGAGGAATAACTCCTGTTCAAATGCCTTAGGATGTGGCATAAAAAATGCAACTGCTAGCGATAAATTACAAAGTTTATTAACATGGTCTCCAAGGGTCATTCAAACACGCTGAATCACAGGCAGCATTGGTACCCCTTAAGTAGTCTACATTTTTGATTTATAGCATTCTCGTAGTTTAATTTTTCTCTTGATTATACAAAAGCAATAAGAACTGCATCTGCTGATATTTTTTTTTCTTTTTCTTTAGCAATTTGAAGTTAGGCAGCATTCCATGTTATTTCTTCTCTCTTCTGTTCCTCACAGTATAACTCGTATTCAGGGAAAAGCATTAGTAAAAATGGAGAAAAACAAATTCAGTTCTGTAACGTAGTATTATTAGTAAGAAGGCAGATGCCAGAAACACCTATGAATAATGCGTAAAGGACCTTCTCAAAGTAGCTTCTTGATGCAGTGATTTTAAAGGTGACACGACAAACTTTGCACGAAGATTTAAAATTTTCACAGTTGAAGCTTTGGCCTTCGGTTTACATCCATTGATATTTTTAGGGCTCGTAAGCACCTCCCAATGCAGCACGAGACAGGCCCTTTTTATTTTCCCTGGCATCCACAGATGTAGGAGCTCTTCACAGGGAAAAAATGCTGTTTTCTCCTTCAGCGCCACTGAAAACTTTTTCAGGGTTTTCTGGTGGTCCAAAGCTCTAGTGAGAAGCATAGATCACTATGGATGGGGCAAAAGCACATTGCTGCTTCAGAGCAGCCTTTCTTATTTGTAACATCAGCAAATTCCCATCAAAATGGGGACCAGTAGCTACTGAGTCCACTAACTTCAATGGTGCAATGCCTACTTTTTACATCAGAGAAGTATTTACCTTACTTACATCCTTCTAATGGATAGGAAAGGGCTGTCCAGATCTTATAATGACAGCTGTAGGGTAACCACCAGGGGTTACCAGAAAAAAGTCTCTCCTTGGGCCCCAGTCCTTATCTCCTAGGCATGGTATGCAGTGAGGGACCATCTACCACTGAAAAATTATTGATCTTTGGCAAAGAGATACTTCACTGAACTGCCCCGTGGTTTTGTCTAGAGAAATATTTTATTCAAGATAAGCCAGAACACATGAACATCACCCTCGTGCAGGGTGACTCACCATACTTCCATATTTCATATCTGCCTCAAAAGAATCACCTCAGTGATCGCCTCAGAGACTTCAGTGTGACCCAAGGCGTGTGTGCGAGGGTGCAGTGGCCCCGTGAGAGCTGCAAGATTGATCTGGTGGTGGAAAGCTTGGTCTGCCACACTGCTGCAGTGTACCCTTCAGGGGACCCATTCTTCATGCATTGGCATGAATTGCTACTCCTTGGAGGTCCATAAATTCCTGATCCATTTCTGAGCAATCATTTTGCTGGTTGATCATCATAATCATTTATCTCTTCATTTCTTTAAAATAATCCCATCATAGTTATGTCCTGGTTTTTGATCAAAGAATAAAGCAGATTAGGAACTTCCTGGAGCTGGGGTAACTACATATCAGTAAGTACCGGTTCCTCAAGATCTCTGGTGCTCTGGATGTCTGTTGATTGCTATATAGAAGGAGTATCCAGGAACCGTTTGATTTTCTGGGGTGAAGTTATCTGAAGCTTTCTCATAATACAGTTTTGGTAGGCAGCACCACAAGCCAGTACTACACCCATTACAATCCGTGGCCCATACCTTCCTGCCTCTAAGAAAAATTACATTGGAACTTTTAATAGGAAATTACAGAATGGATTACCTTTTTATTATAAACTTCTTGGTGTGTTTACCTAGAAACAAAATAATATTAATGTCACAGTGGCAAAAAGAAATCTATAATTCTAATGAATCCGTCAAATGAGTTCATAAGCAAAGATAGCAAGCTGCAAAATTTCAGTGGGCTAAGCAGGGAAGAAAGGATCTCATTCTGATTGAAGTTACACCAATGTCTGTCAGGAGCGATTCCAGGAGACTTTACTACGGGACCACTCTACTATAAAGCAAGAACCAACAAGATGAGCCAGACCTGCAACAAGTGAGTGAACCAGTTCTTTGCACAGGCTCCCCCCACAACTCATGCTCCCTAGTCCCCTCGGCGTGATGCAGTCCTGGAGTAAGGACAGCAGCCCCCACAAAATCACGGAGTCACAGACTGGTCGGGGTGGGAAGGGACCTCTGGAGAGCACCTAGTCCAACCCCCTGCTAAAGCAGGGTCACCTCGAGCAGGTTGCACAGGGTCGTGTCCAGGGGGGGTTGGAATGTCCCCGCAGGAGGGGACTCCACAGCCTGTTCCCATGTGTCACCCTCAATGAACAGTGCTGTCACAGGGGCCATGGCAGACACACCAGAAGATTAACCAGAGATACAGGAGCACCTCTGCACTAGGCCAGCATTAGAAACACTAAGAAATCATGCGCTTAGGGATACTTACGTTTCCAAAACAACAGTGAGGGCATCAATATGAAAAGAACGGACACCACTATGAGACAGGCAATGAGAACGCCATAGCTGACAAACTGGAAGGGAGAAGAGAAAAACTGAAGAGGCTTTCGAGGCATGTTTACTTCAGACCTACTCACACCGGAGTGGGTTGCCCTAATGGCTAAGAGCTCTGAAACATCTGGGCTGGAGTTTGCAATGCTTTTCTGAGCTTGTCTGTGCAAAGCATGGAAAAGACACATCAGGCTGATCGTGATAAACAACATGAATTACCTGTTAAGTATTTAATAAATCTTCTAAAGCATTTGAGCCTAGATTCATCCCACTTAACATGAACTTCTTAATAAGGTGTCTAAAGGAGAAGCTTAGTCACCCTCATCCTTCTCTTAATCAGAGACAGGGCAGCGTAACAGCCCTCCTAAGCTGCCTTTTGCCTAGTCACACCCCGAGGATGCTTCCTCTGCCTCTTGCAGGGGTGTCAGGGCGATGAGGTTTTTCTGACATGTCCAAGCCAGATGGGGTGCTCACAGGCTTCGGCTTTAACCACCGGAAAGATGAATAGATGGTTCCTTAGCTACTAAACAGAAGTTCAAGCTACTGTTTGCAAACACTGTCCCTTTAGTATGAATACATTGAAAATCACTAGCATGTCCTGCTGTCCTTCTGGCTTCTAGTTAAACACTTGAAACTTAAAGGAAGTTTTACCTTATCTCTGTTACCATCATGTTTTTCAGCCTTGCTATCTGAACTTCCTGAAATCCCTGAAAATAAAAGAGATTGCAATTATTACTGGGACAGTCACCTGAAGGAGTGATGGCCACTGTGGTTGTCACTGCTTTAGTCAAGGACTAATGAACTCTCAGGGAATGAGGAGGGCAAAATCTGGCCCTGAGCAGGAGAAATAAAGCACCTTGCAACCAAAAGGGAACAGTATTTCAGCCACAAATGGTATATCAGGCAGTCATTGGGAAATGTCAGTCCTCATCAAGGGAAGAGGAGGCTTCCTGGGGACAGCCTATGAAGCCAGGCAATAGAAACTTGTGTGCTGTGAACAGATGTTGACTTCTGTGAGCATGGCCAGATGTTGTAGGCAGTAGCAGTAGCAAACAAGGTACAAGCCTAAGTGGAGGAGCTGCATCAGTTTAACTGTGGTCAGACTTCAGTGTGATTGCAGTTTTTGAAAGCTGCGTTAGTACTAAAAACCACAGGAAACATTTTTACATTCAGCTAACTTACCACAGATTTAACAAAACTCTATGAAGGTGATGATGAAGATTTTTTTTTTTTTTTTTTAATCTAGGGATATTAAGAATAATTCAGTTATAGTTTTCTAAGCTTTGGAAATAAGGATGAACTAAATGAATGCTGAAGAACTCTAGTAGCAAACTTTGCTGTTATTCTATGATTCTACTCTCATTTTTGCTAATGAATGTAAAGTCACAAGAAGTTAATCTAGACTGGGCTTTGTTTCATCATGACTTCATGTACTGAGTATTTTTAGTACTGAGGTATTTAAGTATTTGGAGCACTTGATCTGTCACAGGAAGCACTGAATGTTTAGCAGCATCTTAAAAACAGAGGAGTCACTCAGCTTAGTGAACCAAAACCTCAGCTTACACCCTATGACAGGAAAGCTGCTATGCCTTAAGTCATGCCTTAATGTATAGAAAGGCTGTGATGAGTAGTGCTTTCAAAGGTTTGACAGGAGAACAACCAGAGTCTCCGTCTGAGCAAAATGTACCAGGGACCAGATGAGTCATTTGTCGAGGCATGTATATGTAACACACTTGCAGCACCCAAGACCACAGCCAAAGGAAACCCTTAATATGCCTGAGACACCCAGAATGTCACATGAGGATGATCAGATGGCCACAAATAATCCTGTTAGAAAAAAAAATTGGTTGTTTTCTTTTCTATATTTTTTAAATTTTCAGACTATCTTATTCAGTGAACAACCTAATCTCTCCCAAATTTTTCAAATCTGATCAGCTCTCTATGAGAGCTGAGTTGATTTGTCTCCATGTATCAAATAATTTTATCAAATTAAAAAAAAATGCATTTTATCAAAGGCATGGACAAGGCACAGGAAGCTCATATGCATGCAACTGTGGCTAGAAATTTGCACTGGAGTAGAAAAGAGATTATGGCTAATAAGCACTACAGCTACATCCTAATAAGTGCTAAAAAAACCCCAAACCTCACTAATAAAGTGCTAGCTAGCAAGTGCTAAGAGTCTCAGGGATACATGAACATTGCATTTTGCCATTTTCCTGTTTTATGACACCCCTCTTGCCCTCTCTCAGAGGGCAGCAGAACTACCCCCAGACACACAACAAGTGCATATTACACTCCGATGTGCCCCACGAGTCGAAATCAAACTTTCTGGCAGCACGCTGCAGCCAGACGGATGGGAGCAACTATTGCTCCTTAATTTCCATACCTGTAGATGCAAAGGTTCTCTTCGGGGTCTGAAGCATGGCTGGCACTGGTGGGGTTGTTGCTGGGACAAAGCAGGTGGAGACAGAATAGAAATTATATCAGAGCCTGGTCAGCAGGAACCAACCCCCCACAGCTAACCCAACCTATCTGGCAAGAGCTGGGCTTGGAGATGGAGGGTCTCAACCACAGGTTTATCTCCCAGCCAGTGTGCAAACATCAGTACAGAGTTCAGCAACAAATTAGCCTTCTCTTACGTCATTAAGGCTGAAGTTGGTCCATCTAGTGCATTATTTCACAGAGTAAAAGGAGACTGAGTCAAGAATTTAACTTGGCTTATGGCTCTTACTAGACAGCGCTCGATTATGTTGCAGCATTTTCACACATTTATGACAGTTTGGTTCTCAGAAACATCATGACACGGGTTTTTGCATGGGTGGGTGTGTACATGATTCACATAAGCACGGTACGTTTTCTGCTGTTATTGCTTTTGTGGTGGCTCTCCCTAGCCCACAGTCACAACTCAAGTTGTCCCCAGAATCCCAGAGGTAAGACCCTTTGCAAAATTTCCCATTCACAATGGCAGAATATAGGCATTGTCCAGAACTGTATCGGACAGATGGCACGTGAGGCAGGGGTGAGAAACCCTCACAAATCCTCAAGAGACCAGTTTAGTCTCTTCTGTAAGCTCTCTCCAGGGGCATTAAGGAACTGTTTCCTAAACTCCATTCCTGCAGTAAGTCTCTACGTCTAGCAAAAGGAGATCCACAAAACCCTAAATACTGTGTTTTCAAGAATGAAGGGATTCTTGACACCAGTTGAAACTAAAAGGACTCTCTTAACAGCCACATATGACATGTCATCCTTGAATTTTAGCTTTCCTTTTTATAAGTCCTCACTTGAGGGCACCTAGCAGTGCCCTCACTAGCAGACAGACTATCACACCTGAGTAACTTCTGTCATTCTGCTTTTGTACTTGACTGAGAGATACAAAGTGCAAACTTCATGTAAGTTTGTTCATTCCTCAGATACGGTGTGGGTTTGTATACCCGTTCCTTTTCTCTTGAAGGGATGACTGATGATTGTGGTAATTACCTGCTGCTTTCTGTCATGACCAAGGACACACGTTGAGCTCTGAGGAGCTGAGCCTGCGGCCATATCTGGCTGAATACGTTCAATGGGGTTCAAAGCTCACAACACTCAGGGAGGATTTAAAATGGAAAGCTCAATGAACTCACAGTGATGACAAATTTCAGCTTGAATGGTGACAAAGATCAGTTCTTAACTTTTCTCAGACCTGAGCAGACAGTAGTGAGTGACTCAAAATCTACTTCCTTTGGATGCTTAAAAACATGTTTTTCTCAGCTATTGTTACATCCTGATTTCAAACAAACAGTGTGGACCCCAGATACCTCTTACTTACAGATGCAATGAATCGCTATGTTTGATACACTTCAAAATAGTCAATAGTTTTGTTTAAGGCAACTTCTTCATTTCTCTTGAACATGCAACTTCTGACCTTGCAACGTTATCCTCCTCACCTGCACTTGGCACTTCTTCCACCATGAGAAAAATGTGAGCACTTTTAGTTCCCTCTGCAGCTGAAAGTGTACTTGGGAATTCAGTGGTCACTAAAACAAAGTAAAAAAAGTAACGTTTATAAAGATCGCTGATTAGGAGGGTCTTCGTCTGGCATTCAAAATTGCTTACACGGTTCTGCATCTGCAACTAAGAGGTGAAAATCTGTACCTTGGTTTTCATGCCTGCAGCTCATCCTACCCAGACAAATGATGTACTTTAGTAACATGTCCAGCGTTTAGACGTTTTGAGAGTTCAGCTGTAGTTGTAGCTAATTGTTGCCAAGTTTACCTGGGGTGAGTTGTTACGGCTGGAAGATGAAAAATGATACAGAAAAGCTGTTCTCAGAGGTTCAGAAAGAACTTCAAGTGGTAGAAGACCCCAAAAACATAAAAAACTCAGCCTTGTGTGCAGACATCAATCTGTGGAAAAGAGGTCACTGATGTGGATAAAGTAGTGACCTAGGGATGGTTAGGATGAGAACAGGTCACTCTGATCAAGTAAGTATTAACATTAACAACAGCCTTCATTTGGGATGACAATGTAAGTACTCAATTTTAAGCATGTTTTGAATTCCCACTGACTCTATTGCTCAAGCACAACATGCTCTAAACTAACCTTTTCAGCAGACCATTTACAATTGTCTTTCCCAAATCAAGAAAAAAAAAATAGTGCATATTTGAATGAATCTTTCTTACTGCATCCCAAGTGCAAGACTTTGCATTTATTTCTGTTGTACTTCATGAGGTTTCTGTCACATTATTTTTCCAGCCTGTTAAACCCCTGAATACAAGCCTGATCCTCTGCTGACCTGGCCGTTCACCCTAGTTTGACATCATTTACAACATTTGACCTGTGTTTCTTTAAACCTACTGAGACATACCTATAGGCATCTTGGAGAAAACCTCCCAGATACAAATACAAGTATCTGGAGAGTCTCTATGATGGCAGGGTCAGGCTAACACAGACCATCTCTGCTACACAGAGACAAGAAAGAATTCGTGCTGGCTACCCTTTGTACCTCCAGGAAGAGGGACAGGCTCTGGTGAGCAGAACACGCTGTCATCTTCAATCCTCGTATCAGCTTCTTGGAAATCAGTTGGAAAATCTGGGAGAGCACTGGTTGTCACTATACTTGCTAGAAAAGCATCATTTGCTGTTCCAGCAAATGCTGGGGGAGCAATGGTCTCCAGTGTAGTTACTGCTGGAGGCTTGGTGGCTGCAGTTGTTGCTTCAGGGACAGTGGTTGTCAGGAGGACAGCAGTCCCTGCTGTGGCTTGATGATCGGTGGCTGCAGTTGTTGGTCCAGGGACAGTGGTTGTCAGGAGAACAGCAGTCTCTGCTATTGTTTGATGATCAGAGGTTGCTTGGGGAGCAGAAGGTGTTTTTTGAACATGTTTGGGGGAAACGGGAGCCTTTCTTGTAGTGGTTGTCATCACTGGAGGGGCTGCACGGAAAAAACATAGTCAAAAGAAAAGGCAGATCAGAGCATTCTGATCCGAGCCCTGAGGAAAACCAACCAGAAATGATTGAAGGTTATCTAGCTGCTAAAATACTGAGAATAAGGTGGGAGAGTTGCTTATTAAAAAGGTTGTTCAGTTAGCAGAAAACATGCCCCAGCCAGATCAGTTGCCATATTTACAGATGTGCTTTTTTTTCCCCCAGTAAGTTTCAGACACCCCCTCCTTAACCCCCTTACAGAAAAGGAAGGGCCAGAACCTTGCATGGTAGAACCCAAAAATTTGCAAACTTTGTGATTTTGCTTCTCAACATACTTGTAAAAATAAAATAAAATCACTTGATTTTCAGCTACAAGCTTCTTGCTAATCTTTTCAACCCATCCTTTTTTTTTTTTTTTTTTTGAGCTCTGTTGCCCTCAGACTCAGGGATGGACATGGGACTTCAGCATTTTTCCCCCACTCTCCTGTATGTCACAAACATACAAGAGTGTTGTGCACATCAGCACCACCTGCATGCCTGAACACCCCATAAAAGTCAGAAAAAGATTGTCTGTCTTCATTGTGGAGGGTGGGTACCATCATTTTTTTTCTGTGCTTTGCAATGCTTCTCAGCCTCTTCCCATCTTTGTAAGACTCTCACATTATCCTGCAGCTCAGCAAAATAATGGGAAGGGAAAAGTCCTTCAAGACTCTGAGACAAAATTTCTAAACACATGGGTCTCGTTATGACATGAACCAACTAAAGCCTTTTTTGTGTTGGGGTGAACCCCAAAGGCAAAACTGAATTTCATTCCAAGGGCTCTTCAAACGATAAATCCCTTTTATAATTCCATCATATTTTAAATGTCAAATATAGCCACACAATGAGAAATTAAATATTTCATTTGAAAGGCAAAAAAAAAAAAAGGGGGTAAAAGTTACTATTTCCTCATCAAAACTGCTCATTGAATGTGGTTCAATCTAGCAACTGGTTGCAGACCTCACATAGAAACTGTATTATTTAGGAAAAGTGGGGGGGTTTGCCAAAACAAATGAACAAACAAAAAAAAAAAAGAAAAAAACAAACACATAAACTCCAATTTTAAACTCCTACCCAGTGAGAGGTTTCTTCCTGACAGCTGTATCACGAAGGTCCCCAGACTCACCTCTGACCACCTCCAGCCGTATGTTCTGTTTGATGTCATTGAACCAGCCTGGGATCTCCACGCGGCAGCAGTATGTACCAGCATCTTCAGCCTTCACCTTCCCGATCGTGAGAGACACATCTCCATAGGAAATATAGCCCCGGAGATTGTACCTCTGAGATTTCCTGAACGTCACCCGGTTTCCAGTGGTGTGCAAAATTTTGTTACTGCACTTCGAATTTGGGCATGGGCCTCTGCCCCAGCACATGTCGGAGATGTCCTGATGGCGTGCCACCCGGTAGAGGCAGGGCAGCTGAACAGGTTGCCCTACTACTCCTCTAACAACAGCTTCGGATGCTGCGTGCGCTGTCAAGGAAGGACAAGGAAAGATGAGAGCTGGCAGTCTCCGATGCATGACTATGCAATGCAATAAAGCAGGGAAAGAAACACTCCTGCCTGCAGGCAGGCCACAGCTCCTGATCCCCCGAGCCTTCTCCTGGAGCCTGTGGGCTCAGGACACCACAGGCTGTGGCCAGGAGCTTGCTGACGTGGGCTCACTGCTGGAGGGCTCCATGCTCTCGCCACAGGCAGCTGCTGGAGGGCTGCTCCCAAAACACATCGCCCATACCAAACATGCGGTGAGCGAAGCTGAGGTCTGTCGCTGGCAGCCTAAGCACAGACTAGACGTGTGCAAATGGAATTTGCTCCCATCCCATCTCCTCTCCTAAGAGACTGTTTGAAAGTTGTTCAGGAACCTGGTGTGAAATACACCTGGGTTTCTCAGTCCACCAACATCTCCTTCAAAAAGGAAATGCTGTCACAGTCGCCTTTCACTGACAGTCTCAATGGCAGGGTCCAAAATAGCTATTCTTGTGTAAAATTAGGGCCTAATTAAGCTGGCAGAGCAGTGGGATCTGTATGGGAACCTGTTCTCAGAGAATGCGCTGTTTTTTCTGTTTCTGAGCAAGCCCTGCCAGCTATCCCACCTACCTTGCAGAGCACTGTGAGCATAGAGGCTTTAACTGCTGGTGTTAAATGTTAAATGTTAAAAAGAGCATATGCATGCTTTCCTCGTGCTCTTACTCTTAATGACCAGCTTTACTCAGTGTTTACAGCAATACCCACCTTAGCATCTGACCTGAATCTTCACCACATATTGTTCCCTCCTAACTGTCTATGCAATTCTTACGATTGCCCTAAAACAGATTTCTTCTTCATGAAAGGCACTATACAAGAAAGGTTCCCATAAAGGAACAGATCTTTTCTGGTTTACATTCACCTAGCCTGTGTTGGTCCTCCTACCTTGTTGCCTTTTTCCCCCATGTTATCATTTACACATGGTGGAGCAGGAACTGTGGGACCTGGGGAGCATCCAGATCTGGTCCTCTGCTGCAGCAGGAGGATCATCCCACAGACCTGATGTCTCATGGCCAGCTCGCTTACCCCAACGACGGCTTACAGCGGTTGCTGCTAGCATCAGCTTTGGCCCTGGTTTGCCAGACGCTTCTATTTTGCCAGCTGTTTGAATGCCTTTTCTTTTTGGCGTAACTCCCAGATAGCAAACAGATGCTTCCAACTGCGTCCATGTCTCTTTTGTTTTGTCTTTAATGGACTATTCCCCAGGTGAGGATTTAGCCTGTGGCAGGCTGCCTCACGACTTGTTATTGGGATGACATTTCAGCTTCGTTATTGCTTATCCCGTTGGCAAGATAAGCCAACTTGTTCAGGTTGCCACGGCTCCAAATGCTGAAAAAAGTATGCAATATGGTGTGAAGGGCAGAAGCTTTTGCAGGGAAATGAAGGGAGGGTGCGCAAAAAAATATGAATTCCTGAATACAGGATAAGGCTTTGCAAGATGGCTGCTTGTTCTAATCCTCGGAAAGGGAAGGTGCGTTTGCCTTGTTACAGCAAAACAAACAGAAAGCAGCCTTTTCCTGTGACAACAGAACAAAACAGTTCATCTGGTTGCCCTTGAAAGTATCCCTAGGGGAGCGGGGGGTTCGTCACTGCGTGGTTAATGTGTATTTTCCAGTCACCCCAACAAAGATGTGCGCAAAACTAAGACCAGTTTGAACTGTTGCTGGAGTCACTGCTGCCTGCGGAGAAACGGGCTCATCTTCTGTTCTTATTTCATCCCAGCCCTGCACAGCACAAAAGCAGCTTCATTAAGCAACCCTTTAACTAATGAATTTTTTCCTGCTTTTCTCTTTGAAAGAAGCAGAGCCCTGAACTTAATAAATAAATAAATAGATAGATAGATAAATAAATAAATAAGTAAATAAATAAATAAAAGAAGAGGGAAGACGTAAGGCACCAGAGTGTCTGCAGTGCAGTTTCCCACCAGTATTGGTGCTAGAAAGTTACAGGATTTGCAGTTTCAAATCCTGTTTTAATTTATGTGAAGCCAATGTTGCTAACATCTGCCTGCAGGGCAGGTTGGTATGGAAAGCTTCAATATCGCAACAGCCTTGATTCAACACTATGAACCTCTGCAAGGACTAAATTAATTCCTTCTCTGGTGCAGTCCCTTCCACAGGCACATTTTCCAAAAGAAGTGGTAAAGAGCACTGAATTAACATCTCTGAAATTAAGAGGTTCCTGAGATCGTTATATTGTGACACTGTGGTCTTACTGCGAGAAGAATCCTACCCTTGTCCACAGCAGTGACCCTCCTAGGCATCCAGATCCGACCCAAGGCACCCTGAGCATCAGCTGTGCCTGGGTCATCCTACCGAAGCTGCTCTAAATCCTTCATCCAAGTGAGAGAGAAATGGACTCCAGATGTTTAATACATGTTCCAAAATAGAAAGAGGTGCTCATAATTGTTCAGATCATACCGATATACACATATTTATATATGGTGTCTCTTGAACTAACCCTCAGGGACAGCTGGTATTAAGCACTAACTCCAACAGCTGCTGTTGTAGTGGTCTTCTCTCCCACAGACTGGTTGTTGGATGGACAAAGACATACATCCTCCAGGCAAGACAGCTGGTTGAAAAAGCGTTGGTTTTTTTTCTTCATCTATTTCTGGATTAATTTTCCCTCTTTGTAGAAGATACTTGGCATCTTTTCCCTATCAACCCTATTTTTTTGTATTTCTTCTTGAAGCTTCTGTACTGATGAAATTGCAGAGAAAATGACTGGTAAACAGAAAAGAAGCATCTAACTGCCCACTCTGCTGGTTTCCTGAGTCTCAAGATAACCCATTCTCAGCACTGAGCCAGGTTAAAGAGAAGGTAACAAGAACCCATCCTCATCCTTCAGTAGCTCTGCATCTAAGAAAGTTTTTGAAAATCAGACCGATAGGAGGCAAGTACCTCCAATGTATTTTAAGGCTGAAGATCTGGCAAGAAAAGAGCCCTCCTGCTTTTTTCTGCCAAAACTTACAAAAGACAGAAAATATTATATTCCCTGGGCTGCAGCAAAGTGCCAGCAAGGCTCCACAGGGGCAGCAGACACTGTGGAGGTTGTATTACCTTGCCTCAAAGAGCTATGGATCAGTCACCTCTTGCCCCTCAGTGTAGCCCACCGCTGACCAAACCTTTCCACTGCTTTTCAGATCAATTTAAGAACATCACAGCTGGAAGAGATGTTACACATAATATTTCATCCTGGAAGAGGTCACGCAATTAATATTGAGTCATCTGAGACAGAATTTCCTGAAATGCCTGAGTGATTTAAAAGCACAACTCTCATCAGGAGCCCGTGCCCCACTGAAAGGGGGTGAACCCACATTCCTGAGCCGCCTCAGGCAACCTGTAAACTGCCTTGCTGATGCTTAAATGTGCATGCAGAAACGTCGCCAGTACCAACCATGCCTGCAAGACCCTGTCTCCAGAGTTATTCTTCTTTGACTTCTATCTCTTTTAAAAGGGTTCAGATTTTAGGTAGGTGAAGTGCACATTTGGGAGTTTACTCCCAAACCTCCAGCCACGCTTTCCCCTACTCGGTTCACAGCGGCAGGCAGCCCTCAGCGTTTCAGAAAATCCTTTCTGTATCATTATACTCATTCATTACTCCATCACTATTTCAATTCCCCAGCTTGGGCTGTGTCAGCACTGTCACATGGTGGAGAGAGAGAGGAAAAAGCAAAGCCGGCAGTACGCATTTAACAGTAGTAAAGAAATCAGATAATTTGGGGGGATGGGGGAACTAACAGAGCCTATACACAGAGGAAACCACATACTTTTAAAAAAAGTTTTTAAAATAAATCAATCAGTAATAACTCAGTAAGTTAATAAAACTTTTGAAGTTCTGTATATGAATACGACCTTTTCCACTGATTTGTTGTCACAAAACAAATGGCGCTGGTTTTAATTTTACAAAATATTTTGTTTTCTGAGCAAGCAATACAAAAAGCAGGTGAAGACTCACCTATAAAGATCTGTACCATAATCCAGTGAAACAGCACAAAATGGGACATTTTAGCTGACGGAAACTCCAGGGCAGTGAGTAGAAGGAGAGAAAACCAGAATGTATACTTCCCAGAGATGCTGAGTGAGCCCCACTGAAGTCTCATTTCTCCATTCCCAGATTTTATGTACCGCAACTACTTCTCTTCTACACTTCCGGACAGAGCCGGTCAAACAAGGAGATTCTTCTGCTGAAATCAGCGTCGGCACAGGCTCCCTCTGAGTCCTGGGTGCAGTTCTGGGCCCCACGACTTGAGAAGGACATGAAGGTACTTGAATGTGTCCAGAGGAGGGTAACAAAGCTGGTGAAGGGCTGGAAGGCACAGCCGATGAGGAGCGACGGAGCACTCTAGGTCTGTCTAGTTGGAGAAAAGGAGGCTGAGGGGTGACCTCATTGCTCTCCAGCTTCCTGAGGAGGGGATGTGGAGAGGGAGATGCTGAGTTCTTCTCCCTGGGATCCAGCAATATGACACATGAGAAAGGTTCAAAGCTGCACCAGGGGAGGTTTAGACTGGACATTAGGAAACATTTCTTTACTGTAAGGGTGGTCAAACACTGGAACAGGCTTCCTAAAGAGGTGATTGATGCCCCAAGCCTGTCAATGTTTAAAAGGTGTTTGGACAATGCCCTTAATAACATGCTTTTTTAACAGGCTTTTTGTCAGCCCAGTGGTCAGGCAGTTGGACTAGATGACTGTTGTAGGTCCCTTCCAACTGAACTATCCTATCCTATCCCATTCTATCTCCTCCCCTCTTCCTAGACACTCAGCATGGCACTAACCATCAGAGATTTCAATATACTATTTGTTTTGCTTTTCTGGAATTCTTAAGGCCCGTTGCTGTTCTGTGGTACTGAGCAGCAAGAACAAGCTCTGTGCTTACAGTTTTACACATTTGGCTTACTCTCCACCTCTGGCTTTGTCTTCACTCACATTTTCTTCATCCCTCATTTCCCCTGATTCTACCTTCTGCTTGAAGACCCCTCTCTTTCTTTCCCCAGCTTCATATTTTTTATTTGAAGAGACAGCCTTGGAGGAACTCACACAGATGTTCTCTCACCAAAACATCATCCTTCTCAAAGATCCGCAACACCATCTTCCAAGAAATACTTTTTACTCTTTCTGACTTTTTTTTTTTTTACTTTCTTACAAACTGATAAAGTTCTCTGGAGATTTTCCTCTGGAAAAGATGAGTAATAAAGCAAAAGTAATTCAGGGCATTAAGGTCAGGAATGAAGAATTGCTGATAGACAAAATTCTATGCAAATCAATGTAGCATGGTGCAAACGGGAGAGCAAATCCAAGTTCAAATGATAAAATGATGGACTTTAACCAGACATTACCCCTCAGGAATGAGATTTTGGGCTTATCATGAATAGTCAAGCCCACAAAAATATCATGCCTCTAACTGGTAACATTTAAAAAAGCAAATAAAATTTTAACATTATTTTAGTAAATTTTTAACATTATATTAGTAAAGCTATAGAAAACAAAGCAGAAGACAGCGTTACAGCACTGTACAAATCTGCCTTGGATTCTATGCATTGTTCTAGCCCCCACAAAAGCATATCTTCAATCTAGAAAGGGTGCCAAGAAGGGAAAAAAATGGTGGAAAGTGTAGAAGAACTTCCACAGGAGGATTAGATGGGTAGTCTAAGATGAGTCAGCCTGGAAAAGAGACAATCTAAGGGGCACTACGAACAAGTCTTCAAAATCTTGAGTAGCTGAGGAGAAGTGGACAGGGATTAGTTGTTTGACATCCCCTCCAACACAGCGTCAGAGAAGGACCGTTTTGCTTGCAGACCAGTTGGACTCGGTAGTACACTGAGGTAGGAGGCAAGCTCCATGATGTCACAGTGGCAAGAAGCAGACCCCCAACAGACCAGGCTCCAGCAAAGCCAGGATGCCTGGTTTCCTTCACCAGCATCTAGCAAACTGATGCTGCTGTAGCCAGTTCAGTGGCAGATTCAAGCAGCGTGAAGCTCAGCAAACTATTCTGAGTTTATTCTGAATAAAATTGGTGCTGCAGCGCTGCTCTGTACCCTCACATGCTTTAGCGCAGCACAAACAGCAACCAGTGGGGACAGACACAAGAGTGTCCTATTGTCAGCATCACAAGGCAGGTTAACCAGCAATCGGTAAAATACCTAATTTGCTATATTCTACCAGGTACAGCTCGTACAATGCCAAATACACACAGCCTGAGCTGCTCTGTGAACAGAACTAATGAAACTTGATGGATCCAATATCTTGGAGACCTTTTCCCTACAACGATCCCAGTCCTGCCTTTGTTGTGTATCACTCGTATCACAAGCAGCAGCTGCGAGTCAATGCTCTGCAGGTGCCAGTGCAGGGAGCAGCTGAATCCCACCTGGGGCACAAATTTGAATCTTTATCCAGCTACCAATTTCCATGAAGCTTTTCCAAACAGAATTGGTCTTTATGTTGCAGGTGACTAGAGAAGGAAGAGGATGAACACAGCATCATACCAGCTTTGTTTCTGTAGCAAGACTTGGTTAAATGCAGCAGAGTGCATTGAAAAAGGCCACCCCAAATCCAAGTGTGCTGGGAAGAACCAAAAAAATGTGGTTTGCTTTCTGCTATCTAGCAGCTTCTTGCAGGCAGAAAAGGCAGGGCAGAGCACGGTCTCAAAAAAAAACCAGTTTGCAGCTCGTTAGCCATCCCACACTCAGTGTGCTGCCGGTTTGTGTGCAGCTGGATAATCCCGTAATGGGTGAACCGGCTCCAAGTGCCACCTGCTCATCTCTGGGCCTTATTTTGAAATGCCTGTTCCAAGATCCACTGACATGAGGGGAAGTAATGAAAAAACAGAGGGACCTTCTGCCTGCGTGTATTTATATGTATTACACACATAGCCAAGGCAAAGTTCTTGCTCCACACAACCTTTGCAAAGCCTCTTTACCAAGTCACTGCGCAGCAGAAAGGAAACTTTAATCAATATTTTGGTTATCAGATATTCTAGAATGTTATTTCACATGGAAAATTCACTGATAAAAGAACTAGCCTGTAATATTAAGAAAAAATATCCTTGTTGGCAAGCAGTTTTGATGATTAGCAGTCTTAAGGGTGGTCCTCAAACTCCTTAAAAGCATGAGCGGTGAGAATAATAAGTGTGGAAACTTCACACTTGTCTGATCCCAGTAGAGATGGATTTGGTAAAATTGCAGAAAACAGAAATTGCTGAAGATGTTTCCTGAGACCTAGTTCAGAGACCAGATCAGACCTCCTCCAGCTCCAGTCATGGGCTAGAGCCCACAGCAGCAACATGCTCAGCCAGGCAGGAGGAAAACATCTGCAGTAGGGTCAGTATTTAGTTTAATAATATTTACTAATAGTCGAATACAAAAATACTGCCTAACAGCAGCAGGTCTTTTCTAGTTTTGGTACCTTCTTACAGAACGCAACAACACATGAGATGATGGCAGAGCTTGTCTCCTCCAGCACTTTTCCTGGCCCAGGGATTGGTAATCACCCAACATCTGTGCTCCCGCACTGAGATCTTCAGTCAACCATGAATTCATCTCATTTTTAATCTTTGTGCCTGCTGCAACAGACAACCCCAAGAGAATGCACAGCACAAGTGAAAAGGCAAAGCGCACCATGCTTTCCATTTCTTCCTTCCTCAACAGGATGAAGAGCCTTCCCCTCCTCCGTGAGTCTTTGCAAACACACTCACCTGCAATATCACACCTTAGCCAGGCTCTCCAGGACTCCTGGGGGATAACACTGCCCTCCCCAGCCAGCTCAAGCCCTCCCATCTCTACCACCTGGAGGAAAGGGAGGTAACTGCTCCACCGACCCCAGCTCCCCTTAAAACACACCCAGACCATGGCCTCAAGGGTGCCAGCTGCTAACACAAACGCCTACTGATTTTATTATTGCTCCTTTATGTCTCATTGTATAATACAGCCTTGTTCTTTGCATGACTCCATCAAAAGTGATGAACTCAAGGATCAAAATTATGTGGTAAGTCTGCAAGTCATCCCCATGGCAGCAACGTCTGCATCTGGAGTGCCACATCGCTGCTCGGGCTCAGCTTCAGGGCAAGACTGATGCTGACCAATATTTGGTAAGAGTTTTGGAAGTCCCCAGCTTCTGTTTAAAAATGTGTTCTTAAAAACAAGTGGGGAAAATTTTTCTTCCACTTAAAGCTGGTTTGGGTGCTGTGTTTATTGCTCAGCAGCGTGTAAAGTGTTGATTCCTACTCATGGGGCTGCCTCGGTTTATTTAATTAAACCAAAGTTTAGTGTTGCAGAGAATAAAAGCAGATTCAGGTCTAACTGAGGAAAGGCACTAGGCTACCGATACTCCCCATTTATGAGCTAAAAGCAGACAAACAAATCCAGTGGAAGACATTGGCGCTGTTTGGTATCTAAAGGGGTGTAAAAGCCGGGGAAACTTGCAGCCAGTATTTTGTGCAAGGTCCACGACTTCTCCACAAGCTAGGAACAGTAAGAATTTATTTAACTTTACAAAGCAGTTAATTTTTGTTCAGTTGTTTTAGAGGCCTGGAAGTGAGACTTTCCACACTGAGGACTTCTCAGGGCATAGGCGGGTCAGAGAAAACCACAGAAAAAGTGATGCATTTTGCAAAGGAAAACACACTTAGTCATAGGTCTCTGAAAACAAGCTGTGAACACCCTGCACGTTGTACTGAACCTGTAAGCTCCAAGGACAGCCCATGAGGGGGTGAGCATCAATAGCTCCTCTAGATTTAACTGTGGGTGGACAGGAATTTTTAGTACATTGCATTACTGAGCTGCTACCAGGACTGGGTTTACCCGACTCCAATAAAATTCACCTAAATGCATATTGAAATACCAATATTGCCAAGTTTTCCCATGCGTCATTTCCAGCATGGCAGCAATGACATTGCTTCTGCACTCGGGGGGCAGTTGGCAGATACAACACACAGCAAAGACAAACTTTTAAAAAAATATGTGTGTTTTTTTTTCCTTTTATAACTTTTATGACTGCGTAGCCATTCTAGCACTTCCTCTTTTTTTCCATAAAGGAAGAGAGAATGTGAAGCAGATAATAAATATAATGGTAACTTTATTTAGGGTTTGATAAGTGGATTCTGGAAATTTCCATACAAACCAGTAGGGTTTCTGTTTCCGGAACAGGCTGATAAAGTTTTTAGTTAGAAGTCTAGCTTTTATTTGTTTAATTAGAATGTGAATAATGCTTCAGTAGCCCGGTCACATTTAGCTGCTGAGCAGGGAGAGCAGCTAGACATTAAATACTTTGCAAAATGTTCGGTGATGACAAAGGCAAGCATGCATATGGTCCTTAGTGTATTATATAAATGTTTTCCTCTGCATGGGCCTCCTCTTCCAGGGCACTATGGTTCCCTGCACCTTCTGGCCTCCAAAATGCAACGAAGCTGTACAAAAGAGTAAAAAACATGCTGTTAAATGAAAACCAGACAACAGAAACACAAAAGAGCAGACAGCTAAACTCAACCAGCTCACTGGAAAAATGTAAAATATGCAAAAACACTTATTTAAACACAACTGATAATGAATCATTTTTCCACTTATGAGACAACACTTGAAGTTTGTGTGCTCCTTAATGCAGTGAACTGACAGTTATAATTAGTTATAAGTGAAAACGAGAAGTAGCGGGATTTATTGATTTGTTTTTGCAGTGTTTTCTATTAATTCAAGATTTAAAAAGTCAAAGTACGCAGTGGAGTGGTCAGCATACCGACAACATTTTCTTTCTGCAACCTAGTTTGCCCTATTAGCTAAAGCAAAAACAGGATACTTACCTTGCAAAGTCACCCGTCTTCTTTGTATTGTATAAATATTCTAGTGATCATCCAGAATGAAAATAAAGAATAAAAGAAAGGGAAAAAAAATTCTTTAAACCATCAGAAGTAGTGGGTTGAAAAAAACAAACTCAAGTGTAAGAAACTAAATAAGGGAACTTTAAGCAAATGTTTTCAGTATATAGGAAATACCCATTATTTCCATGAGGTGTAATTCATATAGCCTGGTCTGACCAAGAGCCTCTAGGCAGAAAGTCTGGCACTTTAGAAATAGAATATTTAGAAAAATATTGGATATAGTTATATGAAACCAGAACAACATGGCAACTGAGGAATGGGCAGGAGAGGTGGGCTTGTGTCAAGGATCTCCTCACCAGACCCCAGGTCGACTGGTTGCTAAGGAGTCCGAGACATAAAATGATGAGACCATAATTAGCACCTTGCCCTTCGCTGCCCCAGGGGCTAAGGGGGAGCTGAGCAAGCAACCGCAGCACAGGGCAGGGAGCGAAGCCATCCAGAGCCCTTAGCTCACTTCCCTGAAGCAGAAGACACATGGCACCTGCCACAGTTGTGGTTTGATTTACGGGGCCAATCCTTGAATAACCACCTGTGGAAAGTACTTACGTCTAGTGAGGAACAGAGCCAAAATAAGGATTGCTAGAAGTACCGCACACAAACCAACCCCAATGTATAGACCATTTTCTGAATACTGCTCTCTGGGTAGTGATACGGACATGTTCTGTCAAACACAAAACAGATGAGCATTAATGGCACTGACAGCAAGAAGCCCATACAGTACCCAAAGGCCATTTGTGCGGTCTGCAACCGTGCAGTAAAAGTACACTTGAAAGCAAGACCCTAATTTCAGATACAGGACTAGTTTCCAGCAGTATCACTGCAGCAATTGTGCGAGCCATGCTGTTAAACACATTCCTTTTTGAGATTGTCAAAGAACCTGAAGTTATGACAAATCCTACTTGTTAAGGTTTAATACTATTTGGTGAATATTTTATTTTTTATTATTAAAATATCTCCTGATTTTACATGCTCCCACCTTTTTTCAGCTTATTCAGCAATTACTCAAGGCTTTATAGGGATAAGTAAATATGCCTGCTCTTTGCATCGGTCTTTATTTGGGCTAAACTTCTTTATGAAGCCAGCTAACCTGGCTTCATTACCTCTCATTAGGATAACTAACCTCTCATTAGGAACTCAGGCCCGGAGAGATGCTGAAGCGCAGTATGGTCCCCGACTTACATTCTGCACATGAAGCCGTACGAATGCCCACAGCATATGCTGCCTTGTGGTCTGCCAAAGCAGACCTTCCCAAAGGCTAGCCTGGCTGCCTTGCCTTCCTGATAAAATCTGGGTGACGTTACCACCTGTCACCCTGTATATGTGCTGGAGGACTCAGCAGACAGACACAGAGCTGCCTGTCCGAACCCCACTGCACCAGGAACACAGGGCATCCCTGTGCTGTCAAGTGGTCCAGTTTCCACTCTTCCCCAGATCCGGCCATACCTGCAGGTTTGCAGTTACATCCAAGCAGTCTGAGGTGCTTGAGCAGGGACCAAAGGCCTGAAAGGCAATATAGACATTGCTAAAGCTCTTCCTCCAGCAGTAGGAAGTACTTTATGCATGCAAAGCAGGTTTGGGGAATTTTCCTCTTTAATAATGAACACATAAGCATTCTTTCATAAGCACTAAATGTGCAGAGTATAAAAAAAAAAATATTATGCAATCAAACTGAAGCAGTACAAGTGAACTGTAGGGACGACCCAACAACCTCCCATGTCACTCCACTTTGTCTAGGTATGTTACAGCACGGAGATGCTTACAGTCTGAGGAGCCTCCGAAGCAGAAACCAACGGCCACGTTCTTGTGGTGGTGACGGATGATTCACTGCTGCTCCCATGAGCTAAGCAAAGGCGAGACAAACACATCACTTGCACAGAGAACCGTTCTGCCTCGACAGAGAGGAATTCCTACTGCTGACACGGGACCACCAAACTTAGGTATCTATCAGGAGTCTCGGCTCTGCACATCATAAAGAGGTTGGTGCCTTCAGAGGGCAGCACAAAACTCCAAATATTGGAGCCTCTGCTGTCCTCTTCAGAGCTTTTCATCCATTCCAAGAAGCACTTAGTTCATGCTGTTATCTCAACACAGGACCCAATCAAGGTAGGAATCTCTTTTTGGAGCCAAGAAAAGGAAGTGGATGCCTACAGCAAACTTAGTATATCTGATGAAAACTGATGAAGGTTGTTAGCTCTGGGCCTTGAAAGAGCAAGTGGTGCAGAGTTAGAGAAAGTGATACTTTTAAAGTCCCAGACAGCTGTACAATAAATAGACTGACCAAAGTATGATATGTTTGCATAAGGACCTGCAGCATATTTTCAGGTAATTTCCCAGAGCAAAGCTGTTTGCAATATTTAAAATTCAGAGCTACAAACTTATGTCTTCTGTATCAGTCTCAGTTTCTCCACGTGTTGTCAGATGATATATAACACTCTTGAAAAAAAGATCTCCTGTTCACATTATGATAACCCAGCTGGTTCCTTTGATGTTTTAAATTGTTACCCTAATCCTACAAACTTTATTTTGAAAAGGACAGCAGCAACTGCTTTGCTGTTCTCTTCTATTGGAGATTCTGGAATATCCCTACATCAGCGGCACACGATCACCTGCCTTTTCCAGTCTCTCTCTGTGTGAACATGCACATAATTCACTTGTGCTCTGAGAACAAAAGATTGTCCCAGCAGCAGCTAAGGAAGATGTCACAGGATTCAGAAAATCCACAAGTGCTAAGATTGGAAGCCAAGCTATTTGCAACTAGAACAGAAACAGTCTGAGAAAAAGTTTTCACTTCTTCTTCCAAAAAGGAAATGCAACTGTGGTAACATTTTAGAGTTGCTTAGCTGGAAACATCTGAGATGGAGGGAGAAATACAAATGGCATCCGTGACTTTTCTTTCAAAATCCAGAGAATAAGCTATTACTAAGCTGCGAGTTCTCTCTTATCTATTGGAAATTAAAGTTGTCTTTTTTGAAAAAGATGCAGCTGAGTCGGTATACCACAGAAGTCTATAAACTTGACTGGAGTGGAGAAACTGAGTGAAGAATAGTTGTTCACTGTCTCTTTCACTGCAACAAGGGGCCTCACACCATTAAACATGCATAGGCTACAGAGGACACGGGCAGCCTCCAAGACACACATTGTACCAGGGTAGAAGAATACTTCGGTGCTGTATCACCAAATTACTGCACAGTATCTATGACCCTCCTTAATCATCTGCTGTCAGCTGCTACTGGTGACAGGATCCCGAATTAGATGCAGTTCTGAGCTAGCCCAATAAAACAGTTCCATGTCATAGACCAACAAATAAATTTAGTCAATAGTGGGTAAACCCAGCTCCTCAAAAATTGTGGTTTACTGTTCATGGGATGCGTTTCCAGAAGACAAGGTGAGATTTTACACCACAAAGAAAACAACATACCAAAACGACAGCCATAAGAAAAAAAATGCTTGCAGGACCAATAAAACATCTACTTAAGCGTAACACCTGAAAGCAAGCTTCCTCCTGCATATACATGTCCCTTCTGTTGGACTCTCTATATAACATCAGGCAGAATCTAAATCTAAGTTTTGATCTCTGGTTCTATCGTAATGTTTAGTAGATTTTAGCCAAGATACTTACATCATCTGTCATTTTGTTCCCTTCCTAAGATCCCCATTTGCAATATAGATTACATATGTTATTGAGATGAATACTTGGATAAAAGTTACCTGAGGTCTGTTCAGAGGTGTAAGTGTGAGGACTTGCAGTAGAGATCCTAGCTGATGTTAAAAAATAAAACAAAACCAACACATTATAATTAACCTTAGTGTGCGCCTATGTAGTGAGTGTGTTTCTATAATCAAAATTTGCTAGCATCAGCTACTTGTTCCATATATTATCATGCTTTTTATAAAAAAAAAAAGAGAAAAACAAACAAAACAAAAACATCAAAGGAAGAGTCAATAAATTGCCCATACTAATTGTGTGTCCCTGGGCTTTACTCTAGGATCAAGCAGGGAAAATGAAGCACTGTCTTTATGAAAAGGGCACAAGTAAAAAGCTTTGGATGAATTAAGTACCCAATGCTGCCCTTTCTCTTAAATTCTTCAAATAGTGTTTCTAAGCAAGCAGTGCTGTGCACCATGAAACAGAGCACCATGTCCTTTTTTTAATTGCAGTGACTGCACTGGGATTACCCCAACGCCAAAGGCAGTTTAAACAGCACTAACAGTAGATCTGCAAAATCCTAAAGATCAGTCCTATGAGCGATTATAGAAATAATTTCCACCACAAGCTTTGAAATCCAAACCCAACCACAGATTTACCACAATGGTATTCACACAACAGCACGCCTCTGCACTCACCTTTCTCTATCACAACCTTGTGATTACTTGTCTGATCGTTGAACCACCCCAAGATCTCCACGCGGCAGCAGTATATCCCACTGTCCGCTTCCTCGGCGTTCACGATTGTGAGGGACACGTCTCCTGCTGGCAGGTTCCCTTTCAACATATACCTGCTGCTGTGCCGCTCTGTAACCTTCCATCCATTCGTCCAGATAATGGTCTGAGAACATTTTGAAATAGGGCAGCTGGCACGACCCCAGCACATCGATGTGACGTCTTGTCCCGTTTTAACACTGTAAAAGCACGGCACGGTGACATTCTGACCAACCTCTCCTTTCACAAGTGATTCCAGTACTGCGGGGCCTGTGGACAAAAAGACAACCGTAGCTGTTGAGCTCAGTGCATGCCAAATGGAAGCTTCTCACCTATCTTGCGTGACCCGATACCTCCCAGCCTGCAAACACCACCAGGCATTGCTGAATCAGGTTTTCCATAAATAGATGTGAATCCCAGCAGGACTGACGCAGCGAGGGAGAATGATCGGGCCAGTGATTTGTTCAGAATGCGCCTCTAGAGAAAGAAGAAATACACTTTCTGCAGCCTCTGCAGGTAGGCGAAAAGGTGAAGAGAGAACAGAGTTTGGATCTGTACAACTCTATGGCTTCTCTTTAGCCACATCCAGTCTGTAAGCTCTATTATTTTGTTTTCCTTATTTTGGATTTAATGCAAGCCACACATGGGGGAACAGTAAGACATTTCATTAAAACCATTGTGGGAAACACTTCCTCTCTTTCAATGAAAGGCCACTAAACAGTAGGTTTCATCAGAACAGTCACTGCTTAATGCATTTCCTTTTCTCTTGCCTAATGACAGATTTTGCCCATTCCTATCAGACAAGATTTTTCAAAGCTTTCCTGAGAAAGGTATTTTCGCTACCTTATTTTCTTCCCTCAGTCTTAACACAGTTTCTAACTTGTTTAGCCCCTATTAAAGGTAATTTTTCATGTTTCTAGAAGGCTGTGTCCCACTATTCAAGTCAAAACAGTGAGACCTAGCTGCCAGTAGTCCATTCATCCTGGTGAGATAGTTTATTTGGCTCTATTCAGAGCACTCCAGCCAATATTCCCTTTAGGAGGGTTTTATTAAGAGCTGTGTTAAATGCCAGCCAAAATAATTTCTGCTCTGGCAGTCCAGTTGTAGCCACCCCATAACCACTTCCTTCTAACAGGTTACGCAGTGGTGCTCCTGAGGTGCACGCTGTCTGTTTATACTTCAAAACAACATCAACAAAAAAGCAACAACTATTTGCCATGTACTTACTACTACACATCTCTTATCAAATTCAGTAACATGGGATCATGTTTCTAAGTATTTTGATCTATCCATATTAACGTTTCAGGGATAGAATTCTCTGCAGCAAGTACAGGCAACAAATCATCTCTATTAAAAATCTAGCCTAGCCTATAATTAGGAAGGGAGCTCCCCAAGGCAGATCCACCAACATGCACCAGCGGATCTCATGCACTGTATGACTTGATTGCAATTGCCCTTTGTGAAAAAGCTGTTTTGCGCAGCTCAGCTCAGTCATTTTCCTTAACTTATGCTATTATACTTAAAAATAAATCTGCACGCAGAGATTTTGCCACAATAGCTTACTGGAAAACAATCACTGAAACTACTATATTTTATTTAATATAAAAAAGCAAGCTCAAAATGAATCTCATCATGAAAGGCTTTCTAAAGAACTACAAGAAACAATATCTGTAGTTTCTTTTTTCTTTCTACCAAACATATTCTACCACCAAATTTTTAATGCCTATCTGTCTATTCTAGTACCACTCTGCAACCTGTTGCCTTTACACAGTATTTTCCTAGGACAACTGCTTTCTCAGAACAAAAAGGGGGAAATTATTATTAGTTTGTCCCAATAAAATTTCATATTGGTTACAAAACACCAAAGGCCACAGATAACCTTTTATCATTCCTCCCAAACATTCACAAACACTGTTGAAGTAAAATAGCCTTGTTTTACAACTTTTCTAAAATGATGTAAAGTTCTCTATTCATCTCTGATGATCATTATTCAAAAAACCCAAACGATCGCTTACTAATAAGACTAGCAGACAGCTGAGGAAGGAGCATCTTTAAAACCATCATACCCTCAACATGATTTTGTTTTAAAAAGGAGATAAGGCCATCAGAAGACTATCGAGCCACTGTGATTAAAGTTCTATTCATAACACAAAACTGCAGTTTCTGTGCCACGCAGCCACTCTTCCTGTTGTAACGTAAAATATCTCTTTGCAGCCCTCAGAAACACTGATGCATGTTACCTCCATCCACCCCTACCCTATTGGCTTAGGCTCACTTAATTACCTGTAAACACGATCAGAAGAATCCAGATCACGCAGAAATAAGACGACATCTTGACTGAAGATGAGGAACGCTCCTGCTCACCCTTCAGGCACTACATTCAAGAAAACTTATCTTCTTCATAAACTTCTGGTTTTACTTCTCATTACACCATCTTCAGACACAGCTGAGAATGCTCTTTAGTCTAACCCGGACTGCCTTTCCTGTGGTGAGACCCTAGCAGCACAGCCAGGCACCGAACTCTGGCTGACAGCGGTTTGATTAAAACGCTAAAATACTTCGCAGTACTTCACAAATCTACTTCTCATTTTTTCCAGATCTGCTGGATTACAGCATACGAAACTACCATCAGCACCACTGAGCTGACAACACTATCAGTAATCCACTGCCCCATACCGCATCCCACAACCGGTTTCCCACAGTAAACAGAATTAGCATAAAAGCTTACATAGGATATGTAACAGACTATGGTAAATGAAAAGGACTTGGCAAAATAAGATTCCTAGAACGAACTACTCAAACACTTAATTGTAAGTTTCTGGTTCTAATACTTCGAAGCAACTCAAGAGCATCTTTAGACAAATGCTGTTTTCTTTGTAGGCTGTAGTTTGGTAGTATTGGAAAGCTGTCCTACTGTTACACATCTGCAGCCTAGTAGAGTTGCAGTCTTTTTTCATCAAACTCTTAAAAATTCTGTACGCATCTGGGCTTTTGCAATATAAAGTAAAACATATGGAACACAGAGGTCACTTTAAAAGTAGTGTGGAAATCATGTCATCTCAGGCACAAGGCTCACTTTTACAAAATATTAGTGAAATACAGCTTTGAGAAATGGTGTTCCCTGGCCACTCTACCCATCCCTGGATTTCCTAACTCTTCCCGAGGACATCTGGTCTTTTTATATTGTTTGGACTACAACTGCAGCTGCGATCAAGTGTATTTCATCTACGGCCAACAAGTGTTCTTCGCTGAAGCAACTAATCTAGCTGAGACTGTTCTATTCAGGAAAAATTAAGTACTAAGGATTTGCTTTTTAATCAATAACTGAAACAGCAGAAATGCTTCCAAAAACATACATTAGGCTAGAATCAGAACCAGCGGAACTGTCTCACACTGACTACCTTACGTGACAGCAATCACCAAAGTGACAGTTTCTTTAAACAAAAAGGAGAAAAAGCAAGGTGTTAAAGTAGCCAAGAGACAAACACTAGCAACATACTTACTTGTAGGAGAGAACAGAGAAAGAGGAATAAAGGGGGATCTTTTGCATGCAGTGGTTGGGAGCAGGACACTCAAGAAATTGCTTCTCTTTGCTCCTGCTTCTGGGGAAACAGGAAACTGCAGCTGCTACAGAAACAATTCTAATCATAACAGCAGGATCCTGAAACTGCCCTGCAGAACTGGAAAAGGCAGGGCAGCCTGGCTCTGGCAGAAGGCAGGTGACCCCACACGCCACAGCCATGCCATGATGAACTCGACGGTTCCATGTGCGACAAACATCCACCTGCAGACCAGGACATGTCCCTTCTGCCAGTTACCTGCAACAACATGCAGTGTGTGGGGGTCCACATGGGTTCCTCCTCTGCACGGGCCATGTCTGAGCTCTGGAATAAATTAGTAGGATAAGAAAATACGGAAACTGTTACCCCAGAGCTCTGCCTGAGCCCATTCTACTTGCTTCACCCAGGTTGTTTTGTTCATACAATAGTCTACAGTAGTTTGCGTACTGTCTGTATCCCCAGGAAAGCTGTTCTGGTCACACAGCAAAAGAAGGTGAGATACAGGGCAACAGTTAACCCATTTGCTTTAGATTTCATCTCAAACACAGACCATATGGAATACACGTTGACATAATTCCCGTGTTTATGCATGCTTGCTTTCCAAGTTCCTACTTTGTTTCTGCAAGAAACGAGCACCATTACTGTAGAAAGGTTGCCAACATCTTTTTCATGCAGCCTTAAAGTAGCTGCACATTTTTCCTTGACTCAGAGCATATAGTCAGATTGTACTTTGTGAAAATAAAGCCAAACCAAAACATTAAATATCAAAGTTTAAAGCATTGTTGGAATCATCTCTTCATTACACTATTTTCAAGCCATATGATTAAATGGCTTTTTCTCCTTTTCCCCCTAGATGAACAGAACTGCTAACTTTCCCCTTTTGTCTACTGGTGATACACTTGGCTACTCTGTATCGAGAGACTTCTGAAAAGTTTCATTTCAAGAAAATATACTTCTGTTGTCCCTGTGATTGTTCCGATAGTGTAACAGAAGGGCTGAGCTTTTGTCTTCTACTTTTTTAATTAAGAAAACATTAAACAAAACACTGCCTAACACCCGATGTTAATTTTATCTCACAAGTTTCATAAGGCATATACAACCAAACACATAGTGTATACATTAACATTTCAGGCATAGAATACTTCAAATGTTATCACATCCAAAAATAAAATCAGGATTTGCTGAGGTAAGGAAAGACCTCATCATCAGGAGCATGTTAATTAACACACAAGTCAACATTACAGTCAAATTTGCTATCAGTGAGTCACATCATCCTACAATACCTGAAATGCCCATTTCCCTGGACTAACAGGCCTGTATCACGCACTGCCTTCACTGCAGCTACAGTCCACTGTTTTCCCAAAGTTCTAACAGAAAAAGGGAAAACGATCTTTGCTTTCACCTGACAACAGATGGAAACACCAGTATTTTCGGCTGAAAAAAGCCCAGGAAGCCCCTCACAACTTTCTAAAGATTTGCCTTCAACATAGAAAAAAGTAATTAGTGCATGAGCTCTTTTATCTGGGAGACACTAAACATTTCTTGGTATCTTCCACATGAAAGAACATTTGCAAAGTAGGTACTAAATTAATCCTGCTCACTTGCAACTGTTTCAGTTACTGACAAGCTATACAATTTAGGTCTAGTCCAGGGAGAAGGACAGAAACAGTAGTGGTTGAATAAAGGACAAGTGTTAACTTTGTAAATTTATAAATTTATAAAAAGCCAAAAAAAATTCTACTTCTTGTTACTTACGTCATGTGCACTTAAAATAGCAGATGATGTTCTCCAATGAGTCATAAACCTGTTTCAGTTCATTGCACCCTTATCTGCACTGAGCTCGATCCCCAGCACCCAACAGCTAAGTACTTTTGCCTGCCCATTTAAGTAACATTTCTGAAAACAACAGAATTATCAAATGAGACATAGCTTGTTAAAATAGACAGTTAAAACCAGAGTTTGTACCAGTCCCCTCACCCATAAATTTACCTGGTTTTCAGTTGCTGTATATACTTTGGAAAAAATGTGTACTATGGGGCCTCCAGGGCTACATGGCAAAAAGATGGAAGTAGGATTCCCCTGACAGGAAGGGTAGGGTAAAGAAGCGACTTCTTCACTATCAGATCACTCTCTCTTGCTATGAGGGACAGATTCAACTTAAATGTTCTTTAAATGTGGTTAATACAGCTTCTACTTGATGGAATACAAGCAGTTTCTTTCAAACTTAGTTCTCTATTAGTATAAATACTAATTATCCAATCAGACTCTCCCTCCTGAGAAAACACACTCAGCTGGGCACAGAGCCCACCTAAAATGCAAATACAAAGCGTGTGCACAGCAAAATGATTAATTTCATGCATGTATATTAATTATGCTGGAAATATGTTAGTCTAAGCATATGGGGGGGGGGGGGGAATGTAGGCATTTTTGTAAACTCAAGACTGGTTACAAGTAACATCTGAGGAAGTTAAAATCCAATTAATTTTAATTCATTTAGTTGTTGGGACTCCTGGCTGTGTCTTTATAATGCAAATTACACCACATTACATCTGTAAAAAAAGGAATTCTTAGGTTTTCTTCAGTACAGTTATATTACTACAAAAATAGAAAGGAATGGATTTTGCAGACTTCACACTGATTTTATTTTTAATGTTGAATTACACATTCCTGAAAGGACCCACTGAAATTGTGAACAACTAGCACTTGTTTGAAACAAACTGTCAAGTGCAATTCTTGTCAGATCCCTCGCTTGCTTCCACACTATAAAGCAATTAAAAAAACCAAAACAGCACACCCAAAAAAATAGAAAGTGACAAATTAAATACAATAGAAAAAGCTAACTTTGAATGTATCATGTGAAGTGGTAGCCACAGATTAACAAAAAGTGTATTTTTGTTTCTACCAATAAACACAAAGCTCACAGAATATTAAAAATTTTCACCCGTCTAGTCACTCACAAACTCAACAGGTGTACAATAAATGCCTTTTCTGCTTGTACAACAAAATACAGTGTATACCCTTAGAATCTGTTCTGCCTTTCACTACGGCAAGCTAACAAAAACAAATGTTTTCTTCATGTCATTTCATCAATAATGCTACACATTGCTGCATCTTTGTCTAAAACCTGATCTCTCTTGCCACCAGAACGATCTCTCTGCTTTTCACTCTGTCCCATACAGCTGCTGCCAACATCAGTATCCATTGGTTCCGTTTTCACTCTCAGTCCTCCCTCTGAATGAGGCAGATCATCAGGCAAGGAAGCCAGGCAGTTCTGAATCATCTCTACAACTCGCTCTAAGTGCTTCTGAAATCGCTCTGCCGTTTCCAAGCGCTGACGCTTCTGCACCTCCATCATGACTCTCAGTGTCTCCCTAGCTTGGTGAGGGCGATACTCGTTTATAAGATGATGGACATGAACAAAAAGCAGTTTCAAGTCTTCCAGTTTCTCCTCTCGCTTTATACTCCCTGGACTCCTTATCAAGATATCCAAGAGGTCCAAAAAGTTGACCAGGATAGACATATTAAGTTTTCTTAATTCCTTCTTGTGATCAAACTGCATAGGATGCAACCGTTCAATGCCCTGGCTCTCTAAGGGTCGAATAATCAGATCATCACATTGAAACTGATTACCAAACATCATATAACTGTCTTTCACAGGGGGAGGTGGCTTTGGAGCCAGGCCTTTACGGATATTTTCATCAGTATATTCTTTTATATATTGCATTGGAGGCGGAGGAAGGGCGCTCACTTGCTGAGGTTCACCCATTTTTCCCAGATGAAAATACCTAGGGAATGTCCCAAGAAATAGATGTTAAACACTTTGCATGACAACCTTACCATATAAATAGAAATAAAGGCACTATAAGAGAGTTGGCTGCAAGAAAATGAGCCAGAAACCATCTTAATGTGTAGAATAGAGGAAACTCCCGAATAAAACCACGTTAGCTTTTCACTACGGTATACTTTTAGCAGGATTAACTTCACCGGAGGCATATAAAGCGTTCATTTCCCGAACTGTGGCCAGCCTGAAAACAGGGCAGCCACAGGAGTTCCGTCCCCCAGCGGAGGCCTGGCCCACTCACACCACGCTCCGCGACGGAGGAAACCGCACGGCCCGGCGGCGGGCAAGCACGGCCCGCAGCGGGGGATGCGGCCTGGCGCCCTGGGCCCGCCGCCGCCGCCCTGCCCTGCCCTGCTCCGGGAAGGCCCAAACCCCGCCGCGGGTTTCGCCAGGCCACTGCTGAAGAGACAGAAGCCAGGGGCGCGCTACGGCAAGACCCCATCGGCGACTGACCACGTACCCAGCGGAGAAAACGACTCCACCCGACACCCGCAGGCAGCCACCCGCCCTCACCTGCCCGCCGAGCTCCCCTCAGCCCAATCGCCGGCGCCTCACTTCCGGCCGGCAGCCGCTTCCCTTCCCCTCCATTGGCTCGCCGACCTCGGCCGGCACGCTCTGATTGGTCCTTCCGGACACCGGTCAGAAGTTTGCTCCACTCAGCGCAGGGACTCCCGCGGGGGGCGGTGCCAAGCACGGCGGGGCGGGCGGTCGCTGAGCGAGGAGGGGTGGGGGGGGGCGTCATGGCGGCGGCAGCGCCTGGGCTCTGAGGGGGCCGCTTTGTGCCCGGGCGGGGGGGGGGGGCACATTCCAGCTGATGCTGTGGCCCCCCAGGGGTGCGGGGCTCCCTCACCAGCAGCCGCTCCTGAGGCGGCAGGGCCAGAGGCCTGCGGGGGCGGCAGCGACCGGCCTGGCCTTTTGTGTTGTTTTCCTTCCATTTTGTTTTAGAAGGAGTGGAAGAATAAATTATGGATTTTTCACCATGTGGAGCACGGGGAGCTGGGCTTGCTGGCGTCACCTCTGCAGGAATTTCTCCCTGAAATGGCCAGCAGGAAAGGATTGTTTGACACTTCGCCGTTTGTGGCCCGTTTTCTCTCTGCCTCAGCAGAGGGCAGCAATGGCCTTTGTCTGACGGGGACCCGTTGTGCACAGGCAGTATCATTCATTCGCTTTTCAGGATTGATTATTTCACCAATAAAAAGTTTTGATTGAATGGAAATTACTTTGTATCCTGTTAATTGTTTTTAAAACAATGCAAAGAAGATCCAGAATAGATAGGTTTATTTGACTAGAAAACCTGAAAAAAAAGTAAAGCTCCTCTTTTACTGTATATCTGAATATTTAAGTATTCCAAACCAAACAGCACTCTACAATTGACAAGGAGTGCAGCCCTGACTGCAAAATAGTCTGATCTGTTTTCATTTGTAAGCAAAGTATATTTTAAGGAGGAAGTGACCCCTTTGGAGACGTTTGTTCTCGGGTGATGTAGCAAGTGTTTGTCACATAGGAAGGAACCTCAGTGCACTTGCTGAAGAAGTCTCTCCCCTTACAGAGTTTGATGCCCTTGTTCTCTGGCAGTGATCACTTAATCCGAGTTAAAGGTTTTCCCTTTTCTCTGTATTCACACAGGTTGATGTCATCAGTGTGCTTATAGTTCAGTATTTATCCACATACGTGTATATACACATATGGCCCATATTACGTTTTGAAATCTAGGCCCAAAGACTTTTTTAAAAGTACCTAGGTCTCGATTTATGCATGTTGTTCAAAGGAGAGTGTTCTTGCCATTTGGTAGTGACTTACAGCTTTAGGGAAAATTGACAGTAAATTGATTGGGGCTCAATCTGTATTTCTCAATAGTTTCTAGACTGCCAGATCTGATGCCATCTAATATCGGAAGTGATGTCTTCGCTTTTTCTGCCCTTGATGCCATTACTTCTACTTAAAAAGTGAGACAAAAGTTCTTACGTTAAGGATTTTGTGGTGCCCCAAGATGTGAATTAATCTAGTGTTCTTTTCAGAAACACATCCATACGCACTAAAATGTCACGCGTGTGAATAGATTGCTCAGACCCAGGAGGTTGGGTACAGAAAGCTCTTATTCTTTGTGCATAAATATCCCAATGAGCAGCCACAGTGGGCAACACAATGCAGAAACATAACAGAATAAGGTGGTTTGCCCATGTTTCCAGTTTTCAGCATTTCAGCACTGGACCTGCGCTAACCATCCTTTTGAAATGCAGGAGTTGGGCTAGTACACAATCTGTTAGTAGAAGCCACCTATAAGAAAACTCAAAACCACAAAAAGTCATTGGATTCCAAAACAACTATTACACACTTTAATTTTTCTGACAATCAAGATTTTAAAAACGAAAGAGGTTAAAGGATGGTGATGTTTAAAAAGCTGCCACCTGCCACCACTTTCCTACCATGGCTATGGAACTTAGGTTCTCTACAGGGTGAAGGAGTGCTCTGGGCACTGAACTGGGACCCTGATAGTCTCCCATGCCACAGGCTTGCTGTTTGGCATGAACCAGTCATTCAAACTTTCTATATCAATCCACAACAGCAAGAAGATCTAAGAGACCTTTAATCTACATCCATAAAATCAAAATACTTTACCACATTGTTTGTTTCATCAGTTGGCGATCTTGTCAGTTGAGAATCTAAACAGTTTGAACAGAAAATATGTACTATCAGCCAGCGGCATCTGAGATGGCTTATCTTTTCTTTTTTTTTTTTTTAATGTAGTGTTTGTTTCTAAGTACTACTTCAATGCATACAAATAGTCATTTTGAAGATGGGAAAATACTCCAGGATGGAGATGCAGATCTTATCAAGGCACATAAACATGGAACTGAGAGCATGCTTTTCAAATACAGGCAAGGGTGCAGCTCCATGCTGCAACTAAAAAGTTTTCTGCTCTGAAAAGGGAGGTCTCATTCCTTCACCCTCCTCTCCTACTCTTTCCTTCTGATCCTGCTCTCCTTTCTTCCTTCGCTGCTCCTCCAGCCCCCCACTTCTGGCTGTGCAGTCCTTTCTTCTCACTGCTTTGTACCATCACCGTCAGGCATCAGATTGGAAAGTAAATTGATGCAACTCCAAACCCGACAGAAAACATTACTGTAATTTTTCTGAATTAAATTGTTGGCTCTTCTAGTAAATCAAGTGAATTCACTGTGCTATCAGTGAACATCAGGGCGAGCTTTTAAAAGAGGAGAGTGCATAGGCAGAAGGAAGGGAGGAGGTCTGGGAGATGGTGAGGGCAGTGGTTCTCCATGTTTCTGTGGTAGCAAGCTCTCAGCTTGTCTCGAATTGTCTTCTTACATCATACCCTGAAAGGCAGGCAAGGAGTAAAAGGCTCTGCCTCCAGAGGTGCATGAGAGAAGCCATATAGTAGAAGGTATTTTGGTTTTATTGGACTCTCCAGACTTCAATTTCACATTCTTTTAACAGGAATGGATTGATTCTCTAGTGCCTCGCACTCAGCAAACTGTGCAAGCATGTAAAATGCTGTGACTTCAACCAGTAAAAGGCTGTGGCAAGCCAATCACTTGGTTTTCATGTGATCTCTGTGATTTTCTTGAGTCATTTTCCCAGTCTGTATGTAGTGGCCAAGACAGAGGGGATATAACGTCAAACTAAAGCAGAAAAAAAAGAGTTTCAGTCTAGTTCTTAGTAGCACAGCTGATTCTCAGAAGACCTACTGATGACCCTTTCCAACCTACAGGGAGCTGCTAACCTATGTCTTTACATTGGTTCCAAATGAGAAATTAAGAACAATGGTGTCATGCATAGCACTCTGCAATTTGCTTTCTGCAACATTTCAGCTCTTCTCTGAAATAAGGACACGATCCAGTACAAGCCTACCACTGTTAATACAGCCCCATTCCTACAGCATCTCCAAATTGTGGGAATGAACCTGGACAGCCCTTCAGCAGATGGTGAATCAGTACAATGATATTCTTCGCCTCAAAGACACGTCATCTTAATTTACTGCTTTAGTTAAATTTGGCTTGGTTTTCTTCATAACTAATTTTAGGCAAATTGGCACATTTCATTATCGGGCATTCCGGTTCTGTTAATTCAGCAGCAGTGTGTACAGTGTGTGCCATTGCAGTATGCTAAATTATTTTAGCACAATTTGAATCCAAGCATTATACAAGCACAGCAAATACAAACCCCATTGTCAAGTATGGTCATAGAACAGCACTGCTCTCTTCTGTGCTAAAACACATTTCTTCCATTTTTGATTGCTATTGCACTCTAAATAATGTGTGGTGTGGTTTTCCCATGTTGTCTGAAAAACAACCCCAAAATGAAATTCAGTTCCAGTCTCTTGTTGGGCTTAGGTTGAGTGTTACATCTTACAGCCTCGTTAAGCAATGAGCTCAGAATTTTCCTTTTTTGGTGATTGTTATAGGCTTTATTGCAGGATATAACAGGGAGGGGGGGAAAAGAAAAGGCGTCTGTTGGGGGTGAAGGGGACTTAAGCAAGCTTTATGTCTCCATCTGCTGTGGTTAATTCCCATCTCCCTGTCTCCTGCTGTGGCTTTGGGAATTAATGAATTTGCAGTGCAGTGCTGTGCTGCCTTTTCAGCTACAGCCTATTGGCACACTTAATAATGTAGGAAAGAAGTTTAATGTTCCTGTCATGTAAAAATTGGGGCACACCAATCTTCCATGCACGTGACAGTTTAACGGTTCCTTGCTATACAGCCTATTACCAGATTCAAATCTCAGTGCAGAGCCTGCATGGTTATTTAGCAATGAAACAGGTATCTCACTGCTGGGTAATAAATTGACACGGCTCAAAATCCAGGCACGTTTTGATAGAATCAGCCAGCACTCTTTCCTATGCTCAGAGACTTAATCTTCTTTCTGGAAGCAATCCCCCTACCTGATTTTTAAGTCAGACATTAATACTGGGACTTCATCACACACCTGTGTTGCCTGCCTATTCTAACTTGTAGATGCACATGCCTCAAAAAATGTTCTGCATGGCGTGAAGAAGTAGTCCCTATCCAGCCATCAGCAAGCTGGGTCACTGCAAACATGTCATGTTGCCAGAATAAACTGCGGGATTTGCAGCACTGCAATTTGTCAGTAGTGTAAGTCACGCCTTTGTCTTCAGAAGGAAACGGTCACAGAAAGAAACCACAATAGGCAGGCAATAATAAAAGGAGCTGGAACAAATTCCCAGTTTGGGTATGACCTGATGGAACTAGGGTTTTCTGTCTGCATTTTCGCCTAAGGGAGAACAACTGAGCAAAGGATTATTTGTACCTTCATCACGGAAGAGTGAGTCCTAACCCTGTGCAAGTTCACCAGTATAAAACGTGTTCTCTATGTTACTGCCAGCGTCAGTAAGCCTGGGAGTGATTCACTTCAGGCATTCAAATTATGGATAATTCACTACACCCGCCGAGCAGATGCTCAGAACAAGGCATCTACTTTCCCAGGGCTCCCGAACAGTTCACAGGGACAATCTTGCTCTGGTTCTCCAAGAGCAACTCCCTTGGTCACTGGGAGCAGTGTGAGCGGACTCAAAGGTGCAGCTGTAAGACCTAGAGGAAAGCTGGATGCATCTGGCTCATAAAGACCAGGCTAATTCTTCCCTTTTTCTGCAGCTTTCTGTCTTGTTCTTTGGGTCTACTGGAGACATGTTTATTGGGGTGATAATGAACTGCCAAAGAAGCAAGACAGCTGAGTAAGCTAAATAGAGTTTCTCACACTCTAAAATAGCTAAGTAGCAAAATGGGTTGAATTCTGGAAGCTTGGAAGTTGAATGATAATCATCATATTGAACAGCTGGTGAAAAGGAAGAGCTGGCACCCAGGCAGTAAAACTGGCCCAAATATTACACATGATAGAAGTATACAGATCATTTGGTGAGAGTGCAGATATAGCTGCAGCCTTCCCGTCTGTTTTTTTACAAAACCAAAAACTATCTATATTTAACTTTATAAATTTCTCTGCCGCCTTCAGGACATAAGCATTGGTATCAGAGCAGGATGTGCGGGTGGGGAGATTTCCACAGTTTGCAATAATAAAGGTGTGAACTGCATAATCTGGTAAATCCCCTAAGAAAAAATCCAATCCCAAAAATAACATTTTTCAGAGCAGAAACAGACCAGTTGGCAGGACGTGGCAAGGGAAGAACAAAGGTGATTAAAACTAAAAAAAGGAACCCAATGAAGCCAGCGTTGGTAAGAATAACTTTATCTGTAACCTAAACTTGCCCAGCACAGAGGAGTATTTAGTGCACCCAGCACCTCAAACTTAAATCTGAAACATTTACAATATTTCAGATTTTCCTGCATAGGGATAGAGAAGTGTCAGAAGATACATGGTAGCAAGCTTTATAAAAGCACTTAAGCTGAGAAGATGTAGGATACCTAAAAAATTCATCAGACTTTTTCTCCTCATCTTAAGGGATAGACCTGCAGTGGTTTTAAGATACTTAGGACAGTTATATTTAATTTCTTTCTGTTAAGGATACAGAGTTTCTGTACCATACAATGCAGAGCGGTGCCAAAAGCCTTGAACAAAAGGAGTGTGCTCATCCATGCTGTCCATCATACAAGGTCAGGTTCCAGAAACGAGATACCTGTGTTAGTGGGAGACTCCAGCTCACCTGAGGAGCCCTTTCAGGAAGGCGGTGTAGGTTGTGTGTAGAGCTCTACAGGCTTGTACGCACATCTGCCAGCTCTGCAGCTAACTTGCTTCTAGACAAGTGGTATATTTCTACCTGAATATATAGGTACGCATGTGTGTATATATATATATATATATATATATATATATTTCCTGCCCTACTGTGGAAGGGTCCTGAAGCCCTTAAATGCCTGAGGCTTTGTTTAAAAGGGTTATAACCTGTTAGTCACCCAGCTGGATGATAACATACGATTTACATCTACAGTTCATGTCATGAAAGCAACAAAGATTTTTTTTAAAAAAAATTGATTATGAGAAATCACAATCTTCAAAATTAAAATTCAAATACACATAAGCAGGTTACTCTCTCGTAAATGTTTCATTAAATATAAATACAATTCTTAGACCATATGTTTTTGTATATAGCTGGCTATATATTCATTAGACTTACAGAGCATTCATATTCTGGTTTTGGCTTGCTACACTCACATGTTTGCTAAGCATGGGGTTTGGGATTAATGTGAAAAAGGAAGATGAAGGGTAGATCTGTGGCAAGAGTGGATACAAAAATATGCCAGTCCCTACCTTCCTCCCCAGTCTGACAGTGAAGAGTTACCTGTTGATAAAGATACTGCAAAACAGAAATAGTAGCTCTCACTGAAATCAGCTCCTGTGTTATATCAATGGCACCCAAATCTGGCTGTGTTGATTTGTTTCCTTCCTTACAGTCATTCGTATTCTTTTCCCTGTCTAATATCCCAGCTGGCCCATCAGCAGTTTGAACTCGCCATGGAAAACTCGGAATGGCTGACCTCACCTGCTAAGTCCTGCTAGTTCTGACATAACTACCAGATTCTCTACCATTCCAGGCCAAAATCTGTGATTATTTTCTTACAACTATGTGTGTCTTTCTACATATGTTGTATCAACACTGTGCCTTCTCTTCCGCAGCAGCTCAGCTTGTCCCGTTCTCCCACATGCCGAGCCAAATCCCATTTGTTCCTTCTTCCTCTCTCTCCTTGACCCTCAGAGCATCTTCCCGTCAGACCTCCTACAACACGTGGCATCATACCATGTTTACAGCAAACAAAGTGCAGTTACCAAGCCTCCTATCTGAATATTTGATCAAATCGCTCCCCTCTTCACGTCCCTCAGCTAACTCATCTATTATCTCATGAAGAAATCAAGCTGCCAGTCACTACATTCGAAGAATTTCTTAGCTTTCGCCCCACTACCTACCCTTGCTGAATCTCTTCTCCCCCCACATCCTCCCATCCCCAGCAGCATTGCTCCCCTCAGAGGTCTTTGTGTTGGCATCTCATCGCTTCGGTGTCCTCATAGCTTTTCCGTAAGGCTATGAAGTCACACCCTTCCATTTCTATTTATATTCAGTTTTCTGAGAAGACAGAATGCGCGTCTCTGCCAGCACACTGCAACCCCCCCTTGGCCCAAGCTACAGAGATTTTTCAGAAAGTCCTTAACTCACTACAAATAGTGCAAAGAAGAGACTAGAAAGAATAACATAGTCCTAAATAAGTGTTCATAGCTAAAAACACAATGACAGTACAAACTGTGGTTATAAATTCATCTGTACTGACACAAATCAAGCGAAATGCTATTAAGATCAACAGGGGATTCACTGTTGCTGGCAGGGTGAAGTCTATACAATTTGTCAGGACACCCTACTGTCCATGTTTTGGTTTATTAATTGCAAGGAAGGATCTTTGAGCACAATTTAAATCAGCAAATTCTCAAGAGGGAGGAAAGTTACGTGCATGCTAAAGTGGTCCTATATTTTAGAGGTGCAAGCACCTAAACAAGGTCTGGAAGTATCCAAATAGCTGCTGTTTACACAAGACACAATTTCAGAAAACTCACAGCGGACTCATCGTTTTTTATATAAGTGCACTGCATGAAGCAAACGGTTTTCTAGAAGAATCAGGAAATTTGGCCCGAGTATTGATTGTGGTCTACAAATAGATACGGAATCCCCCGTGGCAGCAGTGGCAATTTTTCAGGAGATCACAGACTTGTGTCATCCTTCTTGTTCAACCACAAAAGTTCCTTCGAACTCACTCTGTCAAGAAATGAAACGTAGCTTTGCTAGACTTGCAGGTGACAAATGTTTCAGTATATACTGCACCTCGTCTTTGGCAAGACCACCAGAGAGAAAGAGAGATGCAAGGATCAGCTGCACAACAGCTTCTGTTTGTCCTTGTTTCTGTTCCATGATGCTGCATTGGCTTTAGCAAATTCTCTTACAGATTTGTATGTCAAGTGCTATTTTTATGTATTTTTTGTATTTATTGTATTTTTATGGCAAATGCAGGTTCTCTGTTAGCGTTGAACAAAATCAGAAAGGAACGTTTAATGATCCCCCAAACATGCTGCCTAAACAATGTAACATAAAACAGCTAGAAAGGGATATGCCACTTCTTTTTTGGGGAGGGATAACCACCACATTCTATTGAGAAATATAGTACCCAAGTCCATCTATGAACTTCCCTACAAACTTTATGAAAATCCAAGCTTTCATTTAAAGTTTGCAATACTGGTGTTTGTTCAGATTTATTTTTTTCCTCATGAACTGAATTGAAAATAATAAAGTGTCTTCTTTGGAGCTTTCAAACAGCTCTAAAAATACATCAGCAATAGAGAGTTACCTCCTTATATCTTAATGCTACGTTAAACTAAAGCCAAAAGTCAGCACTGATAAATGATTTACACTGGAACAATTTTCAGAAATACCAAATTAATGAAAATACTTACCTTGCAGATGCCCCATATTCCACCAGACTCCATCTCTCCAATCCTCAATAGCATCAGCAACACAATTATACATCACTAATAAAAAAACCCCCACACAATAAAAACAAAAGAGCAGAGAAAAATGAATTGCATTTCCTTTAAAATACAACAGTGCTGTCATACTGACTGCATTAGGTATTTTTTTATAATTCTATATTTAGCCTGGTGCAAACTGCTCCAAATGGTGCCCTAAAGTCCTCTTGGATGATGTTTGTGCTTGCTTCGCTGCTGATTATGCTGGTCTTGATTGCATCTGCAGAGGGCATGTTGTGCCTGTGCCTCCAGGAACATCCAGCCACAGCCTAATTAGAGCGCACCTGAAGCAGTCAGTAATCAGTAAGTAGTAACCAATGATAATTAATCAGTTATCAGCTATTGTAACCATTTGTTTTCGGTTTAAATATCTAACGACTGCAAATATTTATCATTCTTTATATAAATATATCCTGGCTATAATGGTCTTTGCTTACATAGCACAAACTTTCATGTTATGTGGGAAACTTCCTCAACAGAAGTTGTATGAAATCTCTGAGACTCACAGTCACTGTTAAATACTCTAGATGGGAAGACACCATTCCTTAAAAAAAAGAAATATGGATGCATAACCTACTTCCAAGAGGACAGAAGAGACACTCATCCTATACATCCATGTTCAGTGCATGTATTTATAACTGTATTTACTAGATAGGCAAGTAGGAGACAGATGCTTAATTATGCCACACCCCTTTAATTAATCCTTAATCATTGACTCACATCTACTGAATGTCCCCCAAGTGTTATTTTTTCCACAACATTTACCTTAGCGTATATTTCAACATGTACTGTTCATTTTCTGACTTCAGAGAGGATGTGGTTATGGTTTGACAGAAAGGAAGCTTTGCTGTAGATGGGAAGATAAAGCTCAAAGCACCTACGCTGCCTTGTGAACACTTTTTTTTTTTTTTTTTTTTTTTGATTAACTGCCTTCCTTCTTCTGTTTCTTTCTTGGATGGGCACTCAGCGCGTAGGACAGGCATCCCATGTCCTGGGAGGCAACCGTTCTTGGCTCAGCCATGAATAACTGTGTACTCCTGGAGGAACTGCTGATCAAAAAATCCCAGCAGAAGAGAAGGACTTCACCCTCCAACTTTAAAGTGCGCTTCTTTGTCTTAACCAAATCCAAGCTGGCTTACTATGAACATCGCCATGGGGTACGTCAGCCATTTTCTTTCTCATAATAGAGTAGTGGAGGGAAGGATGCTAATGGAAGGAAGGATGATCTTGGTTGAATTTTATTAACTTGGCTTTTCCGGTCCTTGCTACAGCACCATTCATTGATAATTGCAAAGTGGTCAAATGGGTCATTTAGAGCTTCTGATCAGTGGGCTTCTGGTGCGCACGGAGGAATAAGACTCCTTTGCAACTTATTGAGAGGGTCTAGTTTTGTTGTAGGAATGTAGCTGTTACAACCGGTGTGTGTAACAGTTGTGTGAGCCTGTGCCCGGTGGTTCACACGGGTACGGGGGTGACCTGGAGTGGCGTATTGCAAAGATCACGAGTGTAACCTAATGACATCTGTGAAAAAAATCATCCACAGATCTCACTCTCTCATTCTTTTGTTCTGGGCAGCAGCCTGATGGCTGGTAGGAGACCAGTCCTGCATTTTAAAATAGATTCATCTGCCATGTGTAACATGTCTAGTCTTTGGAGTTAGCTTCAGAAGGGAGGCGATGATGAGATCCATGCTCAGACTAGACATTGTTTCCCCAAGCTTGCATTTCCCTGATTTGCTAAATATGAAGAAAATTAGAAGACAATCTGTGCGGCCCATTGTGCTGAGTGTTCTAGTGAAGTGAGAATTATTTCCTTCTTCTACTTAGCTGGATGTTTGCTGAGCCTCATTACAGTTGTAAATAATATTGCTTGTTTTCCAACAGTCACTGAACATGCTGCTAATCCATTACGTTTAGGCACTGTTACTGTGGCAGAGCAGAGCTGGGGATCGTGCTGCTTTGCTCTCCAGCACCAGCAACTTCAGACCATCTGATCTGGCTCAGTTGCAGAAAATTAAGTTAAAATTGAACCCAACAAAAAAAGCAAAGTATGATGTGCCCTTGTATTTTATCATAACCTGCTTGAGGTTGGATACCAGCTTTAAGGGTTAATATTCATTTTTACTTGCAAGTTATTTCTCTGAAATACGCCCAAATAAATGTTTTTCTTGCTTTTATTTTATAGTCCATGTTTCTCTTACCGCCATGTTTAAATAGGATAGTATTTATTGCTACATACTATGTCTGTATTTGGTTTGAGACTATTTGTCTGCTCTCCAAACTACCTTCTAAATGCCATTATTTTAAGATTTTAAATTCCATTATAACTATTCCACTTAATTATACTGGGTTAAATTTTCAAAAGCACCTAGGTGATTCTGCTGTATATATTCAGAAAAATCTTCATAACTAATTTTCTTTGGTGCTTCCTGAGTCTTGGTGAACTTGAGATGAATGCAACATAGACTTTGTCCAGAGACTTTTGCGGAATTGCAGTAGGTGTCTGTCAGCATCTTTAGACACTGAAATAGTTTGGAAAATCTGACTTGGTGACTTTCAGTGGGGCATAGATTTCATACACTATGTGAATGTCTCTGGAAACTTTCTTCTCTAGTCTTCCTAAAGGTCAATTACACAAGATGAGGGTTTGGTATATTATCTACTTCATGTTCTATATTATGTGTTCTAAACATTGCACATATTATATATGTGTAGACATGTACATGTAAACACGCATGTAGCTTTAGGCCCTTATACACATTTGAGGGATGGTGGCTATATCCATAATTACAGGGCTGATTTTCCATGAAACTCTGATTATTGTCTGACACAAACTGTCAAAATCAGGTGGTTACATGAGCAGAACTTGGTACAAAATTGAGAGAAAAGAGTTTGTCCTGTGAAATACTCCCAGAACTGATCCTCTGGCTCTTCAGTAATCTTCCCCAAGATGAGTCCATCCTGGTAAGACCTTCACGTGCTCAGGTCGTTGCTGTCCTGGAGAGGAAAGCTTTGGGCAACCCATGTAAGCACCATCTTCTTTTGTGCTGGGCATGGAGTGAACCCCTGGCAATTGAGTTCACAGCTAATGAAGGGAAAATTACAGTATGGGTCCAAGACATGGGCTATGCCCATCCCCGTGAGTGAACCAGGAGCAGGGAGCATACACAGGCGTCGAAACCGATGGTCTGCAGTGCTCATTCTGTAGCACAGCCCTGGCACAGGTTTGCCTCTGCTCCACAGGGACCCTCTTAGATCATCCGGGGGGGGCTGGCAGGGGTTAGCACCGGCCGTCACCACTGCCAGCAGGCAGTTTGCAGGTTGTCCCCCTGCTCTGGAGGTTTAGAGCAGAGTGGTAGGGACATCACTGTTCTCTGCCAGCTGGCTGCAGTCATGGGGAGCATCCTCAGGCATGCGTGTGGCACCATATAGGTGGGGCCATCAACTGTCTGGGCTTTTAACGTATGTATTTGTCAAGGGAGATCTCTATGGATGTTTGCTGCAAGTTTTCAATGAGTTTCTTTAAGAACCCCTCACCAGCCTGCCCAGTGGCTTTCTGTACGCAGGGTTCAACACCATACAGCACCCACCTCCCTGCTCCCCAGTCAGTCACAACAACAGTCAGTAACAACAGCCTGTGCACAAAGTCAGGCAAAACAACTAGCAAACTGCTTAACAGTTTGAGAAACCCCCGTTTTCAGTTGGGTGGCTTGAAGTAAAGCATACGCTTACCTGTTAAGCCCGGGTTTACATGTTTTGCCTGTATTTGACAGGGTTTAGCACCCGGTCCCTTTCTCTGCATTTTGAGATCATGAATATAAAAAGATGTTGAAGAGTTTATTGTAGCAGTCCAAAATAAGGAAATAAACAGGTCAAAGGGGCACAGGGATAATTCTGTAAATGTCACTAAAAACTGTCAAGACAACCGACATCATAAAGGGAAATTTTTGCAATAACCGTAATGGCATTTTCATCATGACAGCCATAGCTAGAGAGAAAGCACTGTTCTTCTCAGGAGCCAACCACACAATCGCCGTTAATGTTAATGGACGATATTTACATATCTCATTAGGAGAATGAGCCCCCAATAACTGACAACAATAAGAAGCTGTGTTTTCTGGAATTCATTATGTAGTGCACAATGCACGGCTGTCTTGACATAAAGCAAAGCCCTGATACCAGGCACATGTATTCAGCCCCCGTCTCTACTAAAGGACATCAGAAATGCATTTATTATAACATGCAAATCAATACCACGGGCAAAAATTCTTCACTTCCAGGGTCTGATTTTGTAGCTACTGTACATGGGAGTAAACAAGCACATGGGAGTGATCATTTTAACTATTTCAATGCGTTTGATCCTCATGAGAATAACCAATAATGCAGGCACCATGTGTTACTTTCAGAGTCCCCGTACACTTGCAGTACTGTGAAAGAAGCAGGCAAGTGAATCCCTTTGGGGATGTGTCTAGGACAGAGTTTCAAATGTCCTCACCTAGTCTTAGCAAAAACACTTAAACTGGTGACTTCATCCCATTCACCTGTTCCCATCGTCCTTCACCTATATCCCATTCACCTAACGGCTTATGGTGTTCAGTAAATGCTTCAGGTTAGCAGGCAGCAGAGTGAAGAGAGGTAATATTTCGGACACTAAGTAGACGTTCTTGCATAGTCTTCATCATATCACATCCCTACCTGGGCAGGGACAGCCAGAAACTAGCATCTCTCCCCGTATTTCAATTAGCTGTAGTCTAAAAGTGGCACAGCTGTCTAAGGCTGATGCCATGCTTAGTGAATAGGCCACTGTCTTCTGGGCTGGTACCACACTAATTACATGATCTCTGCATCAGAGCTGCTCGTCTTGGCATAGCTCAGACCTGCAGGGACTTCTTGAGTCTGTCTGTGTCAACTACAAAGTGCTCCATGTCCCTACACTACCGTTTTCCCTCTTCAAAAATAGGCATCTTGTCCTATACAGGCATTCTGAGAAGTGTTTCAGGATGGCGAGACGTGCACCTAACACCTGGGAAGTTCAGGCACATGAATATTTTTAAATTTTGTATCTTCATGCACTCATGGGCTATTACTAATCCAGCTTTTAAAGGCAGCAGTGAAAGGCGCACACAGAAAGGGCCTGGGTTCCCTTTTCATTGACATCAGCGCTGTTCTTCCTACACTGGTCAGATGCTTAGGAGGTCACAAAGCATGAGGCAGCCTTGTCCTGGGCTCTTTCATTCAGATCTTTGCTATTCAGATATAAAGATGGCACTTTAGAGTGTGTTGAAATTTGCTTTCAGTCTCTTGTTCCAGGAGGACAAAGGAAGAAGTAAGTTGGCTGAAAAGCCTTTTATCAGCATCCTAAAAATGCTTCAGCTGCTTCTGTTGCATTATTTGCACACTGAGTTACTTGCATCGGTCCAGCTACCCACAGTAACAAAAGCAGCATTTTGTTCCCCCGAGCCGGCAGTCCATTTTACCTTGATTATTCTACACAGAATCCAACTTGTCCATCCTGCCCTGCAAGGACTTCCCCCCAACTCCAACCCCCACCCACCCCCCACCCCCCACCCAGGACTCTAATGTAAAGAGACTAAAACTTTTCTTCTAAAAATCTCCATTTTGATGTTCATCTTAATTAGAGTGACTATTCATACCATTTCTCGTTGCTTTGGGTATTCTGAAGACCTTAACAGTCATGAAGCTATAATCCTCATCTAAAGTGAATTTAATTATGGTTTTAAAGACTGCCTTCCAAATGCATATCTGAGTAGATACATCATTCTTCATGACTTGTCGTGTATTTATTAACAAGTTCTGTTTGCTTGCCAGAATTTGCAATACCATCTGTCTTCTGATGCATATCTCCAACTAATTTATTAATAATACTCATATCACCCACAAAGAAGTCAGGCTTGACATCTGTCTACATCACAGCTGTTTCAATGAATTTTTATATAATAAAATAAATACAACCTTAAATAAGGTGGAGACAATGTACAAGCCTGTGCCTAATGAATCCTTTAGGACACCTCTGTGAATTTAAAATGGATATTTTTAATACTCTGAATTGTATTATTTGAGTTGAGGGAGGATTAAGTTCATGTTGTTTGCCACAATGAGCCTCATTTCTATTGTGAAATCTCATAATCATGGTAATACTAGGTTGGGTGGCACTTCATAAATTCATTTAGTCGGGCTTCGTGCACGGGGCCAGCATTAGATCAATGCTCGGGGCAGGACTATCGCCAACGCTAGAACAAGTCAGCGGTAGCATTGACTCGCCACTGCTTGAAATCCAAGGACAGAGATTTCACATCTTTGGGCAACCTGTTCCGCTGCATCTTATCAAATGTTTTTGTGGATATTTACAAAGTTCCCATCTCTTGCAATTCCCATTCACGACCTGCGGCATGATTCAGGGTGGTGATATTGCCTAGGCAAGATTGCTTGAAGCAAAATGCTGGCAGTTCTGTGTCTGGTATCTGTGGCCTTTCTAACTCTACAAATGTGTGGCAGAGTCTGGTAATAAAAGTAGCTTCTTTTTGTTGGAATAACGAACTTTATCTTCCAGGATTTGATTATAATTATTTAATTTTTGCACTTTCTGTGCATACCCAGTTCTACTCCTACTTTTTGCCTGTTTATTGTTCTTTAATCTTTCAAGAATTTTTTACAATTACTTCGAGCAATGTCTTCCCAGCAAATGTCAGATAATTCCATTTTCTCTAAGTTACAAAGCACAAATCTTTCTTCTGTCAGAGAACACTAAGGACGCGGCAGAATCTTCAACCCATGTTTTCATTTATATCTTTAAGAAGGAAGGAATTTCTCTGAACGTGAATATACTGCAATAAAATCAAGATTTCCTAACGGTTAGCTTTTATTAGACTTTTCTACTCTGGCCATCTTTGTTTCCAGTGACTGCCTTTGCTTTATATTGCAATCAACATTGCCACTGATGCTGTTGCAATGCCGGCAGGAGCTCTTGGCTAAGTGTGCAATGTCTGAGGTCGGGCTCATCTAACACAATTCAATGCACTCTGCATCAAGGGGGTGCCCACCTCTGAAACACCTTCGTGAAAATAGCTGTAAAACAAATTTATTAATTTTCTTGATTGAAGCAGGAGGACAAAATAGTCATGATAGGCATGTAAGCCAAGCAGCCACATTTAAAGACTTAAATATCAGATATAACAAAGTATTTAGAGGTATTAAAATATAACAGTCAGAGTACTACAGAAAATCCTAATATTATCAATTATCACCTCTTTCCAGTTTTCCTTGAGAGCACTTAGTATTGGTAGGAAATGCAAAATCCTTTACAACTTTCCTTTAAGAGTCAAATTGCTCAGTTCAGGTTTTTAATTTAATTTTTCGAAATTTTACATTGTTTTATGTCTCATAAAACCTCAAACTATCAGTGTTCCCAATGAGAAAACTCCCCAAATACTGGATGATGCTAGTATTCAGGCAAAGTTTCTGTGAATCCAGCAATCAACAGTTCTTAATATCCTAACTATTAATAATAAAACCAGCACATACCACAGTGTATAGATAAGGGATATGATAAGAGATAGAAAGTAATTGTATCAACACAGTGTTCAAGGAGGTTCAAGTTCAAGCTCAAGTCTTTTGGTCAGTGGAAAAATACTTTAGCAGGAGAATTACCACGAAAAATAAGCCCAGTGATACCTCATAAGCTCCTAGTTACTATTTTCTGTGGTGTTCTTCATTGCCATCTCAGCACCAACACATGGCTACGAGAGACCCATACTCAGTAGCAAATAAACTGGAGATTCTGCAACACCGTAGGCATAAGCAGAATTTGGGCAGCTCAGCAGATGAAGAAATTCCTTTTCTGATTACTTCAGAAGCTCAGCAAGCCCTGAAGAAAATCATACCTGAAAGGCAGCAACATGTCACCGATTGAAAAAGATGAAGTTCAAGCCAGTTGAACTCTCTGCCGCTGGCAGGTGTTACACCTTGCACAACGGTTTTGCTTCATGGTGGCATTGATCTGTCTGCAGAGGGTCCGGCAGGTCCGGTGGAGTGCTCTGCTCATGGACCCACTTATTTCCTACCAGTGGTTAGACCTGTCATTGTGTCTCTTGCCTTGAAGCCGTGTTGTCCATAAAATGATGATTTAATAGCTCGAGCAGAGACACTGTATGGTGATGGTAAATATTTTCTATTGGAGTTACGTGGAGAGAAATCAGAGCAAGCAATGGCCACGTATACCTTCATTGTTCCTAGAGCTTAATTTAAGCACATGAGAGTATAAAGGTGTGCTCGTAGATCACGTCAGCAGTCCATGAGCCAAGTGGCCTGTCTCCAGGAGTGGTCAGTACATGCTGTTTAGAGTAAAACTACAAAAATAGCCTCAAATGTTCTCCTGGAAGCTGATAGGGAATATCTTGGAGGATGTGACCATACAAACTTAGACCTTATTTAGACTTTTGAAGCTCAGAGGCAGCTCTGTGAGAGACTCTTCAGCTTTAAATAACTTTTTCAATCACTATGAAATCAGCCTAAACTATAGTGAAGACAGCATTTTTACGATGGGATTTGTTGGGGTTTTATCATCTTACGCCAGCCTGAGCTCATTGCTCTCAGGTGCTACCAGAGAACGTGCGCTGAGCCGGGAGCAGCCCATGCCGATTCCCAGCTGTCACCGTGTCCTTTGCTGTTCAGAGCTGGGAGAATATTTAAAATTGGTTACTGTGCTCTTAATAGCAGCATCATAAAATTGTCACTTTGTTACTTAAGACATCCCCCTGTGGGCATTCAGCTACAGCTGCGGGCTCTGGGAACACAAGAGCCCTCTCTGTTTTCACTTCTGTTCACTCTTAGCCCTAATCAGCTGAGTGGAAAGGATTTCTGCATTTATTTTTGTATTTTTTTCCCCCCCTGTCCTGTTGCTGCCTGTGTATCAACACTGCAGGTGTTCTTGGTCCTAAAAGCAGTGGGGTTGCAGAGGCACGGCTGACGGTACAGCTTAGACACCATAGTCTTCGTGACAGGTGATAACATACATGAAAGGGGAAAAAAGTGTGAAGATCCCAGGCTGAATTTACAGCACTTCAGTAAATTCAGTAAATACAGCAAAGTTCAGTAAATCCACTTTCCTATATGGAAGTGCAGCCAAAGGACATCAACACAGATGGAAGCCAAGGACTGTATTTCCATATTTTAGAATAGGAATTGATTTTCACAAAAAAAAAAAAAAAAAAGCCACAGAAAAGGCACATGTGAAGTTCTACCTGCATTCAAGCACTGCCCCAGGGCAGCTGCATTGCCTCTGCTCCGTGAAACCAGCTCATGCCCCCTCCTGAGCCTGTTTTGACCTCTCCATCTCACCATGGTGCACGTGTCCCACGGTTTAGAAACCAGCAGGAAAAAGCTACAGATGGGAGTAATGAGATGGTTAAGTCATATTGTTGTTAACGCTAAGTTGTTGTTACCGTGTGCAGTCACTGAGTCATTAGTAAGAGTTGTGGACAGGGCCTGGAGAGCATTCACCGTGCTAGTATAAGCCCTCTGCAGAGCCACGTTAGTCCTCTTAAGGCCAGTACCTGCAGCAGATGTTGAAGGGACTGCTCCCACCAGCACAGCAGTCTCTCACTACCTCTCCGAAAATACTTCAATGTGCATTCAAGCCTCTTTTCACAATTACATGCACTTTATCCTAGCGGCGTGCACAAGTCAAAGCTTTTGCTTTTTTGCATTTTTTTCCCCCTGCCTTTCCTGAGGGACTGTATATAGCATTAGGGGAAAAAAAAAACCAACAAAACCCTGGCTTGGTTTCACCACCTGAAGCCCACAGAGTAAGAAACACCAAAATCAGCTTCTGCCTCTGTCCAGGCTGCACACTGAGCCCAGCCGGAACAGAGGGACAGGGAGCAAGTGGCACAGGACAAGCAGGTCATGCCAGGGGCTGAGGCTAAGTCCCCTCATTTACTTTACCACCAGTTAAGGATGGTTCCTTCTAGTCAAGACAATAAGTGAAAACAGGGAAAGAAGTTTGGCTCAGGTTCTTACAAAAAACTGATGCTACAGAGAAGATCATTAAATGCTTTTGTTGACAGAAATGTTTTTGTCAGTGAGCTCGGAGAGGACTGGAATTTCCTACCTTACTCCACCACAGCTATAAATTCAGGTCAGGGAAAACGTCCAGCTGCAACTGGGGTGCAGCGGGCAAGCACGGGCTCATGGGCAGATCTCATGGCAGGAGGAAGGACCCCATATCCAAGGGGGCACACAGCAGGGATACAGAGGGGACCATACTCCATCCTGCTGCGAGGCACCTGGCTGGGCTGGGAGGAGTAGCCAGCATCGCAAAGGATGCAAACACCCAGTGACATGGGGCAAAGCAAGCCCAGCTGCAGCCTGGAGAGCCCTTGGTGGTGATCGCTACCAAGGAGTTTGGAACCACGTGAGTCTTAATTGCTTGGTTTTCCCCTCACCAGCACAAAAGAAACAAGGTACAAGTTCTTACACAACTTCTGAACAAAGCTGCTTTATGAGACGTGGCATGTTGCCTTTCTGCCTGCCAGAAAATGCTGCCTGCTCTCTCCTCCTATGCTCCTTGAGATAATGCTCTGCCCACCCCTGCCTTACCTCTCCCTGGCTTTTGGCCTCCCTCCCTTCCCTCCGCTTCCAGCACTGGTGGCTTTTTTTTGCTGGGGCCCTTTGGTAAATACAGTGGGGTTCAGCAAAACCTTTAAGCATCCACCAAGGGAGCTTCAGCCTAACCGTTGGCTGCAGCGCATTTGATGAATGGGCTTGGCAAATAGCAACAGCAAAGTGTTAGCCAGAAAGTGGCACATTTCTCAGACTGCACAGCCCCGTATCTTGCAAGATCTTACGACATTCATGAAGCCGGAGGGTACAGAGTCATGGTCGGGAAGCGTGCTCACGGCGCAGGTCTGTGTCACCTGCAGCGGCCGCTGCCAGCTCGCTGCCCTCTGGCCGTGGGCTCCACATCCCCGCTCCTTCCCCTGGTACAGACCGTGCGCTGGGCAATAGCGGTTCGTTTTGGTGGGTGGCCAAGCTGTCACGGTGTGGCTGAGTAGCAGTGTTGGTGGTGAGTCTTAGCACCCGACAGATGCCAGGTGGCTCGTTCCCCAAGCAAGCACGGGGAGATACCTTCTTGTGTTGCAGAGCAGGGCTATGTCAATTGTCCCATAGCCAGCTGTCCTAGTATCTAAGGCAAATAGGGACCACTGGGGTCATCGACTTTATGCAGTAGATACAAACTAAAGGATTAATCAGTGAAAGAGCTGCTGGAGCTGTCTGGCAAGAGGATGTGAAATATCAAAGATGAAGGCGTTCAGAGCTGTTAGCTCTCCTTCCCAGAATTGCCATATTGCAAGTAACGGACCAAAAGGAATCGAGCAGGACAGACAATCTGCAGCACACTGTACTTCTCGTGAGGCGGCGGTGTGCCTCGGTTATCTTTCTACACACATTTCACAGTAAGACCACTGCTGTTTTTTCTGACCGACCAGCTAAAACATCTACTTAATTATACTCCAGGCAGACTGAAAACAAATGAAGATCTGTCAGCAAGTTTTGTCTCGCCCTTTTAGGAACAAGTCTCCGAGGCTTTTTGGAGACCATTTTTAAGAGGCTTTTCCTCTCCACTCCCTTCCAAATGGCCCAGTTGCTTTTGTTGGATTAAAGTGCAGTCAAGCATCACAAAATCAGGGATATGTTTAGTTTCCAGCCCAGTTTCTGGGTAATGCCGGGTTTGTGAGTGGTAATTCCAGTTGTTTGTGCTGCTAGAGGACTGTAATTGTTTTCTATCAACCAAGTCCCATCTGCTGAGGATCTGCGGCACTGCAGTGGCTGTGAGATGCACCCTGACATTGCACTGCAACATGAGATTATGAGGAGGTTCCATTGCCAAATTGTGTGATTAAAAAGAGCACAGTAGGTGATGAGAGCTGAAAGGTGACTGCAGAAAGCTCCTTGGGGAGGCTGGACCCTGTCTTTCAGTAGAATCCAGAAAGGTATCAACTAAAACTAGTCTGCAGTGAAAAAGCATAGCGTGACTGGCTGGCACAGCATCGCTTCCTAAAGCCTCAGAGGAGAAGTACATGTGGTTAAGCCCTGGGACTTCAAAGGAGTAAGATGAAGGAGGGTTCAATTCTAGCAAAATTGAAGGGTTTTATAGGAAATAAATGGCTTTACGTCTCATCAAAAGGGTAGAAGTCCCAGGGGCAGAACAAATGATAGAGGATGTTGTGGAGAAGAGACAAAGCTGGAAGAAAGAAGTGAATTGACAGGAATGAAAGAAAATAGATGGTGAAAATAGGGTGCAGTAAGGCTTTTAATGCTTGGGAATACTCTTGATAGTTAATTGGTATTTACATTTCGGGGTGCTTTATGGCCTTGGGTTTACTGATATGAAAAATCCCACTCCACCCCACAGAGCTACATAGGAGATGTTGTTGACAGGAGACATTCCTGGGAGCAAACCCAGAGGCACTGGTTAAACTGCAAGCAAATGCAAATACAAAAACCCAATACAACAGCAAAGTCCAGCAAAAGCAATGTGAGACCACACAGTAGTCATTTCCCTCTTTGTCCTCAAGTCCGAGTATACAAAGGCAAAATACCCAGCCCGTTTGTGCAAGAATGAGGTCTGAGGAGCCCTGGGGTCTCTCAGTTTTGGGGCTGCTTGACAGTACACTGTGGCAAACTTCACCCCATCTCCAGTGGCATCAGCTGCTTCCCTGTTTTAGGCTATATTTAGTAATGAAAGGAGCAAGGGAGCAGCAGGGAGGGTTGGCACAGCAGTGGGGACAACCACTGCCAGCAGGGCAGAGCTGCAGGGTCATGGTGACATAGGGAGCAAGGGGCAAGAGGATCTGGAGGGTGAAGGACTCAAAGGGTTGCGCTGGGGGTCCAAGGGAGGGCGAGTGTTGCTGAAGTCTTACTGTATCTCTGATAACCTGTGGCAAGTACGGCTCAGTCACCAAAGTTCACGCTCTCTCCCCTTGACAGTCGCCTGTGTTTGAAAAACAGAAGCTTTTGCAGTGTTTTTGGAGTTCTTAAATCTCACCCATTTCCGCCACCTTGTCACAAAGCTGGGCTGGGAGACAGCTAGTGTTTAATTCCTACTGAAAGTGAATCAAAACAGGAAACCAGTTTGCCTCCGAAGAGCAAATGCATTTGTAGTGAATCTCTCCGAAGCCTGCACCAGATACCAAGCCTCAGCTCAGCTCCCATCCGCCGCGTGCCCGCATCCCTCTCATCCTGCTCCTGCAGAAGCTCAGTGCCACTTGTCAAGGAGCTATGGGGCAAAGATTCAGGGGGAAATCGAGTATGCCGAGGTAGCTAGGATGCTTGAATATCTGTTCTTTTCTTACCCTTTCCTAACTGCCCGTACTGTTATCTAGTGGCGTGGTTTAACCCCAGCCATCAACTGAGTACCACGCAGCTGCTTGCTCACTCCCCCTGCCTCCCAAAGGGATGGGGAAGAGTTTTGGGAAAAAGGTAAAACTCATCAGTTGAGATAAGAAGAATTTAATAATTAAAATATTACATTATGATAATCAATAATAATCATTGTAATCAGAGGGAGAAGAGGTATAAAATCCAAAAGTGAAAAAAGCCAAGTGATGCACAACACAGTGGCGCACTACCCGCTGAGCGATGCCCAGCCAGACCCCCCAGTTCCTATACTCAGCATCATGTTCTCTGGTGTGGAATATCCCTTGGGCCAGTTCGGGTCACCTGTCCTGGCTGTGTCCCCTCCCAGTCTCCTGTGCCACTCCATCCCTCTGGCTGGCAGAAAGAAAAGAAGAAATTGAAAAGTCCTTGACTTAGTATAAACATTACCCAGCAACAACTAAAAACATCAGTGTGTTATCAATATTATTTTCATGCTAAATTCAAAACACAGCATTGTACCAGCTACTGAGGAGAAAAGCCAAAACAAGGACATCTAGGTATCTGGTATATGATGAATAATAACACAGAAGAGGCTGCCAGAAACCAAAAACTGGTCAGGATATTTTTGAAGGTATTATTTATTTCAAAATTTCCTGTTATTTTTTCTTAGCTAAAACCCCAGACAGAACAAAAACAGAGAAGTGTTTTGTTTCTTGGAAAATAGGCGCAGTAAAAAAGTTACATTTTAGATAAAATGGATAGTTCTGAAATTCTCAGTAATTGAAGAAAATATTTATTCTTTTATAGCTTTTCAGTGTGAAACTGGGGTGTTAGTAAATTGAACGTTTGATGAAAAGAGTTCTTTTTGGTTAAAAGAACATTCTATTATTCATAAAAGAACATGGAAGAAAAAAGTAAAACCTGAATTTCAACCAGAGGTTTTGACTGGTTCGCTAAGAATCCATGTGCTGAGTTGAAATATATGTACGTGCATATATGTGTGTGTTTGTGCAACCCATATAGCAGTGCCAGATATGAGAATGATTCCTTATCATTTTAAATGTCTCACATTATCAGTTAATTTGCTTCTACTCCATTCAAATTAAATCTCCCTTGGACACAACAGTCTTGTCTAATTATTCACTTAATCCACAGTCATTAGCATTAACCAAGTGCTTTTCTCTTTTAGAAAAAAAGGACTTTGAAGGGTTCTGTGGAACTTTCCAGGATTAAATGTGTGGAAATCGTGAAAAGTGACATCATCATTCCCTGTCAGTATAAATATCCTTTCCAGGTGAGTCTGTCTGCAGGCCATACTGATAGAGATATCACTTAATTTTCCATTTCAATAAAATTCTCCCTCACAGTGCGGTCATCATTGTACACAACATCAAGGCGAATAACAACAAAGGAAGAAAAAAAGAGAGCCAGGTTTGCAATGAACTGGGGAGTCAGAGACTGAGTGTTACTACAAGATCCATAAACTCTTCCACTCATTGGTTTTAAATTGGAAAGGATCATTAGATCTTCTAATCCCATCCCTTGTTTAACAGAATATTCAGCTGTCCCACTAACTCATGGTCAGGGAATGCCCGTCTTTCGCTGGGGGAATCTACCCAGGGTTTTAGCCAATTTACCTTTTTTACAAATGTACACAATTTTCTGCATGGTGCTGAAACTGAGCCCGTCCTGTGGCCCTTGCACCAGGAGCTGGTGAGTGTGATGCACCAGGGGCCCCGCTGCAGGCCAGGGGAGGGGGGGGGCTTCTAGGGATGAGATTGCTTAACCACCAAGAGGCGGACAGTGCTAGCTCTAGGATGAGGAACACATTGTCTAGTGTTAATTACTGATACATATGGGATACATTTACATTGGCATGTAAACATAAATGCCACAGAATATTTGCTCAGTTATTGCAACACAAATTTCCCGTTTATTATGTTATTCTCTATGCTGCCATTTATCAGAATTTTATCATATTGCTGACAGTATTTCTCCTACTAATTATGGTGTATGGACTTCAGCAAATACAGGGCCATCTCTGTTCACAGATGGCTTTAATTATGAATTATCTGGGCTCAGATTTGCAGATAAACGTTAATGATTGTGACCACATACACAAAATTGTTTAAAAAGATAGATAACTTCATAAAAAGAAAAAAGACAACCATAAAGCAAGATTTCTTTCTTTTTCTTCCCACCCTCCCATTCTTGTTATCTCAAAACCAGTACCAGGCTTGGCTTGGTACTGTCATTCTGATAAATCATGAAGTAGCTTGTAGAGTTTTCTCTAAATCTTCATTGGAACAGTAAAAGCACATATCCACCATGCTGCAGTCTGAGCCCTGGAACATGTTGCCTTGCAGAGATATACGAAGGGAGAGGAAATAATTTCCCAAACTAGGTTGGGTCAGGAAATGCTCCCTCCAGCTTGGGGTGGTCCCCAGCCAGGATCATAAAAATTGTCCTGGAATATTACGAACTGTTGCTGTGTTGGTGCGTGATGAGCACTCGAGAAACCAGATGATCAGAGCGTTGCAGCCGTGTTTATGGGCATCTGGGAGCAGCAGCAGATGCCGTCGTGCATTGCCAAGGGCTCTCGATGAGCAGCCCAACAGGAAAGCTCTTAACTGGGGCTGGGTAGGAGCTGCCTGGCTGGGGGGAAGCTGGACAGGGGAATCTCAACTGCTCTTAACGTGAGTAAATATGAGCTAGAGAAGGAACAAATGCTCAGATCTGTTTGGCTCCTGTCAGAATTTTCAGATATCTCCATATCTCCAATGCTTGTAGCAATAGCAAAATAAAGTGAAGGTAGTGGCCAGTACTGGTGGGATGGTAACAGTGGACAGTCATGATGGACAGTGCTCCGCTGAGCTCGGGGTAATTGATCCTGCTTGTAGCACATTTGAATTTTATCCCACAGTCAGTTTTGTGGTATTTTGTAAAATTACATTTTCTGGGGGTGGGGGGTGGGGTTGAAATATCTTGGCTGCACCCAGCTTAAATCTGGGGAACCACCAGTGGCTTTTTGTTTTTGTGTGGCTTATCTGGCAAGTGAGCCCTTTGCAGAGAGGCATGAAATGAGTGATTTTGTGCAGTTGTGCAGGCTCATGGCTGTGTCTTTTGGAGATCTGCTTAATGCACATTTCAAAATCTGCCTCAGTTTGTCCAAACATTATAGACACATAACAATAATATCAATAAGAGTGGCTTTAAATAAGCGGGAATCATTCCTCCCCTATTTCTATTTTCTGTAAAAGAGGTTATAATTTATCTCTCCATAGCATGCAAAGCAACTGAGTCACACGGCTGCCTGCGTGTGCCTGCAAGGGCTTCAGGCCAAGAGATAGCAAATGTTTCCTGTTCTTTAAACAATAATCAACATTGCCTCATCTGCACCCCTGGAGAAACTGTAAAAACCAGCTGCTCTCCTATAGAAACCTCTGTCTAAAGCCAGCGGTCAAAGTTTTTCAAAGCATCTGCACATCAAAGAGACCAGGTCCCATTTGGAAGTAAATTGTTGAGATAAATACTGGAAAAGAAATACAGATTATATGTTACATCACATTTTAGGCCCAAATGTACTCATGCGCTTTGATTTCTGAGTCATTTCAGTTCTCATGATGATTTTACTCTCTAGTCTGAAACTTCAGAAATGTTCTGTATTTCTCTTCCCTCATTTGGTCATCATTAGAGCTAAGCTGATGAAAACAGCATCTTGATTGCTCATTGTTCATCTGCTCCAGTTTCTTATTTCCCCTTTATAATCCTACTGAAAGCTATTAAAAACTTTGAAGAATACTTGTAATCCAAATAATCTCCAGGGAGTTGCTTGAGATTTATACTTACATGAGAAAAGTTAAATTTGGCTCTTAGATCTGAAGTGAAGGTATCTTACAAGAAACTGCTGAGAAACAGATGCCATTTCCCCAGAGATGCTTTAGAAGGACAAACTGTAGGCAGCAAGTAATGGGCTGAATCCTCTGCAGACCAAAACTGCTGCGTCTCCATTGATTTCACAGGTATTTCTAAACACCATAAAATTGATCTAAAACACTGCTTGACTGGAATCCTTTCTTGATCAGGATTTCTGCTCCATTTTAAATAACCAAAAGGCAATGAGGTTAAGTGATGCTTCTGTTACTCCACTTCCCCACGTCATCGTTTTGATGTAACTGTTGGTGTGAGGGCTGCCGCCTCTTTCCTTCAGTGACTCCGTTGTGCCCAGCATATCTGGGATTGCTTCTAATGGCTGGATCCCTTCTTTACCCTCCTCTGCAGATCGTCCACGATAACTACATACTCTACGTGTTTGCACCCAACCGTGAGAGCCGGCAGAGATGGGTCTTTACGCTGAAGGAAGGTAATAAAACCCCTATGCCCACCTAATTGTTGAAGTTACTTATCCCAGACCAGCGTTCTCACAAACTATAATGCAGAGAAAACCTGCAAGAGGGGTCAATGTCCTATATCGGAGCATATGCAAAGTGCTAAGGGGGAATGAGGCTATAAAATCAAAATGCTTGTAAATTTGGTGGGTGTGTTTTCAGCAGCAGTGGAAAATTTGGACATGGAATACTTTATTTGCCTCTTTCTAGGATAAACTGTTAATATGTTACTGTAATTTGAGGTTTCTTATTCAGGAAGAGATGAGGATTTTTCTGTGGCTAATTTTTGTTAAAGAAATCAATCTTTTCTGCATAGAAGGTTTTCCAGTCCTTATTAATAGATTTCTTTTCTTTACATAACAACCTTAGAGACTCATGATTATTAAGAAACATTTTTTGTGGGTAGCTTTCATTTCCTGTTCACAACCTGAATTGTGCTGTGGTTCACTGCAATGGTTCTGAAGTGAAGGCACAATAACTAACCACCGCAGGCAGAAACAAAGCATAATGCTTGACTGAGGAAGGTGTTACTTAGTTACATGAAAATTCTGTCGTAACTTCCTGGTTTATAACACAAGCTACTGTATTTTTCACTCCGAAAATGTTGTGCCTGGTGGAGATATGATTAAGTTCATGCACTTACTCTTGCAGGGAGATATTAAACTTCTGGAGTGCACCCGCTCCCAGCTTCTCCTTTATCACCTTTTCTCATTCAACATTTTCAGACTGTCCCCTGTCTTGGACAACTTGAATAGTTTTGAAAACAAAATTTGAAAATTTTGAAACAGGCCAGCAGACAATTTTTATTCTTTTTAGGAAAATTATTATTACAGATAGAGTCTGAGCTTCAGAGACAAGGACCTTTAATCACTCGTGCAGACATTCAAGACTGGTATTTACATGTGCAAACAATATTTAGCGCTGGTGAATGCCAGCTTGTACAGCTCCTTCTGAACACCAAGCCAAAGCAGCACGTGTCCATGTCCTACACATATTTATTTATTTATTTATTTATATAGTAGAGCTGTAGTCTCTCTTAGGAGAGTATATGGCCTGCCAGGTTTTATTTCTTTTTATGAGACCTTTCTTCTGTGCTTTTGGTGTTTATCAGTTTAAAGAGAAAGTCACCTTGGCAGGATTCTCTTCTCCCACAGTAGAGGTAGGGGCTCCATCACCAGCAGGAAGGCTATTCCTCCACATCGATCTCCACATCGATGGTGGCATTCACTCCTTTCAGGAGAAAGGAAAACATTAATGGAGGAGGCTGATAATATTCACCAAAGCTTGGTTTGACAAGATTAAGAAGCTTCTTTAAAGTGCAGATTATTTCCATTCAGTTCCAGACAACTTTCAGAGCTGATGTGAATGCAAATAAATTCGTTTTCCCCCTTCTTTTTCTTCCCCTAATATTTTCCAGAAATCAGAAGCAACAACAATTTGGTTTCAAAGTGCCATCCAGATTTTTGGATAGATGGCAAGTGGAGATGCTGTGCTCAGACAGAGAAGATGGCAGCTGGCTGTGTGGAGTATGACCCCACCAAAAATGGTATGGGATTTGTTAAGACCATCCTGATCTTTAAAATATTTATTCCTCACAGAAGTAAAAGATTGAATCTGTCATGTACAGAACATCAAAGAATATTGTGTTGCTTTTCCATTTCTGTCAGGAGATATGCTGCTGTCTTCTTGGGATATTCTGGCTTATCTTTTATTGCATATGGCATTCTTTGTTTTGAATTAACATCTTCCTCTGTATGATGCTTAGAGGTGTCTTTGGAATGAGATGGAGAACTAAGAACTTGATCAGCTGTGGTCAGTCAATAAGCCATAATAACAGCTTTATTAAGATATATGCATTCAACCCTGTGTGTCCTATTTTGTCCTAATTGTATTTCCTCTGTGGTTTCAATGGCCAAGCGTAATCTTTACTTTGCCTCCTCCAAAAGCATGCTAGTCAATCATTCTTCACCCGAGACACTTTTACCTTGTATCGGGGTGATTCCTGAAATAATCTGTACCCGTTTCAAACCCACGCTGCATGGCGGAGTCGCTGCGTAGGTGCAGGCTCTTGGCACGCCTTGCTCTAACAGACCAAGGTTTGCTGTTCACTGCGCTTGTATCACTTTTATCAGTTCATTACCTGGATAGTTTCTCCCCTGGTTTTGTTCAGATCTACTTCAAATTATTTTTCTTGATCTCATTTTAGCCTCGAAGAAGCCTCTTCCTCCCACTCCTGAAGATAACTGGGTGAGTGCCGTGGGGCACGCTAAGCCAGCCTTAGTGCCCTGTCCTCTGTGTTTAACGAGCAGTGGGTGGTGAATAGGTCCTCATTGAGGTTCACCGTGGTGCAGTCATGTAGAATATCACCTCAGATAACATTCTCTGGACTTTTCTCTTAAATTTTCCATAATTTATTATAAGCTATAAACTAGCAGTACCCCACTAGAGTTAGGTTCAGTCCTGCACAGGGAGCTTGGTTTCACAAATAGCTTCCCAATGGTGAGTGAAGCTTCAACTGCATTTTTTTTAATCTATAGAAAGGGTAAGTGGGGAAGTAGGAGTGATATGAGAAATACTGCTGTGAAGAGGAACAGAGAAGTGATTTTCCCGAAACCACTTGTGGATGGAATAAAATGTCATTGGCTTATTTAATAAGAAGGGAGAAGCAGGGTGGCTGGTTAGGGCTGGGTGCCTTACTGGAGGCAAGTGCCTCTCAGGCAGCCATGGAGATTTTATCACTGGAGGCTTTTAAGAGGACTTTAGGAAGCATCTGTGAAGAACGGATCAGACAGAGGTAATCCTGCCCTAAGAAGGAGTAGATAACTGTTTTCTGCGCAACTGAAATTTTTGTATGAAATTAGTTGTCTGAAAGTGCTAAAAATTCTCATGTTGCCACCATACCCCACTAGATGCTCTGACGTGCTTCCCTGGCTTTGAGGCTTTTGAACCCAGAGAACACTGCTGCTACCAGGGAAATACCATTTTAGAGAGCATGCCATTGTTTTTTATGAATTTGAATGCAAATGTGAACGTGAATATGATGAGTCTTTTGCCTAATTTGTGCAGAAATTGTTGCTAGACCCAAAGGAAGCCTTAGTCATAGCCATATATGACTATGAAGCCCAGAATCCACAGGAGCTGACGTTACAATATAACGAGGAATATTATGTGATTGACAGCTCTGAGGAACATTGGTGGCTAATTCAAGATAAGAATGGGTAAGTCTCTCTCCAACAGCCAATTTACAGATCCTTTCTAAATCCAGTTTGTTCTTCCATGAACATATATGCTGGCCTCTTGCACAACTTTTGTCAAGCATCCTCTGATATACAGGAAAAAAGTGATGGAAGGTTATTCACAGTAGCTTTCTTCCTTTTGGTGTTGCTTGTATTCAGGCAGCTGAAGAAAAGGATCTGAAAGTGTATTTAGAAAAAATAAACAGTCCTTAGCTTAGGCTGATATTTGCTGTCATACACACGCGGGGAAAAAATTGTGAAAATTGTGAAACTCTCCAAGCTTCGAGGTGCAATCGGTTGTTTCCTTCTCCAGTAACCCTACTAAATACATAACAACCAGCATTTCTAGCATGCAAAGAGCAGGCAAATCTTTCAGGGCTGACTCCCACAGATGCAGAGAAAATCCTGTCTGTCTAGTGCACTCATGCTGTGTCGCATTTTCACAGGCATGAAGGCTACGTGCCAAGTAGCTACCTGGTGGAAAAATCACCCGAGAATCTGCAAATATATGAGTAAGTTGTGCCTATGTTTTTCTTGTACCCTTAATTGCCCTGTGTTTGTTTTAGAAGCTAAAAGCCTCAAATGTCCCTATCCCACATAACATGCTGCCGCTAGCGCTGGGTTCACTCAATTCGGAAGCTTTTCAGCAGAAATTTTACTAGCCTAGAAATGCTGACTTGGACTCTTTTGATGTTTTCAGATGGTACAATAAGAACATCAGCAGAAGCAAAGCAGAAACACTCCTCAAGGATGAGGTAAACTAGTGCGGGGTCGATGGGCAATCATAATTAATTATTAATTAATGCAAATGAGGAGAAGGCGGCGAGGGCTGCTTTGTGTAGAAGAGAGCTGAACCCAGGGTTCCTGCTGTGAGGCTGTCCTTGGCTGTTCTTGGTGTGCGATGCAAGAGAAAGGACCACTAGCAACCCCCCCTTACCTCCGCAGCAGCTGAGCGTGGGCAGGGGGGTGTGCCATCCTTCTTTGGTCAAACACAGCCAGGAACTGGGGCTAATGAAAACCCTGTTTCAGAACTCTGCATCGACCGAAAACCATGATTTTAGCTCATCTTTTCTGTCTCTGCAGGAGGCCTGCGGATGCCAGTAGTTCTCTGAAAATCTAACCAATCTCCTGCTCAAACATTTTGGGTGAAAGCCAAAAGTATGGGTTTGGGGTTTTTTTTTAGTTTTGTATGTGTGTGTGCATGTGAGCACGCATCTTTAATTTTTCAGTTGAGCCAGAGTTTTCCAGTGAAGACTGCAGTGAAAATAAAAAGAATAAACTTGTTCATATTTTCCACACAAATACAACCTTAGTTTTTAAACTAGGCCTTACACTAGCAGGAGACCTGAATAAAGTGTTCTTTCTTGGAATTATAGTATTTTATAGAAATAAAAGCTTTTGTGTGTGGTTTGAAAAATTATTTTAGTTCCTATAAACTCCTACAGGATGTGGCCACACATGGTTTAGTTATTGCATTTTTCCTCTTGGTCCTACCAACGCAACTTCTCTGTGGCAACTACACCCGTGTGGCTGCAGAGAATTTTGGTTCACACACTTCCTCCTGGAGATGTGGCCAAGCTCATGAGTGATCTTTGGCCAGGCTTGCTGTCAAGTGAGATGGAAGGGCAAGGACAGAGCTCAAAGTGGCTCAGTCAGGATGCTGTCTCCGATACTTGCCTACCTGTGCAAGCAAGCCCACGTTGCTAGAGGGGAGTCATAAAGCCCTCACAGCGCATTATACAGGTGCTTCTGCACCTGGAGACCATTTTTAGAGCTCCCCTGTGCTAGATACTGATAGTGCAGATATGGTAGGTGCTGAGCATACAGGCGTTGAAGAGACAACCCAGGAAAGTGTATAGCTCGCGGGCCTGATGCCACCTGGGCAGAGCTGCACACTGGAAGTCGGCAGTTCCTCGGCAGGGGATGCAGTGGTGGTCTCAGCCTGTGCTCACCTGGAACTGAACCAGTCTGCTGAGGAGGTGGGAAGGAAACCAAGGCAGGGTGTGCTTGGTGGATCAGGTTTGCATCAAGTGTTGGTGTGGATAGAGGACATACAAAACAGAGGAAATCTACCATGTAAAGCAAAGGAGGGAATGAAATAATCAGGCATTTGGGATGCCAGATGAAAAGCATCTTTATCTGCAAACAGAAGAAAAATGTATTGTTTATTAGTAATGTTTAAGTCAGCACAGTACATTACATCCAAACTGTGATGTTAAATCTCTTCTGCCTTCTGATCCATTAGTATCTGCAGGATCATGACCTATGATACATTTTAGCATTCAGATGCATAGAAAACAATTACAGTGAAAAATTAGAAAGGAAAATTGTTCTGTGAGTGCCAGAGTGGAGGAAGCCTGCTTTCCTACACATTTATGTTTAGATACTGGATGGCTGGGGCTCTTATGAAAGGGCAAGTTCTTGTCCAAGCTTTTCCCATTTGTGATACCTCGGTAAATTATCTTTCATACACTTCCATATGGTTGTTGTGTATAGTGTTGAATAGATTGTACTCTCATTCTGTAGCTGCTCTCTCAATGGAGGGCACTCAAACGGGTTTAACTTTCTGCTTAGCCGCACATTTCGTTAAACTTGTGTGAAATTACTATCACCGGTGTTGTGTCAGATACGGTTGAAGGCAATCAATGGGTTCGAAATTTTCTAGAGGAAAGGCTTGGAGGGACAGAAAGGCACATGCTCGTGTACCCACACCCACACATACTCAGAACAAGCGCATAAGTCTCATTTCCTCAGGAAACTGAGCTAAAAATACATAGCACCCAAGAGAGACCAGCTGGGTGTACCTGCAGGCACCGGGCAGCCATCAGAGCTGTGCATGGAACAGCCCAAGCTTTGCCAGCTGGCTGGTGGCTCTGGTTTTTCCCTGCATGTTTAGCGCATCCTCGTGACTGAGCAGACAGAGTTGAAAGGAGCAGAGCTTTGCCCCCAGCCCACTTCATTATTTTTTTTTCCATTATGCTCCTAACCAGTTTTCTCTCCTTTGCTCCCCTTACAGGGCAGGGAAGGTGCCTTCATGGTGAGAGATTCGAGGCAGCCTGGCATGTACACAGTCTCTGTTTTCACCAAAGCATTAAGGTACAGCTGAGCTCAGCAGCTTTTCGTGTCAATTGCATCAATGAAATGGCTTCTATGAGAGCGTAATCACCGTAGTTGTTTTGGCATGATGAAGAGGGAGCAGAAGGCTCATGAAAATGATAGAGGAAAACACTTCCAAAAAAGGCAGAAGAGTTAGCTGCCATTCGCAAAGTGAACCGAAGGCTCCGCTTCCCCCTGCATCGAAAGATGTGCCTATGACTAGTGACTTAGGCATCACCGGGGTTGTCGTTTTGATGCAATTGTCTTCCCAGCTGAAGTGTCAGTAGGATCAACGTGAACTTTGGGCTGGATTCATGATAGATGGGTGATACAAGTGAAAGGGTTTCAGTGATGGGGCAGAAAGTTTTGTTTCAGAACGAAGAGGCAGAGAAACTTAGCACTCAGCCTACACTTAGAGGGAAACCTCAGCCTTTCTAGAGATGAGACCATCTATGAGTGAGAGGAAGAACATACATGTACACACACACCTTTCCTTAGCAACTGCTGCTCACCCCTTGCTCCTCCCCCATTTGTTCTGTGTAAGGAAGATTCTCCCCTTTGCTTGCTTGCTCCTCCTCCATTTATACCCCAGATTCCTGTCTTTTTGCTGCAACCTGCTTTTCCTCAAAGAAAACCGCCTCTTTTTCAGCACGGATAACAACCCCGTTATAAAGCATTATCACATCAATGAGACAACTGACTTTCCCAAGCGCTATTACTTGGCAGAAAAGCACGTGTTTGACTGCATCCCCGAACTCATCAACTACCACCAGCACAATGCGGGAGGTGAGTGAAGGCGCATGCTGCCCAGGGAAGCTGCTCTTTTACCATGCAGCCAGGTGACTGTTTTAAATAAAGGAAAGTTCCCAAGGCCTCTGTCCTTCTAATGAAATGTTAAATGGCATCACCTTTTCTTCCACTTATCCTGGCACTTGGATGGCAGGAAAACGGCCACCTTCCAGCATTACATCTTCATTCTGCTCATCCTTCCAAAGCTAACTATGACCAGCACAGATGGCAATGACATACTATAGAGAGCCCTTTCATTCCTGGGAGCCCATGGGGGTATGTCACCACTGCCAGACCAAGCTGCCTGTTTGAATTACGCTGCAGGGCCTTCTTCCCAAGAGGTGATATATCCCTGTGCCTTGATTTGACACAAAGTTAGGAACATAGCCAAGATCCATAGCCAGACGTGTCAGTGACCAAAGACTCCCATCCCTATAGTCCAGGAGTACCAAGGGAAACCCTGGACTTCACAATGACCCTAAATACAAATAAAAGGTGCCATTTGGAATTTCATCAGAGTTAACAGACTCATAGCTCACATTTGCTGGCAGAGTACAAATGGAAAATAAGCTGAAACTGCTCAGAATTTGCTTCCTTCTGGCAGGCAGGAAATCTCAGTCTGGGTAGAGGTTCAGCTGCCCTCAAGTGGAGCTGAGAACTCAGTACAATACATCTGCTTCCAGCACCCAGCCTGCCTCCTGGGGCAATGACAGCCACACTCCCCATGACTGTGACAATAACTAGAACTCACCTTGTCCTTTGTTGTCCAGGTCTTGTCACCCGTTTGAGGTATGCGGTCTCTTCTTGGAGAAAAAAGGCCCCGATCACTGCCGGGCTGAGCTATGGTATGGCACTCTCATGACTATATGGGAATCACACTCCTCACTGGTTAGCTGGGTGATCCTGAATATCCCTGTGGATACTGATGAATATTCATGTGGCTATCACCATGACAAATAGCCTTCTTCAGATCTTTACACTGCACTATTCACTAGATTAACATCTTTGTCATTACCACTGGTAACTGAATGAACTGAATGATCCTGTGGTGCCTTGAGGGAGGTGATGAGAACCCCAGGGTCTCAATGAAGTCAACATTAAATACTAAAATGAATGCTGAGCAAAGGCGAAGGGAGTAAGAGCATAGCAAAACCTGATGAAAGTTGAGTCCCTCCTGAAAGATGCCTTCATTTGCATATTGTCGTCTAAAGGATTTTGCCGGTATCATCTTTATTATAACTCTTAGAGACATCAAAGAAACTCAAAACCATGTGGTGCTCGGTAGTGCACATATGCGAGGTAGAAACAATCCTCCTTGAAGAACTGGATAGGCAAGACAAATGGAGAAAAAAAGGAATGTTGTTGTCCCTACTGCTGAACATGACCTGCAGCACAGATTAGGCAAAGGAGCTGCCAAAGGTCAGACAGACAATTTGAAGGGGAGCCAGAAAGTCTCACTTTGAGTCCTGTCCCAGCGTTTAACCCACAAAAGCTTTTTGTTTGACATTTTACTGCTAGAGCCTTACCCTTTCTCCTTTACAATCAACAGGAAAATTGGTCATTAACCCCTCCGAACTCACCTGTGTACAGGAAATTGGCAGTGGTCAGTTTGGGGTGGTCTACCTTGGCTACCTGCTGGAGAAGACAAAAGTAGCCATAAAGACCATTCGTGAAGGAGCAATGTCTGAAGAGGATTTCATCGAGGAAGCTAAAGTCTTGATGTAAGTAGTAGCTTCACCAAGAAAATCAGTCCCTGTAGGATTCATACGACTGAGCCAGGGTGTTGTGATCATGTTCAGGAATATGATTGGGGAATTTAAACCTGAATTATCTACTATGTATCTAAATAGTATAGAAAGAGACTGGTGAGCTCTGGTGGTTACAAAGGAAGGCAATTCAAAGTGTAGGTGAATTACTGGGCTTCTAAGTCTATAGTCTTCCAGATCTCTGCTGTCCTGGAAGGCAGGGTTAATTGATGGTGTGTTTTGGAGACCAAGGTTGTCTTTTGTCAAAATTAATTAGATGGAGAAATCTCTTAAAACTTGAGGGAAATTTTATTGAAAAACCTTACCTGCAATTTTTTTTTTTTTTTTTCTTTCCACAGCTGAAAATACTTCTCTTTGGGATTTTTTACTTTGTTTGTATTTTTTACATTTCCCTCCCTTCAAAATAGAGAGAAATTGATTTTATTTTTGTTTGATTGGATGATTTCCCATGCAGAAAAGTTTTTGGTGACCATCACCATCAAAATGGGATGATTCTTACTGCTAGTTGATGTTAGACTTGGTCTACACATTTTCTTCTTTCTGCTTTCATAGCTGGCCTGTGCAGAGAGAGGGGTGCAGCAGGGTGACATAGGCGGCCGTATATAACACACCTGCTGTAAGGACAGAAGGCACTGAGCCTATTTCAGCCTCTTTTCCTCCTTCTCTCCCTATCCTACAGGAAGCTGTCCCATCCCAAGCTAGTCCAACTTTATGGCGTGTGCTTTGAGAACGCTCCCATAAGCCTGGTGTTTGAGTTCATGGAGAACGGCTGCTTGTCTGACTACCTCAGGAGCCAGCGGGGTAGTTTTTCAAAGGAAACCCTGCTGGGGATGTGCCAAGATGTGTGTGAAGGAATGGCTTATCTGGAACAAAACTCTGTCATCCACAGAGACCTGGTACATTGGTCCCACATAGACTTTTCTCTGCTCCAGCTGAGCTTTTCCCTGTGCTTTTTCCCTTCCTTAACTTCAGCTTTCACACTCCTCCTGCCTATCTGTTGATAGGGGATCCAGTTTCTGCCTGTATTGCAGATGCACCATCAATACTTTAGGAAGAAGGAAAAAAAAATATCCCCTGGAGCACTGGTTAATCTATTTCCCTTAATTGTGTTTGGGAGAGAAGAAATGAGGACATAAAGTTTGTCTCTTTTTCTGAGTGTTCTCTTTTGCTCCCCGAGAGCCTCAGCTCCCACAGTTCCTGGGTGCTGACCACTCTTCATCTCTAAAATCAGCAAAGATGCCTAAAAGACCTGTTCTAACATGCACATAAATATGCATTGCCGATAAGATACTTTTAATTACATGGTGTTCCATCAAGCTGCATCAGTCACTGCTGCTGTTTTGTTAGGGGAGCAAGGACTGTGAGTAGCTGTGGATATTTTAGGGTCTTTCTCTGCTTTTTCTGGGCAACAAGAGCCTGCAAGTCAGACTGATGGTTGAACAGCTTTTGTGGTGACAGAAACATGCTGGCTGTAAAATGTACAGAAAGCATAAGAACCTCAGGTTTTCTCCCTCTCTGTACGGTACGATGTCACTTTGATGCTCTGTTTTTTTAAGCACTATCTGCTCTGCCAGGATAAAAGCAGCTCAGTGGCTGTGATAGTCTTTCAGCTCTGACCTTTGCACCTTCCTTTCTTGCAGGCCGCTCGGAACTGTCTGGTGGGAGAATCCCACGTGGTCAAAGTGTCCGACTTTGGGATGTCAAGGTAACGCTGACGAGGCTGCACATGCTCTTTGTGGGACTGTCATGGGATGGTGGGGTTACTCAGCACGCTCCCTTCTTTTCCTTTTCCAGGATTGTCCTTGATGATCAGTATACCAGCTCCACAGGTACCAAGTTTCCAGTCAAGTGGTCTGCTCCAGAGGTTTTCTCCTACTGCAACTATAGCACCAAATCTGACGTTTGGTCATTTGGTAAGAAACTCTTGTCAGAATGGAAAAAAATCAACAAACACCAGGTCAGAAAACCTGGGGGCTCAAGTAGATCCTCCTAACACAACATCCTCTGGGCTCCAAGGATGTTTTGCCTGAATAATGGCTTAGAAAAGCAAGCCTGAATCATTTAAGTGAAAGAAAGAATAGTAAACTACCTAGATACTTTGTAACACTGCAAATACTGCCCATTTAATGTATTATACCTGTGCAATGCTCTATAATACCAAATAATGAACTCTACTTCATGCTGACATAGCATGCGTGTCCAAGAAAAGGTTGGAGAGTCACTGACAAGATTATACAGGGAGAGGAAAGGAAAGACATTTAGGCACTCCATCTCTCTGCACGTCAGCCCTGGGCACTGGTGGAAGCACCAAACTCTCTGCCTTTCCAAGTTTGCTCTGCTGATTCCATTTGCTTTATGCCGTTCTGAAAATATTATTTCACTGCTCACATTTTCTCACCTCGTTTCCTGCTCCCCAATGCATTGTTTTATGACTTGCATCTGTTCTTTGGTCTCTCTTCTGGACCTCCATAGATAAGAAAAGACATTGTATATTTTTTCCCCCAAAGTCATCGGCGCTGGAGATAACAAAGGCTATCCGCTGCCCTGTTGATCTGGCACGCTGATGTATCTGGCCCATCTCCAGCTAGCATGCAAATTGCGGTGCTGCAGAATGAATCGGTGCAGTGTGCTGTGCACAGCACACAGTCAATGGGGTGCCACTCAGCTCCGGGCCTAGCAGTAAATAATGCAGGATTATAACCTTTGCTAGTCCGTGCCTGTGAGTTCTGTGCTTCGCTCACCCTTTACTGCCTTCTGCTGTGGCTGAAGTTGTGCGTTCCTGCGGTGGTTTATATACCAGCAGCACAGTGGGAGCTGGGTGCTCAGACCCACGCAACTGCCTTCACAAACCCAACCCGGAGATGCTTCAGAGAGCACCATTCCTCCTTCCGTGTCCCCTGGCATGTGGGGGAGGCTGTCAGCACTCACTACGTAATTACAGAGGACAACGTGTGCCAGTGGAGCTCTGTCACAGCTCACAGCACAGTGGCGGTGACACGGGCAGAGATGCTCCTTTGGTAAGGATGTTCTTCTGCTTCACAAATCAGAAACTGGCCTGTACACTGAGAGCCAGATGCTTCCAAAAAGGGTGCTCGGTTTGATTTACAGTCATGCCAAGCCTGGGGAAATTGTCTCGCTCCAGTTTCAGGGCTGAGTAAAATGCCAGTGAGATTTGTTTGCATTGGTCAGTCCTTTGTGAAATGTGCAGACAGCAGTGTTGTACATCTGTCAGACTTGTTATCTCCCCATCCAGTGGGGTTTGCATAAGAGGATTCCTCTGTCATGTCATGGTCCCATGACTGTGAGAAGCTTTCTGCTCCGCTTCTCTGCAGCCCATTCTTCTCTTCCACCAGGCCTGAAATCCTGCTGTGCCCAGGAGAACAAAATGAGTGTGAGAAATTCCCAGAGCAGGAATCTGCAGGCTGGGGGAGTACACCTGCTTTGCTTATTCCTCAGTAGAGCCAATACCATTGGTGAGGAGCTGCAATATCTATGCATCTTCCTATGTGAAGAATTCAAAGCTGGAAAGCAGACGTTATTTAGCCAAGTTGACTGTGGAGTTACACAACTCATATTTCAGATCAGCCTTCTCTGTCTGTCTCCCTGTTCTAATACAATGTGAACACATACCAAGTCAGTCACATTAGGTGACCAAAGAAATTAAACCTAATAATAACACAGATGCCTTGTATTCACTCCATTTGCAGAGCCTCTCTGGTCCAGTAGCCAACCGTAATGTATTCCACAGGCTTTTTGTCTTTGCCTGTCTCTCTTCCACCATGCTAGGGAAGCACAATTTCTGCTTCTGAAGAGTAACCGTAGGAAAACATTTGCCTGTTCAGGAAAAGAGGAAAAAGGCGCTGCAATCCTTTGAAATTCCACTGTCATTATATGTGAATTCACCCCAGTAAATACACCACCTGGGATGTTTTACAGGCAAGGAGTTCCCAGTACTGAGGCTAAGCTGACTAACAGGAACGGAGCAGTTCATGTTGCTTTCTTGCTCCTGAGTCTCACTAAAATACAAGCAGATTCTGGTGTAGGACACACTGCAGGCAGGAACATCAGTGGCATGTCTTTTGTATGTGACTAACTGAATTAAAAATAGATACACTGAATCAGTGACAAAAAGCAGGTTCCTTCCCAGATTACACATCTGGATGGAGTACGTGCACAAGCGTTCTCTCTTCCTCACGATTTGTGAGAAGACATATGACACTGCTCTGCTTTCTGACACGTAACACGCTTAGGCTTCCTCTGACTCACGGGGAAAGACATCCATGTCATGCCAGGCTATCATGAAGCGAGATGCAGAGAGGTCAAACTTGCAGTGACCAGACGGGTACTCCCACACAGCCCAGTGCCCAGCAGAGATCCTAGCTGGCATCCTCCAACTGTACAGCTGTGTTATGGCCTGGTTTTTCAGATGTGGACTGAGAATCCGAGTAAAAATGCTTTTCCAAGTAACAGACATCGGTGTTGAGCTGCAGAGAAGAGCAGGTGGAAGGTGGTCGTGGGCCTGCCAAGGATTTGTTTGCTTCTTTGTAATTTTCCTGATTTGTTTGCTTTAGGAGTGCTGATGTGGGAGGTCTTCAGTGAAGGTAAAATCCCCTATGAGAATCGCACCAATGCAGAAGTGGTGGAAGAAATCAATGCAGGATTTCGGCTCTACAAACCTAGGCTGGCCTCCAAGGCGATTTATGAGGTCATGAGCCACTGCTGGAAGATGGTTAGTATTGTAATGGGAGAGCCCCAGTTCCCAAAGACTTCCCAGTTCCCTTGGCTTCTAGGAGGAGAGGGAGGTATACACTTCACATGCCAACACAACATAAAATCCTGGGGGTGAAGCACTCTGCAGCTTTCATCTGCACTAGCAAGCAAACCTTAGGCTCTTTGCCTTTTATTTAAGTTGCTGTTTCTATAGTGAGTTGACTGAGAAGTCTATGTAAAGCACCTAACTAGATTAATTCAACAGTTTGCTTCCTGACAAAGCTGCGGATCTGTGGGGCTGAGTTTGAACAGCGATGGTAGAAATGACAGCCAATCCGTCACAAGGTACTTGGCATCCACTAGGCAAAATTCACTGCTAGCAGAAAAGAAACCTTGCCGAGAAGGAAGCTCATTCTTCCGTTGGCACTTTCTCTACAACAATAGATTGTATTTTTGTGGAGAATCAGTTTCTTCACAAGTTTTTCCTTCTTAACCTTGCCATTCCTCTCAAGCTGACATTCATGTCCTCCCTCTCTTTTCTCTCCCCTGCTCAGAGGAAAGATGACCGGCCATCCTTTTCTGTTCTGCTGTATCAGCTGAGTGAAATCTCTGAGTTTGACCTGTAATTATGGCACCAGCCACTAAGCGAAGCTAAGAGAGTCCTGAGAGGGCAGATGGCTGGATTTTCCCCACGCAAAGCATTAACAGGAATCCTCTCACCATAGACTCTTGCCATATGCCTGGGGAGAAGGAGAGGGCAGAGGCTGGTACTTCCAGACAGACAAGATATCCCCAGATCTTCCAGAGCCTAGACAGACACAGGCTCTGGTTTGGCCAAGAATATGGTTTGCATCTTGCAAGCAGAAGCAGCAATTGAGCACAGAGTCCTGAGCCATACAATCCAGCAAGTGTATTTTTCCTGAAGAGACAGCCTCAAAACTAAGAGACCTGACATTGCTATTCCAGTTCTGTGAACTCCCAAATGGAGATCTTCCCTGGGGAAAAAAAAAAACCAAACCACCCTGTCTTTAACTGAGGAGGAACATTCAGACATTTTCATGGCACTCTAATTCAGAGTGGGCTGGACCTGAAAGCTCTGAACAGGAATACGCCTGGGACGCATGGGAACAGGCTGGATTTAGTGACTGCATTTCCGATGCTTTTCTGATTTCAAGGTGGTTTTCTTCTCCCCTTGCATGATTTTGTCTGAAGCTGTGGCATAACAGGAACAGGATTCTGGTACCCAGTAAACTGAAGAGGTGTCTGCATGTGCAAGCGAGTCTGTAAGGAAGGAAAAGAAAAAGCAACGTGTTGAAGAGTCTTGAAATTCTCTCAAACTGCATTGTGTAGTGAGTGGGGAAATACGGTTCTGATGAAAATGGAGACATTCTTGGAGGGGGAAAGTCACAGCTGAAAGTCTGTATTGTTTTTTTCTTCAGTCTTTCTGCATCAGAAGATAAATATATGATCTCCATCCAATTTGTTTGTATGGAGGACTGAGCAGTTTCCAGTCCAGGACAAGACAGGATCCCAGGATCTGTTTATCTGTGAAAGGTACAGGAACCTACTCCTGAACTGGTGTGTTTGGAAGGAAGGAGCCGGAGGGCTCAGAAGGGTAGCCACAAGGAGAAAACATGCAGAATATGTGCTCAGTGCACCAGTGATAATGAGAAGAGTTTTCTTGTACTTCAAAGAGTGATTGAATCATCACAAGTAAAGACTTTTCCATCTCTTCTGTGAACAGAGGGGCTGAACAAAGAAAAAGTCCTATGCGAATAGACTGCCTGGGAACTCCGTGAGGAGTTCCACATTGTGTGGTGACAGCAGAAAAAGGTATAAACAATATTGATCTCCTGGTATTTCAGTTAAAATCTGCATTTTCACCACAAGGCAGAGACACTGTTTTGACGTAACTGACCTGAAAACTGAAAGTGTGGGTGTTGGTCTCCTGCAGAGTTTGTAAATAAAATCAGGACTTTCTGCTAAGCATTAACAATAATTAGAGAAGTCAAGAGGACTCACAGACGATATGTGCATATATGCAGTATGTACTTTTGATGCTTCTCTGTCTGGGCAGGTGAGAATATGGGTAAACCTTACATAACAGCAGTTACAAAAACTGTGAGGTGCAAACTTCCAGCAGCAATCTCTCATCATCATTACAGAAGCCAGGTTCAAATATGTTTGCCAACAAAAATGGAACAAGGAAATAATGTAATCCCATGATGTCACATATCCTGTGTCAAACTATTTCTTCCTAGAAGGAGGCTTATTTTTTTATATTTTTCAGACCCGTGGTTCTAGGGTAGCTTTTAGGAGCCAGAATGTCTTTTCAGGTGTATGGATACGGGCAACGCATTAGTTCCTGCCTTATACATCTTCCCACCTTGCTTTGATTCCACATTATTTTCTTTGGTTTACTCCTACAAACGCCATGCAGAATGACTCTTCCAGGCAAGGAGAATCCTAACATTCAGACTCAAGGTTGTCAATCCTAAATGCAGGATCAGAGTGCTACCTTCAAATCAGGATTGCTGTCATAATCTCTTGGTAGTCTGAACCAACATATGGAATATTAGCATCTATAAATAGATTTTGAATTTTTGTCTACAGTGATTTTAAACTACATTTCTCTTTGTCCCTCTCATCCTTTAGCCTGAGTTAGCCTGTTGTCCTATTCCAGCGATGCTAAATTAGGCATTTAGCCAGTGAAGTTTTCAGTAGCCCTACACATGTTAAACTGCACATCTGCAGCTAAATTTGAGGACAGCTGGCCATAATCCTATTTTCTGCCCCACTCCACCGCACTTAGACAATCCGTACAACCAGAAGATACTCTGAAACAATTCTCCCCTGAGCACAGACACCCTGTGGCAGGGGTATCTGTAGGCTCACAAAGTTAAGCTTCTGGCTTGCTACCCCCTCCATCCTTGGAGGAACCAGGAGTCTGTCAAGCTTGAGAAGGTTGCTATTAAGTAGCAGCAATATTGCTCCACTAGGTAACGTTTCTGAGATGATATTTATATTTGGATGAGGTAAGTGTAATATTTATTAGCTGGAGAGTGTCGCACAAAATAATGTTTTAATGTTTTATGTTTAGTTTTCTTTTGCAGTATTTCTATGTACCTGATATGTAATTTTACAAACAATAGAATTGTTGAGTTCCAGCTGTGGCTTTCACCGTATGTTAGCAAAAACGCAAAAACCATCCTCCTGTACTTACAATCATACAGCTTGCTCTTTCGCCAAATCCTCCCCCCCAAGAAGCAAACAGGCTTCTTCTGGCTTTCTGAAATACCTCTGTTCCCCAGAACTATGGCTATGTTCTGGGGTTAGGTTATGTGCTGGGTTTATGGGGGTAGGAAGTATTCAGAATCTCTGCAAATTGGGTAATTTACTATGCGGACACAGATTTTTAAGTCTAAACATCCATTGTGGTGGCTTGAAATTGTCTGAATCTTCGTAAAATGGGGTGAGTAATATTTCAGTGCTCCCAAAGGGTGCTTCCCTGTGATTATTTACACAGGACTTCATGAATCTCCAAAGGCCAGTGCTGTGCTGTGATAATGCATGACACTAACACGGTCTTCTCCCACCCCAGCAGCTTCTATGGCAAGTTTCCCCTGTGTCCTTCACATGGCTTAACTAGATACGTTCACCACAAAGCAGAGCTGAGAATATCACCCTCCTGCTGCAAAGCGAATAACCCCTTCCCCGTCTCCTTGGAAAGCCTTTGCAACATGCTGAATGTTTACGCCATTCCCCCTCTGCCAGTTCAACCCTCTCTGGCTGTAGTTCAGGAAGGTGGGAGGTTGTGTTTGTCCCTACCTTTGCCCGCTGGTTATCAGAGGCAGTAGGTGCAATGGCTGCGGTGCACGTTTGGCCAGAGCCGAGGCCCAGGGCATTGTCCCAGTGCATCCCTGACCTGCTGCTGTGCTGGCCGGGCACTGGCCCATCCAGGCTGGCATTCCAGCTAGGAAAAGGCAATCAAGCACTAAGCTCATCTAGAAGGAGCAGCTGGTGCTTCTCAGTGGACACCAGGGGCTGGAGGGCAGCACCAATAGCCATGAAAAGCTCCTTCCTGGGCTTGTGTTGGTCACCCCGGGGATGTGGGGGTTGTTGGCTCTTGTTCCAGTGGGCAATTACCATAAAATCAGGCCTGAAAATATCTAGAATTTCCTGAAACATTTTTTTAATGAACATGTTGCTGTGAGATGTTTGGCTTTGTCCTCTCTGAAAGCTGAGCTCATCAGCACAGCAGGACTCAGGTGAACGGCTCTGCTAAATGTCACTTGGCAGCCACTTCAAATTTGTGTGTAATCTGTTCAGCTCACCCCACCATCACGTTATCTCCCCATTCCACACACAACCAGCTGATGCACACACTCCTGTGTCTGTAGCTGTATGGGGCCTGCCCCTCACCATTCTTCCCAGCCTGCTGGGAGGTCTGCGGGACAAATGCAGAGAAGCTCGTTCTATTATTCTATCATTAACAACAGAGGAGAAACAACACAGAGTAGAAAATTAAAATAATATCATAACATTCATGGAATTCCCATCACACTGAGCCTGGCTGATAATGGGAGCAGATTAAACTGTGCCAAAAAAAAAAAAAAAATCCACAACAGTTTCTACTGCCACAGTTTTCTTGAAGTGACCTTGTTTCACCCATGGCCTCAGAGCAATGTTAGCTATTAAATCTTTTGGATCTGCAGTAACAATGGTCACTTCCTGAATTCTTCTGACAAGTAATAAGTGGTAAAAAGAAGAATGATGGCTACAAAATGTTCCAGTCAAAGGTGAGATGGAAGAAATGCTATGCAGGGAAAGGAGAAGAGTCTACTCCGGAGATGCTATTTTTTCAGGTGTGGTCTTGTCTATTAAAACAAAGATAGTTCCTAAGACCATCTTGCTGCTTTTGTAGTTTGCAGCCCCTGGTGCCCTCAGCCCATGGCACCCATCCCCCTTACAGGAGCTGAGCTATGGTGCAAACCTGGCATGCAAGCTTCCCTGTGGAGCCATGGGCAGCAAGCTCAGCCCCACAACTAGCATGACAAAGCAGCAGTCTCTAAGGGCTCAGGGGTGGTCCCTCCAACTCAGGAGGGGCCAGACGGCAGTCCCTTAGCACAGGCTGATGGTCACGGAGGGGACGCTGCCAGGGCCACCAAGGGAATATGCCTAGACCTGTATCTAAGCTTTCAACAGTCCTTGGGTACCCACCAATGTCTTTCAATGAACAAAGAGATGCTGAGAGGGCTGCAGGCACATGAGTGAATGAAGGCCCCATACAGGGCTTCTATCAGTCCCGGTGAGGCCACGTTCCCCTGGAAGCCATGAGAGGTCCGGCTGGGATTTCACAGTAGACCTGAAGAGCTGTATTGCAGGTTTCAAAACAGGCATGAGCAGAAGGGCTGGAAACTTGTCCCTGCAGAAGTGGCAGATGCCAAAAATGCCAAAAGGAAGATCTTTTGGCTGCAGTGCTGACTCGGAGGAGGCCTGGAGCTTGAGGAAAGGCACTGACTCCTGGTTTCGGTCCCCACCGTGCCCAGTGCCCCGAGGCTCTCCACGCACTCCCTAAGGAGGGCTGCCCTAACGCCTGACCGCGGTGCGGTGCTCCAGGGGGTGCGGGGCTGAGCACCCGAGACCCAGCTCCGCAGCAGGCAGGGGGGCAGCCCCGGCCGGCCCCCGCCTCTCCGGGGACCTAAAGGCGCTGACCCAGCGCCCGGCCTCCGGGGGACCTCGGCAGCTGCCCCCGGCCCCGTTCCCCCGCTCTCCGGGGCGGGGGCTGGCAGCCTCCCCCCCCACCGCCCCGGCAGCGCAGCACCGCCGCCAGCGCAGCCGCCCCCGCCGCGGGGGGGCCACGGCCCCCGGCCCCGCCGCGCATCCCCCGCGCTGCCCGGGGGAGGAGCCGCCCGCGCGGCTCCAGCCCCTTCCCGCGGCGGGGGCCGGGGCTCCCCCCGCCGCCGTGCGGAGGGGCCGGCGGAGAGCCGCGGAAGTGCACTTGCTGCAGCCATTTCCTGCTCTTTGTGCGGGCGGCGCGGAGCATCCCGCGGTGCGGAGCATCGCGCCCCGCCGAGCGCCAGGTGAGCGGGGCGGGGGTGGGCGCGGGGGGCTGCGCGGCCTCCACCTGACCCCCCTCCCCCCCCCTCCTCCCCCGGGCTGCGCGGAGCTGCGCCCCCGCCGCGCCCTCCCGGGGTGTGCGGGGGTACCGGGCGCGGCGGCGGGGGCGGCGGCGGGGGCAGCGGCGGGGCAGGTGCGGCCGGCGCGGGGCGGAGGGAGGGCGGGAGGCCCGGGCGGGCCGGGATGTGCGGGATGTATCCCATAATGCTTAGAGCTACCTGCAGCATTCGGCCTCCCGCAGCCGCTGCGAGGCGCCGGGGGGAGGGGGGAAATAGCGCAAATCCCCCCCTACCCCCGCCGCATCCCCGCACCCTGGCTCCGCGCCCCCGGGCCGGGGGAAGGGCCGAGCCCCGGGCGCGGCGGGCGCTGCAGGCCCCACGGCGGCGGCGCCCAGGCGAGCCGAGGTCGCGGCGATGCTTGGCGCAGGGCGGGGGGGGGCGGAGGAGCGGCGGCGCCGGGCAGGGGGCTGAGGGCCCTGGGGGGGGCTCCCGGGCAGCCGCGGCGTGAAAACACGGTGTCGGGGGGCGGCGGGGGGAAGGAGGGAGCGGCAGGGACTGCGCCGGGGTCGGGAGCGATGGGCTGGAGCTGCGCCCGCAGGTCGATGCTCTGGCGTGGGCTGGGAGCCGGGGGCAGCGATCCCTGCCCAGCCGCCGGGTCTCCGGCAGCGCGCTGCGCCCCGGGGAGCGTGTCTTTGTATCGGAACTTGCCACCCGAGGAGGCCGGACACGCGTGGCGCCGGCCGCATCCCACCTGCGGAGGAACGGCTGGATTCTGCCGGCAGTTCCCGCGGGCTGGCGGCACGGCACGGCGCGGCACGGCCCCCCGCGGGGCTGCGGGGCACGGGGCCCGGGGCCGGCTGAGCCCGGGCCGGAGCGCGCCCCCTGCGCCATCTGCCGCCGCCCGGGGCCCCGGCGGGGTCGGACCGCGGGGATCAGCAGACCTGGGCGGGGGGGGCTGAAGCCCCCGCACCCCCTGCCCGCACCCGGGCCGAAGGGAAACGCACCCTCGTGTTGTGCGTGGTGACAGCTGCCGGGGTTAGTCACTGAGGTGGGTGATGAGCCCGGCGCCTTGGGGCTGCCCAGCCGTGTACTTCCCTGCAAAAGAGAATTCTTTCTTCCTTTTCCCTGTACAGTTAATTGTTATTAATGAAGCCGGAGGAATATGGAAAAATTCTTCCATTTTCTGACCAGGGTCTCTTGAGCAAACAGCAGACTCTGCAGATTTCATGGTAATAATTTTATTAACAAACAATTATCATCTTTGCCTGAAAAATAGGAAGATTGGTTTTGGAAGATCAGTAATCGGCCGACTATTAACAATGCTGTCCTGTATGATTTAATTTCCCAAGAAGCATTTTAACTGTCAGCAGTGGGCTTGCTTGTAAACTTGCTCTAAATTTCTCAACTATATTGGAAATGTAGCTTTGTATACCAGCCTCCTGGCCTCATCCTCCTTCTTTGGCACATGAAACACAATGATGAAGTTATTATAGAAGAAATAAATTCCAAAATAATTGTGTTGCTGAGAGACAAGGACAGCGTAAATGCCTGGAACTCAGCCCTATTGGAATGGCAGAAAACGTAGAGTGGAGATACAGAAAAACAGCTTCAGGAGTTGTGCAGTTTGGCGTCCTTTTTTAATCGGAACGGTAATTTCATGGTTAACATCTGTGTCTGTGGAGGGCAGGAGCCTAGCCCTGCCAGCCCAACTTATCCCGGCTTTTTTTTTTTTTTTATTTGCTCCTGCAAAGAACCCCCTGACTCTGGTGGTGGTTGCAATTACAAGTAATTCTTAAAGTGTGAGAGAAGGGCTTGATGACGTGCATCCTAAAACACTTAATCCCACGAATTTTAGGCAAGGGTCAAACTAAACTTTTACAGCCTGAAGTTACTGTTGTTGACTAAAAATACATTGATGGCCAGGAGCGTTTATCCTCCTCTTGCTGTGAGGCAGTTGGTACTGAAAAGGCTCCGCTTTTACGCACCTGAGGTATCAGTCTGCTGGGGTACTTGGGCCAGGATGGCTCCTGACCACTGCTTAGATGCTGGTTTTGAGTAGGAGGGAGAAGCATTATCACAGGGGAAAAAATAAATAAGTGACTTTCCCAGGTTACCCAGGGTCTGGGCATCAGAGCTGGAGAACTGCAGATCCTTCGGAAGTGACCAGAAGTATGTCCACCTTCTCTACATTGCCATCTCCCCAGCAAAATTCATTTTGCTGCCTGTCTCACCCCAGGCTTGCAGGGCTTGGACCCCTGTCTTACTGCCAGTCTCCTGGGCAATTCCCATTTTTTCTTGCCCCTTTTCCTGCTCTTGGTAGCTATTGCAGCTCCAGCGTGAACATCTGCTGTAGGAGGAGGTGAGCTGAAAAACTAAAACAAGCCTGTGCCACTTCCCCAGAGCTCTCAGCTGTGCAGCTTCGAAGCCGAGTGCACATGCATGCAACATTCGTTATGGCCCTGCTTTTAAAAGTCTTTCTTTGTTCCACCAAGCTGCTCTAACAATAAAGTCATCTTTGTTCCTCTCGCTGCAAAAAGGATGATACTGCACTGGTACTTCTGGGCAAGCGTTTTGGTGAGGAAGGTAGGACCTGCTCTGCAAGTTCAGACATCTGGGATGTCCATCCCCACTCCTTCTCAAAGCCTTCCTGCGCCGGCTGTTAAACCTGGCCCCCAGGCTGCTGCCACAACAGTCACCGTGTCGGGAACTCTTTGCTTCCATATCGGGGTGGCGGGGCCATGCCCTGTGCAGGGACCCGCCTGGCTGGCTCCCTGTGGTGTCTAGAAGCCTTGGTGCCTCTGTGATCGTTTGGCTTTAGAAGGTGTAAGAGGTGGCCCAAGGGGTTGTGGCTGAGATGTGGGATGGAGAGAGGAAGGTTCTGCAGCCCATGGGCAGAAAGTGTGGGCAGCACTGCGCTCATTAGCCCTGACACTCATTAGCAGAAGAGGTAACCAGCCCTGTGGCTGCGTCTCTCTCCAGGGTTTCACTGGGGTGGGTTCACTGGGGTTCGGGCTCACGTTGTTTTGCTAAAACATGTAGGACCAGAGGGACTTGGGCCTTTCTGACCAGCAGTGGGACGTGGAGAAGACCGTAGCTTTGCGAGACGCCTCCCAGCAGCCGGTGTGGCCGTTTGAGTCCACGCAGGCAGGATGCAGGCAGGATGCAGGCAGGATGCGCTTCCTGCAGCGAGAGCTCGCCCCGCTGCACATCTGTTTGGGCAGCAAAAAAGCCCCGTTCCTGGGCAGGCTGCTGCCCTGCTCCCCTCGTGGTGTGGCCCCCAGCCCACGCCACATGTGCCACCGCGCCATTGGCAACCCACCAAACATGGGCTGACTCTGCTCTTCCGGGCGCCACAGCCCCTGCCCTGAGGCCCAGGTGGTGGATGGTGGTTAGGGCTTAATGAGGACTTCTTGATGAGTGTCCCCAGGGATCCCCATCCGGCCTGAGCTGGAGCCCCTTGGTCGCTGCCATGTTACCTGACAGCTGCCCCCCTCATCGCTGGACCGAGGGGATGAAGCTGGATTTCCCAGGGCGGCCCCAGCACATTTATGTTAGAAACCTTTTTGCAGGAAGGTGAGGGAGGGCTGCATGGGTCTGTGGCGGTGGAGCTTCCCCTTTCGGCTCTCCCAGGCAGCCCCTGTGCAGGGAGACACCATGGTGTGCCACATGGACTGAGCCAAGCAATTGCTGATGCCTTCAGAGCCTTCCCCAGCCTCTGTACCGGTGCACGACCCCTGGACCTGCTGGGTGCATACAGCTGGCAGGGGAGCCCACCCAGGAGGAGGGAGCCAGCCCTACAGCCACCCCAAGGGGCAGGCGAGGGGCCGTGGCACAGGCAGATGGGGATCGCTTGAGGCTGCTCTTCTGTGGATGATCTGGGGTGATGATCCAGGTCTGCTGGCCCTGGACCAGTAGTCCCTCTGTCACGTGCTCCAGCCACAAGATTGCTGTCTGCTGCAGTGCTACAGGCATGAGACCCAGGGGAAGTCCTGGCAGACCTTGCATTTCCCTGTAGCCTTTGTTCTTTTGCTGTTGGGCTTAAGAAAGTGTAGGATGGAAACTGGGAGTCCCTGCAAAGACTCATCTATTAAACCCTCAGAGCCTGTGTAGTTTTTTCCACCTGTATCCAGATTCTTGCATTCTGCTCAGCCATGGCAAAGCACGGGGCGGGCAGATGGCACTGCTTGCTCACTGTGGCTTGATGCTTCCTTTTCTGTTGGTGTATTTCTACATGCTGCCTCTCTTCCTCTATTTGAGTGCAAGATCTTTAGGGGAGGGACTAGCCTAGTCTCACAGGTTTGTGTGCTGCCTGGCACAGCAGGATCGTGATGCTGTATTTGGGGCTGTATCTCCTGGTATGGCCCAAAGAGCAGCAGTAATTTTGTCCCTTGAACTGCTGAGCTCTTTGGGTGTCACAGGGTTATCAAGGAATCATCTTTTATTACAGCAAACTGCCAACACCTTGCACAAATGGCCTTAGAAATGGACTTAGAGAAAAAGGAGAAATGAGCCCAAATAAACAGCCACAGCCCTCAAAGCTATAAAATGGAAGCGTTTTGTCTTCCCAAAGCCAGAGCATGTAATGAAGCATGTGTGGGTACCAGGGATGCTCTGGGAACCCAGAGGTGAGTCTTGAGGTGCTGGAGGATGGTGGTGGCGAGCAGTGGGCAGTGGAGGGGGCCCATGGGGCTGGGGGAGCTGAGCCACCTGCCCGGTGCTGAGCAGCACGCTGGTGCTTGCAGGCAGGGAGGAAGCCGCTCCTGCCTGCGGTGTGCCAGGACGTTATGTCTGGTTTTGACAGTTGCTGCAATTTGTAACAGGAAACCATTTTAGCAAAGGAGGGTGAAGAAGGAAACAGAAATTTGAGCATGTAGGGAAAGGGCTGCTTGAGATTATTTTTTTTTCCCCCAGGCACTTCATGGTGCTTTAGCTGCAGGTATAACTGAGCCTGTTTCTCAGCTGCCTGGTACCTTGGGAAGGCATTTGTGGAGGTGGAATGGGTTTTACCAGGCACATACATCTTTCAGCCAATGTGTGCAGGCAGCAGCGATGGCAAGAGGCACAGCAGCAGACTTGTGCCTCTCGTCACCCAACATGAAGCTGCCCCAGGACTGCACGCAGCATGCATCCCCCTTCGCTGTGGTCCTTGCCGGGTGCATGTGTCTGGATGTCCCCAGTGCTGGAAATGAAAAGCCAAGTTACATTCTTGGAAACAGTGACTCAATTGGGACCAGAACCTAAGGGATTTGTAGCAGATCATCAGCTGAATATGACTGCCTATAGAGATGCTGTTGCGACCAGAGGAGCTGCTGTGGTTGTATGCAAGGAGGGAGGTTACGTTGCTGTCGTATCTGGCACTTGTGCAGACACCACTGGAACCTTGTGTCCTGCTATGGTGTCTGTGCTTCGGCAAAAAAGTTGCAAAATTGGATCAAGCTTAATGAAAAGCCAAAGAGGTGATTAAAGGATTGGAAAATACGCTCTGTAGCAAGACTGACAAAGAGCTCAGTCTACTTGCTTGAGCCAAAGCAAAGCTTGCAGGGTGTTTTATTGAAATGTGTGAGTATCTTGATGAGAACTTTTATAATAAAGAGCTGTACTGTCTCGCAGATTAGAGTGATAAAACTCACATGGCTCACATCTGAAACTAGACAGGCTCTGAGTGGAGGAAAAAAGCACTGGGGGGTGATTTGCTGATTGAACGACATGTCAGTATTTAAAATTGGTTCTCTCTCTGCAAATGCTTAAATTCAGTCGGGTGTTTTTCTAGGAGACACGCTGTAGGTTGGCCACAGCTATTGCACATGGATTAGGTATTAACTGAGGAAGCCCAGTAGCTGTGGTTATACAAGCGCTTAGCCTGGGTGACAGCAGCCATCCCTCCATGCTTGTGCGCTTACAGCGAAGGTGAACGGCAGAGGGGATAAGGGACATAGAGGTTTGTCCTGTGGTTCCCATGAGGTAGCCTGCCTGGGGTAAGTGCCAGTGAGCTTTCAGAAACGTTTCCCTTTGCTCTGTATTTCCTATGCAACTGGCACCACTGGCAGCTTCACAGCAGGCTGGGACTGGGAAGGGGACTCCGCGTGTGTGGTAAAAGCAGTGAAATTCTTTTTAACAGCACCTTGCAGTGCCACAGCCTGCCTGCGCAGCACTCGATCCATTCCGGTGCACCTTTGAGAAGGCAGTTTGTTGTTTACAGTTTCCAGTACCATTCATGTGTGTGAGAAGGAGAGCATGTGAGTGTCAGCATCAGTCATACTTTTCTAATCATGCTCTTTCAAGAGATATTTTTGATAGCACCGCTTTGAATTTCAGAGCACAGGCTTTCACTCGGGGCTGCTAAAGCTGCAGTGCAGCACCCAGCTGTTCTCTGTCTTCAACAGTTTTGCATAGAGTTAAGCAGAGAAGGGCATGAGTGGGTAGTTGTGTTCCTCTTATTCTGCATTCCTGCTCTGCTATTGAATCATGGAAGGAGAAATGACATAGAGATGACATAAATACATAAGAAAAGGAAAATGAGATAAGCCAGGATCATGCCTCCTGCAGTGCCAGCCAGTCATGGTTCTGATTTTGTCCTTTGGCACTTTCCCACTCAGTCTTCTGGCTGGTGTCTGTCTGTCTATCACCCTCTCTTTTCCTTTGGATTTAGTGTGGAAACGGAACATCCAGAACCATGACCACTCACGTCACGCTAGAGGATGCCTTGTCCAATGTGGACTTACTGGAGGAGCTGCCTCTGCCGGACCAGCAGCCATGCATCGAACCGCCTCCCTCCTCCATCATGTACCAGGTACCTTCAGCTCCCAGAGCTGGCGGGGCAGGGAGGGTGATTCCAGTAGCTCATGCAAAGTACAGGGGCACATGGGCCAAAAACATCCTGGGTTCAGCATGCTTAAGGAAATGTCCAGAACACATCTAGCCACAAATCTGTTCACAGAGTCTTTAAAAGGAAAGCGCTAGAGATGGGTGAAGGGGATCTTGAAGGCTGAGCAAGACTTAGGGAAGTTAAAAATGAGGACCAGAGTGCATGACTGGGTAGGAAGCAGGAGATAATTGTATTAGCAGAGAAAGTTGTCAGTGATGTTTCATTGTTCACATATTTCTGTGCTTCCTTTTTATGGTACTACGTGCATCTAAGCAGATCAAAATCAAAGTTCTGCATGACTTTGGCTGGCCTGTGCGGCTAGCACAGCTGGAGCCGCTGGGCTGGGGAGCTGATGGCATGCAAGGGAGGGCAGTTGCTAGAATCACTTCTCTGCTTTGGACAACCACAGATTTGACTGCAGCTGCACTTACCAAGCCAAGCTTGGCATGAGCCCAGGGCAAGGCTCAGCCTCCTGCTTCTGGATCCGCAGCAGGATGCCCTGGCTGCTTGGCCACCACACCCTGCCCTATAGCACACACCCAGGGTTAAATATAATATGGGGTTACTTTCTCCATCCTGCCACTCCTGAATTCATGACTTACCCATGGCAGTGTATAAACACACCCGCACAGTGATTGCTGTGCCATGCACGCAGGGGTCTGAAATTACAGTATCTCTTTCAGCAGGTCAGACCGCGGGCTCGTTCAGTAACATTAGCATCTCTACGGGTTATCGGACCCAAAGGCAGTTCTGGGCTGCTCAAATTTCAGCTCTTCCTGGGAAGTCTTGTTATCATTTTTTGCTTATCTCTTCTTTCAATAAATTCCTAGTCTTTGCTGGCTTGTGTCCTGTGAGGGGCGCAGGGTTCAGCCTTATGGCACAGCCTCCTTTCGGGGCCACGAGTGTGTGCACACAGCTAAAGACCTCCTCTAAACTGGATCTAAAGGTGTTGGCCAAGCCTCCTTCCTCATCATGCTCAGTTTGTACGTAGCTCTCTCCCTTTCTAGCTAGAAATGCATATGCAGCCTCAGCTTTTGTTGTCACATTAGTCACATTTGATGTCCTGGAGGTGCTAAGAAGAGTAGCCCTGTGGCCACGGGCCAGTGCTCCCAGCTTTTCTCCTCAGGAAATCAGTTACTGAGGTGAGCGTGGTCACTGCAGTGCTAATGTCATTGCAAGGAGCAGCTCTGGGTGCTTGGGACTTGCGTGTACTCTGTGCTTCAGCAGATACCATCAGCCAGCCTTTGCAGAGGAAGTTCCCCGAGCACAGAGCGTGTGAACGGGCGCTTGGCACAGAGAGGCTGAGGAGCTGCTTTCTCATCCCCCGCCTCGCTCTGCACTTCCGTGCTCCCCTGTCCCGACCCAAAGCAGTAGCTCAGCTTCCAAAACAACTGTTTGTCCCAGAGCATCTGCTTGCAAGAGCAACACTAGCACTGGTAACAGCACCTGGATGAGTGCTGACTTTCATATTTATGTTTTCCAGCCATCTCATTCCCTGCCCTTTCTGTGTGTTTATTCTTCGCAGTTCCTGCTGACAGGATGTGGTCTTCCCCCAGCAGCCAGGGCACAAATAGAAATTAATGAGGCTGCATCTGTCTTTGAGTTACCAAGTTAAAATCCTTAAAATAATTGCTGTAGGTTTGCTCTCTGGTGTGGCTGCAGTTTCCTGTAGCAGATCTGCGCCAAGTTTGGCTTGATTTTACAGGGGTTTGTCAGCCTTGGTTGCCATATTTTCACATATATAATAAGCAGGATTTCCTCTAATGAACACATGTGATTGAGAAGCATCTCAGGCTGCATATATGAATCCACTTCAAGCCTAGAGGTGCAACAGCTCAAATTGTTTGTAAGCTGCTCCCGTGCCCCAGGAACCCTACTGATTCTGCTTTTTGCCAACACATCCCATGCTGGAACGTATCAGGTGAGCAAGCAGCTAGCTCTGTTTTAATCCCCATCTCTCCATTTTGCCCATAGGCTAATTTTGACACAAACTTTGAAGACAGAAATGCCTTTGTGACCGGCATTGCCAGGTACATCGAGCAGGCAACAGTGCACTCCAGTATGGTGAGTCCCCTAGGTACTGCCCCAGTGATGCAGAGTCTTCAGTGTATGCCTTGCCCCAGCAACGCCTCTCTCTTTCAGAATGAAATGCTGGAAGAAGGCCATGAGTATGCCGTGATGCTTTACACATGGAGGAGCTGCTCACGAGCCATCCCCCAGGTATTCAAGCCCTTCCCAGGCAGAGATGTTACCAGAGTACCAAGCTGGTATTGTCCTCAGTGCGGATTAGTTTGGGCTGGAGACGGAAGAACAGAAATCCAGAGAAGACTGAAGTAGATAGAGGGGTTGAAAAGAGACACCACTGGCTCTTCAGATTGTCTTCTCCCCACCAAAGTCTCAACCACTGATGTCAGCAGCTGGTGGCCATTTCAGAAGCAGATCTATACTGCTGCCATCACAAAAGGCATCTGCCCTACACCCTCATGTATATGAACACTCCATCCCTGACAGCTCCTAGCAACACCTCTCAACTCAGCCACACTCACCCCCCCCCAAGCCAACGGCCTTATATAAATTTCCTGGTTTCACAAACCCTTCCCCTGCTCCCCGAAGCAGTCGCACCTGAAGTTATTTTGCCCCCGCAGGACCATCTTGTTTGTCTTACAGCTGCTAACAGGACTCAGCTGAGCACAGTACTTGGGATAGTGCTGTGTTTTGTACTTGGGTCTTTGTCCGCTTCTCTGTCTCGAGAATGGGTAGCCTTTGCTTTAGTTAAAGCAGTGTCGTTATTTCCTTCCTGGTGCACCACTTCAGTGTTTCTCCCTGTCATGTTCTGGGGAGATGGAGTTTGCTTCAGGCAAAGGCAGTTAGTTTTTGGAAGGTAAGAATAGAATCATCGGATCTGGTTTATGTCACACTTTCCTGATGCCATTGTGTGGTGTCATACCACTACATGTATCAGGAACTTCAGCTTCAGTTAAAAATTGCCCCAGTGCTGAGTGGACTCTTGCGTTGTGCAAGGAAGGGAGCCCAGGTGGCTTGGGATGAAAACGGTGGGTCCCCTCGAGATGTGGCAGACTCAGGCTCTCCCTGACTTGCACAGAGCAGACTAGGCAGCTGGGACAGGTTTCAGCATCCCAGACTGATGCCCAGACTCCAGAGTGCTCTCTCTCCTCCTGTGGGAGCCCCAGAATTGTAGGATTTTTGTGAGGATGCATGAGGGAGCACTTTGATGTGTCAGAAATGTTTCTCCAAATGCCCTTCTTTGCTGGTGATATACCTGAGGATCCTGATCAATCCCCCCAGGTTTAATCGTTCTCCTCTGCTGCTAGTTCTGCTTCAACTGTTTTCTAGCCCTCCTCTCTCCAACCTGAATTTTGGTGGTTTCGTCCTGCAAACACCTACAGACATGAGTAAGGTTGCCTGTGTGGCCCACTAACCATGATTCAGACTCCAGCTCAGAGCTTGTCTTCTGCAATGTGAACACGCGCTGGATCCCTGCAGAAACACTGACTGGCGACACGCTGGGGCGGGTGCAGTGCACTTCCATTAACCCTACAGATAAAAGGGTTTGCAGCCAGGGTTTGTGGAGCCAGGAAAAAATATTTCCACATGGCTGGAAGTGCCCATGTTTGTCATTCCCTGGGAAAGGTCAAACTTCAGTTCCCCGCAGGTTATACTCTGCTGATGGTCTCGTGAGACCCAGCCACGGGGAGGTTTCTGCTGCTGATTGGATATGTGCTTATCTCCTATTTATATTTGATGCTGTGCTGCTGTTGCCTCTCCTGACTGCGCTCACAGAAGGCAGGCTGTGGCTGAGCTGGTGGCAAGACAGCACTACAGATAATCTGTTCTGGTGTTTGAGTGTCCTCCCATCCCGGTCACCCCTGCAATGATGGTGCTTCTCTGAGCACAGCTTGTGGGGTCCCTGCTCTCTGCCCCGTGCTCCGGCAGGGCTGCAGGCAGTGCCACATGTGACAGAGGAGCAGCCAGCAGACACCACCACGGCAGAGGGTTCATTTGCAGATTCAGCAGTGACCACTGTGCTTTGCCATGGGGCACGTGGCTGTGGCCAGGGTGTCCTGTGCTCAGCCCCCCAGCCTGGCTGCTTGGTCACCTACACCTCCTTGTGCTACGTCAGAGACCGTGGTTTCACGGGTGAAGAACAGAGCCTACACCTGGATGTGCACCACTCCTCCCTGCCGCGAGCTACATCCTCATGGCCACCAGCATTGCCTGACTGCAGTGTGAAACACCAAGGGCTACAGAAAGCAAAGTTACTTTTGTAACTTCCCACATGTAGAGCTGGCTGATTTGTCCCCTCCTGCCCTGTGCATCAGCTGCTGTGCTACTAAATTTGCATGAGAGCTGTCAGCCCTGTTACAGACTTGTGTCACCAACAGCTGGAAACAAAACCGGAGGACAGCAGGATGCATTGCCCTGGGCGGTTGGGGCATAGAAGTTTGGTAATGACTTCAAGTAACTGGAAATGAGATGGGTAACAGCTGAACAAGTGCTTACATTTAGCTTCCTGGGATTCCAGTGTAGGTGACTCACTTTGTCGCTGCTAGGCGCATATAAGCCCGGTGGTTTTGAACAGGTCAGCAACAGAACCAAAATCATCCCAGCGAGGCTGTAGCAGAACCGTAGCCTGGTGCCTTGCGTGTTCATGGGACTTTGCCGGACAAAGTCTTGGATAACTTTACAATACAACACATTGTGTAGCAAGTCCAGACCCCACGTTGCAGGTGTTCTACCCCACCCAAATGCATTAGAAGACGTAGATTTCTCAGTGCCGTGTTTATAATGCATGGAGGGAATTTCCCATCTGAGAAACAGCCCCCTCTGCTCTCAGCTGTTGCCTTGAGAACAAGCTCCCTCTGATCCCCCCGTTGTCCTCCGATGGGGACAGGATTCGCTGCGCAACGAGCAGAAGATGGTGGCTGTTGCCGTCCACAGCTGCGTTAGAAACTGATGCTGACAAGTGTGATTTGTCTTTGCAACGCAGGTGAAATGTAACGAGCAGCCAAACCGAGTGGAGATCTATGAGAAGACGGTGGAAGTCCTGGAGCCAGAAGTCACCAAGCTTATGAAGTTCATGTATTTTCAGGTAGGTGGTGAAAGAGAGAGGGAAAAATGATTTATTACTCGGATGTTAACTTAGCCTAACAAGGCTGTGCTATCCTTGCCTGCCAGGCCTGCTCGGAGGGGCCCCGAGCCCCCCATAGCTCCTTCCCTTGAAGCCGCCAGCAGATACCTGGGACCTGTCTGAAGGGGAATCTGTGCCCCTTGCTGAGCCCTGAAACCTTGTGTACGAGTTGGGAGTGAGCACACCTCAGCCCTTGAAGTCATGGAGGACCAGAGCCCCTGCTGTGTGGAGCTCGTGGGTGGCGCGGGCTCCTGTTTGTCTGGGGTGTTGGCTGGTGGATGTGAAAAGCTGTTTCCCCACCGGCGCCAGCACAGCTTGCTCTTCTGCTCTTCCCTCTGAAGCAAAGCCAGGAAGAGCTGAGGGCTGGTGGTACAGCTGGTGCCTGGGGTGGGATGCAGCCGTGCAGCTGGACACCCTCCTGCTGTGCCAGCAGGAACAGGCATGAGCTCACAGCCCCCTGAACACAGGGGTCAGCTGGCAAAGAGCACCAAAGCTTAAATTTAGCCGTTGCTACACTTGAGGTACTTTGCAAAATAATATGCTTAGATCCCAACAGAGCCATCACCACGTGGCAAGTGCAGAGCTGCTGCGGGCTCTGGGGACCTCGCCACATCACCGCCTGCGTTTATAACTGGCTGCCGCTGGGTTTCACCATCATTTTTAGGTTTTATGTCCTTGAGGTCTTTGTGCCCTGCCTAAAAAACTGAAGCCTGATTTCACGGGACACGCTGCACTCAGGGCAGGTGCAAATGGAGGGTTTGAGCCCACTTCACCTCTCCAGTGTTGGGGATGTTCGTCTGCAGCACATTGTAATGCTGCTGTTTCGTGGTGGCAGTGGACAGGGACTCTGGAGCCTCCATCTCCAGCAGAATGCTTTTGTAAAAGGAAGGGGGTGGTGGGTGGGTGGAGGGGGATCCCAGTGGTGGTGCAGTGGTCATGCATGAGGTGCTGCTGGGATGACCCTGTCCTCCTGCCTTCCAGCGCAAGGCCATTGAGCGGTTCTGCAGCGAGGTGAAGCGCCTGTGCCATGCTGAGCGGAGGAAGGACTTCGTCTCTGAGGCCTATCTCCTCACCCTGGGCAAGTTCATTAACATGTTCGCTGTCCTGGATGAGCTGAAGAACATGAAGTGCAGCGTCAAAAATGACCATTCTGCTTACAAAAGGTGAGAGGGGGTGACGTGGTGGTGGTGGGAACAGAACCGTGCCTGGTCTGCGGGGGAGCACCTGTTGTGCCCAGCGGTGAGGTCAGATGGACATCAGGAGGCTGGAGGTTGGGTCTCTGCGCTGTGGTAGGCTCTCTTTACGGTTTAGGCAAATCTGAGCCCTGTTGTGTTTCAGTTCCCTCTTGGTAAAACGAGGACAGAGCAGAGCTGCGCTGCAGGGGGCTCTGAGGCTGCTGCACTGCAGCTGCAGGTCAAACAGGGAAGGTGGGTGGTCAGAGTCTCACATTGGGTGAGTGATCCTGCGTGATGTTGGATTTCTCCCTTCCAGAGCTGCCCAGTTTCTGCGGAAGATGGCAGACCCCCAGTCCATCCAGGAGTCCCAGAACCTCTCCATGTTCCTGGCAAACCACAACCGCATCACACAGGCAGGTCCCTTTTCTCTGAACCACCTAACTTCTCCGTGAGTAGAGACAATGATCTCACCAAGGATGACAGCACTTCAGACCAGACTGTGGCAATAGCTGTTGGGTCGTTGCCACTGACCCTGATAGTCTTTTGGTCAGGCTGTGTAATTCTAGCAATATCTCCTTCTCGTGGGTCATCCTGGCTGGCTTTGAAGGTCTCTACGTCAAGACAAAGATGAAGGTCAAAAAGATGCAAGAAGAGCCCTTGAAGGGGAGGTTGTTCCAGAAGCTCTTCTCCTGTTTTCCCCAGGAAATCCATCCAGTCCATCTGTGTGACAGCACAGGGACTGCAGTTCAGACCCCGTGACCCTCCACACTCCACAGGCTCTGTAGCTTCTGCTAATGAGATAAAATACTGCGCAGAGATAGGAGAGAGTCAGAAAGCCTGCTTCTGAGGCATCTCTCTTTACATCTCACTGTCTGATGTTTGGCTGTTGTAATCAGTCTGAAGGGGAGAGCTGTCCTGCAGAAGGGAGATTGTTCCTTACAGGTAGTAGCACAAGGTCAATCTTCTACTGGTAGCTTAAGAAAAGCACACAGACAAGGTTTGCAGAAACCTCATCGTTCTACTCTTAATCCTTCAAATATGTTTCTCTCCTGGTTTCTGCTGTTCCTCTGTCCATGTGGATAATGTCCCTGTTGATGTTTCAGTGTCTGCACCAACAACTAGAAGTTATCCCTGGCTATGAAGAACTGCTGGCTGATATTGTCAACATCTGTGTGGATTACTATGAAAACAAGATGTACCTCACTCCCAGCGAGAAGCACATGCTCTTAAAGGTGAGGTTTGGCCATGCTCATGGGGCTGGGCGCTTGTGTAGTTTCATTTTTGTTTTAGTAAAATGAAATTCCCTCCCAGGACAATGCTTCTCTTAATTTTCTTTAATTTTTGCTCCTTTGGGTTTACATGCATCCCTTCTCTGCAGAGCCAGCATCCTCTGGACACACAAGTTGCTATGAGATCGGAAGGCTCTGCATGCAGCAGCAATGCTGCCTTCCTCATTTTCCTGTTTCCCTTCTGATTCCTGTTAATTTGTGTCTTCTGCTGCAATACCTCAGTTTGCCCATTTTCCCCTCTTCTTGTGTTGCTGAACAGGCTGGAAGTGGCTGTGAGCTGCCTCTGTTTCTGCTGTAACTTGGACCTTCTGCCATCGTTTCTCTGCTGTCCTTTCTGCCATTCTCTCATATTCCTTTAGAAAAATCTTTCTTCCTCTCTCCCTTTCCTCTGCTCTTCCCCATCTCCATCTCTATCTTTTCCCTCAATCCTTCCCAAGGTTGCCAGCAGCTCTGCTTGCCTAGGACTAAGCACAGACGTGGAGGTGGTGGTCCTCTGCTGATGGATGAGAGCACTGGTGGGTGCCCTGTACTCTCCAGAGCTGGAAGGGTTTTTTTCTGTTGTGCATTGACGTGCAGGATTGTGGGCTTGACCTGGGTAACTGTATAGGACATGCCAAAATCACCACTAACTTTGCAACACTGAAATTTGTTCTTGATGCCCACTCCCAGCAATAATTCCCTGCAGAAGGCAGATCCTTCCAGGTTTGGTTTCCTGACTCGATGAAGTGCCCTCAAGCTGAACGTGCCAGATATCTGCTCGTTTTGTCTGTTTGTCCTTGCTGTCAGTCGGTTATTACAGTGATTGCAGTCACTGTTACCATAAGAAGATCATTACCACGGTACGAGTCAACTATGGTTCTTTGAAGGATAATATGGGTAGTTTGAATGTCTGTAGTGATTTGTACTGAATTCAAGGGGAAAAGTCAATGCAGGAGAATATTTTAAATGTTTTCAATTCTTCTCTGGGAGTAACTGTTTGCCTTTGGGTGGACAAGACTTTTGGGTTGAGTGACAGGTAGTACAGAAGCCTGGAACGGTCTTTCCTGATGGTAAATGGTGGAGAACTGTCCTTGTCTTGTGCTGCTGCCTTCACGCTAATGAAACCTAGCCTTTCCGTCTTCTCCAGGTGATGGGGTTTGGCCTGTATCTTATGGATGGGAATGTCAGCAACATTTACAAGTTGGATGCCAAGAAGAGAATCAACCTTAGCAAAATAGACAAATTCTTCAAGGTCAGTGACCTGTCTGGGTGAGGCTGGGGTTTATTGCAGATCAGTGAATTAGCAACCTGTACCACTGCACATGCTGCCAGCAAAAAACAAACCGCAGGAATAATTTACAAGTCCAAAAAATCCAAAAGGTCGAGCGATTATGAAGGCTAAAGGATGAGGAATGGGATTGCTGTGAATGTGCATGGGCACAGAGCTGCAGCGTGGCTGACAGAAGCGATGCCAGCCCTCAGTGCCACCGGCCAGGCTGAGGATGGGTGAGCAGTGCCTGGGGCTGGCTCTGCTCCCGTGGTGCTGGAGCCAGGGAGGTGGTGGGAGCTGAGGACCCTGCAGCCCTCGCTGGGGCCACGAGGCTCCGCTTGCTTCCTGCCGCGGGGGCTGTCTGTTTTGTGGATGAGGGAAGGACGTGCCAGACTGACGTTGCTTCTGCCTCTTCGCACATTTCTGAGGCAGCTTTGCAGTCTCCTGAGGAGCACCGTGATTTCAGGGCACAGGCAAACCTGGCTGGTTTGCTGAGGGCTGCGTGGGTGATGGTTGCGGTCCCTTTTCCCTCAGCAAGCTGAGGAGCTGAGGGACAGAGGACACAGCTGGCCAGCCAACATGTGACCTGGCAGTCTTATTTTGTGTGTGAACTGCTCCCTGTAAGACAGAAAAGGCTTCTTGGGGAGCTTGTGTCAGCTGGGACTTGGAGGGGCTCAGCAAGTTCCTCAAAGGGCTCACCCAGTGGTTTGATGAACCTTTTTTGTCTTATCTGAGATCTGGGGGTTGGGGAAAGGCCTGTGAGAGGTCGATGCTCCCAGTGACAGGGTGGGAAGCAGCGGTGCAACCTCCCTCTGCCCATGCACATGTGCAGCTGAGTCCAGCCCTGGGCTGGTCCACAGCTGGAGGCCAGGCTGCATTGCCCTGGGGCAACTCAGCACGAGAAACATTTGGGATAATCCTGTGGCTCCCCCAAACTCTGGTGTGCGTGAGGCACCAGTCACCAGTGGCAGATGGAGAAGGGGGGGCTGAGACCCCGCGTAGCACCACCGGTGGCATTTCTATTGCATCTGCGCACAGGCTGGGGCCAGGAGTCATTTCAGGTTTGTGGCAGGGCAGCTCTAGGAGGCAGGGGGGTTTGGCAAGGGGCTAATGTATGGGCAGCAAGGGCTAACAGTATGGCAGGAGGATAGCAGAATAACTTCCCAGGTGGAGCAATTAGTTTTCTTTTAGACCTAATGAGCTTGAGCAGTCCTTCCAGAGTCCTTTTGCCTCCATTGCATTAATCTTTCTCCTGAGAGGAAAAAATTAGGTTTTGTTACCAACATTTGCTCCACATCAGGGAAAATGAGAAGATGATGATTTCTGGGGGGGCACAGAATGCTTCTTCCCCATCACTCTTTCAGCAGAGTGGATTCTCTCTGCCCCTTTACCCGGAGAGCTGCTGAGGACCCTGAAAGAAGAGGTTGGTTGTGGTGATGGGGTACGGGATGCCTCCCTGCTTATTGTCCCGGCTTGCAGTTTATAGATGGTGGGCTGGGTCAGGGCAAAGGGGGAGAACGGGAGAGCCCAGACAGCTGGTTTCGTGAAACGTTGGTGTATCAGCTGCTGCCTCCTCACCCTGATCAATTGAGGACCTATTTACCCCAATTTGGATCATCTCCTGGAGACAGCTCTGAGAGCAGAGCTGAAATGCCCACATAGGGGACTACGGACAGACGCCATAACCTCATGGACGGGGCAGTAACGAGGTGATTGAGTACCATCCAGTCACCGGGGAGACTGCTGAGGACCAGCTCTGCAAAGGTGACTTATCATGCCATCCCTTGAGTCTTCCAGGTTTCCCCTGGTTCAGCTTTGCTAATTCAGCTGAATCTCGGTTTCAATCAAGCCCTCGGTCTAGTCTGTAGAGTTCAGTCATCTTGGTGCATTCAGACAGATTTACTGTTCATTGCAAGGTGCTGTGGGCCGTCAGAGAATCAGGTAAAATATCTTCCATTGCATGGAATAACTTTCTCCTTTCCAGCTTTTTTTTCCATTTGCTCTTCTCCAACATATGCTGTGGTCTCACCTAATCAGTTAAGTACCACTCCAGACTATCAGATCTCAATAAGAAAAGGCCAACTGCTCCTTTTACTACATCTGCTCATTGCCTTCTGATTAAATTTCTAGTGGATTGACCAGGAATTTGAGTAGTGAAAATGAACTACCCCTTCATTTAAGCCTTTTTGTGAAAGTGAATCCCTGATGACAGCATTTCACATCCTCCGCACAAGTCTGCCTGAGAAGGGAAGCATGTGATAACAGGACAGGGAATTTGCCACTTTTCCTGAATTTTGGGACAAGGCTTTTGTAGTTGCTTGAATTTGAAGTTTCATGTTTTATTGAAGAAATGTCGGGAGCTCTTGGTTGAATTTTGTTTGCAGCTGAAAGCTTAGTGAATCAGGGACCTGTCTGAGCTTGAGGTACGTTCTGTGCACTTTGACTTTGATTTCCCGTGCAAATCCTCCTGAGACGTAAAGGGTGAGCAAAGCCACGTTCTATTGCCTCTGTCTTTCTCTTTGTGGAGAAGTTTTAAGACATATTCACAAGCAGCCACAGTGCCAAAGTACAGTCTGAGTCCCTGGGGAAAGATGCCACATCGCTGGGAGTCCAGGCAGCAAAGCAGCCTACAGCTCCGGAGTGGCAGCAGCTTGCTGCCGAAGTACCAACGTGCTGGCTTTTCATCCCTCTGTTCTCTGGGAGGATTATGGTGGGAAGCAGTAAGCCCTGCTCAGGAATACGCTGCTTTGTTTTTGTTGTAACAAGAGCCTTTCCTCTGGCCGGTTACAGCACTGAACCATTCTGGCCATAACCAGCCCGCTATTGGCGAGGCCAGGGCTCCAGAGCACTTGCAGGGGGTGATTTTCCTCGCACAAAAAGCCTTATGATCATTTTTGGTCACTTCCTAGGTGTGAAATGACCCTGGGTCCAGGTTTGCGCCTTGCTTTAAACAGCCTGACACTTCCCATAGCTTCAGAGACACAGGACGCTGTTTCATAGTCCCTTGTGTTGCACTGGGGCCACAGGTTCTCTCTCCGCTGTGTTTCAACCATCTTTTATTTTCTTTTCCAGCAGCTGCAGGTGGTTCCTTTATTCGGCGATATGCAGATAGAACTGGCCAGATACATTAAGACCAGTGCTCACTATGAGGAGAACAAATCCAAGTGAGTGCCTGCCGTAATGTCTCTTGGCTTCTGTGTGTGTCCCGAAAGCCGTGGGAGCTGCATCTCTCCGGCGTGCGTGAGGTCTGTGCACGGGTACCCGTGTGTGTCCCTGTGAGGTGTGAGTCCCGGCGTGCCGGCTCCGTGTGCACGTGCATACCTCCCTGTCCCTGCATGGGAAGATGTCCTCACCGGCCCCTGAGCACGTGCGTGTGCAGGCAGCTCTGAACCTGTGTGTCACCATACCCCTGTGTGCAGGCAGGGGAGTGGGTGAGGGCTGGGGGGGTGCTCGGTGGCCGGGGGCGAGGCAGGGGGATGGAGAGGCGGCCGGCGTGCAGGTCGGGGCAGCCACGGAGTGCTTGCGAGGTGTGTGAGTGTGAGCAGCGTGTCCCTGCTCTGGAGGGATTTTAATCCACATTTTTCATCTCAGGGACAAAATCCTCCAGAGCGTGAACACAGCGGCGGACCTCTTTTGCAGTAGCCAGGGTGTCTCCTCTAGCTCTGGCACGTTCGGTGGAGAAGGGCAGCAGGACTGAGGGTTGAGCCAGATGCGCTGGAAGTGAATGAATATTGTGGGAGATGGGCAGAAACTGAGTCTTTACCGGAGAGCTCAGGAGTGGCGTGGTGGTTGTAAAGCACAGCTTCCCAGCCGAGGTTCACAGGCTTTTTGCTGCTCCCACCCGATGAATTTGCAGACGTGGTTTCAGATCACACCAGGCGTGTGCGGAGCCCCCCTTGTCTGCATCGCTTGGCATCGCGCTCAGACGTTGCTAGAAAAAGCGGTGTTAGGTTTGGATGTCCTTGGAATGGTGTTTGCGACCCCACGTAAGCAAAGCCCACCTGAGCTGTGTCTGGCTGTAGTGGCCGATGGCAGCCTGGCTGTCACCGGCGAGTGGCCTTTCGCCATGGGACCGCATCGCGTGGAAGTCAGATTTCTCCAGTGTCTGCAAGAAGCAGCCTGGCCGAGCTGTCTCTTCAGCAGGACAGGATCTAACCTGCAGTCTCATCTCTCCGCTTCTGTTTGCTCGTCCCCTTCCATCCCAGAGGGTCCGGCTTTTTGCCCACCCTGTGGCTCACCCAGGAGCAGCCCTCCCCTGCCCGCCCAAAGGCTGGTTGAAAAGTGCCAATTAATTGTTGATGAGAAACTTGAAAACAACGTGGCAAAAAGTCATGAGCAAAAGGGTTTTAATGAAAATTGGGGTGGGGGGGGTGGGGGGAGAAAAAAATTAAAATTCTACAAACTATAAATCTAAAGAGTATTTTTGAAAACTCAATTTTAAAGGGAAAAATGGTCTAAAAAATGGCACCTTTTTATCCCAAATCATTCAGAAAGCACATTTCAACGAAACATATGCATTCATTTTCTCATCTCAAACCCAAGGTAGCTCGCGGGCTGTTTATCTGTGCACAATTTTAATGTTTGTCTTGAAATCTGTCTTACCAGGTCTGTGTGCCGTGCCTTACTAACCGATGTTTCTTCCCCACTCACTTGCTTTCCCAGCAAATTGCATGGGACTCCCAGCACTAACTCTGCCGAGGTGGTTCCATATAATCCCCATTTCTTACTAATGTTGTTTTTGTCACTTTCTTTCCCTCCCTGTCTCCATGAAAGTGGAATTAATCGGTGTTTTTCCTGCATGGCGCTTTGTTTCTGCACTGTGGACTAGGTTGTGTGTGGCAGGGAGGGCTGGTGCAGCCCTGACCATTCCTGCTAACCTGCCGATTGTCCGGTGGGGAGCACAGCACATTGAAACGGGTAAGAGTGGAGCGATGGGGCTGTGGGAGGATGGATTTCACAAGGGATGATGTGGCCCAGAAGTTCCAGGACCTTCTGCCACCACATATATTGGCAACAAATGCCTCGCAGTTAACCGTAGGAATATGTCTTCATATCTATGTCCATATCGGAGGCAGATTTCTCACTTCCCTTTTCTACAGTCAATCTGCATTGGAGAAGATGACTGTTGTCGTAAGATGGACAATTATTTTGGGGGGGAAAAAGCAAGAGCTGAATATTGTGATGACAGAGTAAGACATAAGGGTCTCCCTGACAGACTTGTGCTTGCACAAAGCATTTTGGTGGAGCCGTTTGGTTCTGCGTCTCATACAGAATGGGGGAAAATGAGATGCTAAATTAAACACACCTGATTCATACCGTTTCTGCATATGGCTGTGCCTTTGGGAGGGGAGCGCTGCCTTCTTGTAGGATGTCATTACACTGTTACATGGTACATGTGGCTCAAAGCAAATGAAAATCTAGTTCATTTAATCACAATCTGCTCATCATTTATACTCAGGGTTGTTCGCTGAGCTGGTGCCGTGAGCCAAAGCCAAAAACAGAGTGGGAGGGCTATTCCCTTGCTGGCCCCTTGTGGAGTCTTTCCTTGCAGGAGAAGGCAGCATGACCCAGCTGTTTCAGACGTGGAGGGATGACCTCTAAGGGGATGATTACCCTGTGGTTTAGCAATAAGGGTGCAAACAATGCTGGGTCTTTGCAGTTCATCCTTCCCTGAAAGCTCGTCCAACGGTGGCCTGGGAAATAGCTGTCTCTGCCCATGGGGGTAGGTGAGCCCGACATGGAGAGCAGCCTTCGGGGTGGATGGAACAGAGATATTCAGGCTGAAAGGTGAGGCAGGTGTACCCATCATGCTGTGTGAGACCACCTCTGGAAGACCCCACACACCAGGGGACATGAGAGAGATGGCAAAGGCTGACATTTGCCCTGAAGATGGCATGTCTTGAGCATTCTGGAGTGAAGAGAGCAGATGAGTGCAAGGCTTTGTCCCTGGGGGTGTCAGAGTGGAGCCCCGTGTCCTGTCCTTGAAACCTTTGCTTTTTTGCCCAGGTGGACATGCACTCAGAGCAGCATAAGTCCCCAGTACAACATCTGTGAGCAGATGGTCCAGATCCGAGACGACCACATCCGCTTCATCTCAGAGCTCGCTCGCTACAGCAACAGTGAGGTAAGCTCAGCGGGTGGTCACACGGGCTCGTTGGGTGGATGAGGCTGGGAGAGGATGAGTGTGGTCTGCCAAGGGCATGCAGTGAGGGGGGAAGAACAACACAGGTGGAACAAACCACTTCCTGATCCAGCAATAAAAAAGCAAGCTATGAAAGGCTCCTGCAGGTGCAAAGTGATGTGCACCAGCAGATCTACGGCAACGGTTTCTGCTCTTTGGCTGCAGCTTTGTTAAAGTAAGAAGCAGAAAAAAATTTGCAATTAAATGTTTATTATCAGCGAGGTGACAGAACGCCCATGACTTGCAAATGGGTCTTTTCTGTTACACAGAGCTATTGGTCAGGGCTTTGAGGAAAGTTCACAGGGGCATCTCTGTTCTCTTCATTACTGCATAGCAGCACCCTCTCTGATGGCATTGGGACTGTTTCTTGCAAATCTGTGATCTTCATTCATCACTGTTAGTTTAATGAATTGTTAACATTTTCAGCCCTTTTTGGCATTTGTAAATCAGTAAAGGACTCTCAAGGATTTCAGTAGTATTAGGCTGTCGAAAAGGAATGGGGAAGTGGAATGAAAACAGTTATTTGCTCTGAGGTGACGGGTCAGACATTTTTCTGTAGGAAATAAATTCACTGCCGGGGTAAAAAGAGCCTCACCAAGTTGTACCCCATTTCCAGAGGGACGGGATAAACACTGTTCAATTTTAGTTTGATCGTAAGGTCACGGGGAATTCGTTTCAGCTGGGATTTGAGAAAGAGATCTGTGGCTGATGTTTGGCTCAGTGAAGCCTCCCCAGCAAGTTGCTGGGTCTAGCCCTGATGCAGTGTGATGTGATGGATGTGATGTTCTCCAGGTGGTCACTGGCTCAGGACTGGACAGCCAGAAATCAGATGAAGAGTACAGAGAGCTCTTTGACCTGGCTTTGCGGGGACTGCAGCTGCTGTCCAAGTGGAGTGCCCATGTCATGGAAGTGGTGAGTGCATCCATGGAAGTGGTGAGTGTGTGTTGTCCTCCTCTTCCCAGGTGAGCGTGAATGTTTTGACATGGCATGTAAAAAAGACTGGAAAGATGAGCTTCCTTTCATGTTGCCTAGCTTCAAGCCATTAACAGACGTGCTAAGGTCAGGCAGCTAATGACCCTGAGCTCTGTACCAAATGGAGAAAGAGAGCTTTGATCATCTCACCCTGGACCTTCACCGCCCTTTGCAGGTGCTAGGAGGTCCTCACTGATATTAGGAGGGGACTGTTCTCCTAACCTGGACCACCTTGGTTAAAACCGGGCTGTTTTGGATGAGTCTGGGTCTCTCTAAAACTGTAATTCAAATGATGATGGAAATTCTTAATTTGGAAAATTTCAACCACAACTCAATAAAAGTCCACATATGTCAAAAGCCCAATATGACTGGCAACCTCCCAAATAAACAAAACCAGTATTCAGTACAGTGATGATAAAGCCAGGAAGAAGCACAAATGCTGCTCCCAGAAGTACGCCAAACAACTGCAGTAATGTCTAGGGAGTGTTTTCCTGGCATAGGTCCCTCCTCAGTCTTTCCAGCCTGGTTTCTCACTTATTGCAATGTTGACAGAGTCTCTTTCCATCTTCTAGTACTCTTGGAAGCTGGTTCATCCCACAGATAAATTCTGTAACAAGGATTGCCCAGGAACAGCAGAAGAGTATGAGAGAGCCACCCGGTACAATTACACCAGTGAAGAGAAGTTTGCCTTTGTGGAGGTAGGTACCAACTGCACAAGAACCAGCCAGGGGTGGTTGCCTGTCCATGTTCTTCAGGCCAAGGAAAGAAGGGAAGGGCATCTTGCCATACTCAGCCAGTTCCTCATCCCTGTGGCCCACGTTAAGGGATTAAGGGTTCTCACATCCATGTGGCCCTTAATTTATCCAGAACTAAGGGGCAAATTAAGTTCTTAGGAGCTCCTACTGGGATAGAAACACAGCAGCAGTGCATGGCGAGCAATTCTCTCTGTGCCTGATCGTGCTCTTCTTACGCTGTGTTTGCATGCTGGAGAAAGATAGAGTGAATCCCTGTGTTTTCTTAATATTGCTGTATTAAGCCTCTCCTGACTGAAAAGAGGTTTCAGGGCTCCTGAAAAAAAAAAAAAGGGTGGAGGTGTGATGGGTTGACCCTGGCTGGATGCCACCTAATTACCCGACCACCTAATTACCCGACCCAAGTTACTTGAGCAGAATTAATTTAGTCCCAAATTCTGTTAATGTTGGATTTATGGACCTCTTGGTACAATGGAAAAATAGCTAATACACCTAGTTTTAATTTCTGCTTCAGGTAATTGCCATGATCAAAGGTCTGCAAGTGCTGATGGGCCGGATGGAGAGTGTCTTTAACCAAGCCATCCGCAACACCATCTACGCAGCCCTGCAGGACTTTGCCCAGGTGACCCTGCGAGAGCCGCTCAGGCAGGCGGTCAGGAAGAAGAAGAATGTTCTGATCAGGTCAGCCTGTCCTTCCTGAATGTCATGCAAAGCCCGGGTATTTATCTGTGTAACACATTCGTACTGTATAAGCGCATGGCCCTGTGTACGCCTCAGGGAATACAACCAGCCAACATACCTTGGCCAGCAGCTCTTCCCAAGGTGACTTTTGGGCATGTCTCCCCCAGTAAGGACAGTGTATGTCCCCACCTCAGATACTTTTCCTCCCATATGTGCACAGCAGTGAATATTTTCATCTTGAAGTAGAATCAAGCTTAAGCACTACTTTCCCTCTCCCATCCACTCCAGCGTCCTTCAGGCAATTCGGAAGACAATCTGTGACTGGGAGGGAGGTCGAGAGCCTCCAAATGATCCTTGCTTGAGAGGTGAGAAGGATCCTAAAGGTGGATTTGATATTAAAGTCCCACGACGCGCAGTAGGACCATCGAGTACGCAGGTATGTAAATGTCCGTCTCCTGTGTGGGGAATTAATGGTCTTACAGCTGTGTAGGAATCTCCCAGCTGTGGATTAGCAGCTGTTTCTGTGGCCTGTTCCACAAAGTCTTCACACTGTTGTGTGTTAAGTGTTGATTTGATGCCTTATTTGTTGTATAGTTCCCAAAGCATCGTTTTTTAAGGATGTAATTGTCTGTAGCTCAGAAAGATGGTGGCTTATGGGTGCAAAGAGTACTAGCCACCTGGGAGAGTGTTATTTTTGGTTGTAGAGCACCATGACTGTGTGTGGTGGTGTCTCCCTGGAGAGTTGTAACTGCATGTCAACTTTCTTCCAAAGCTTTACATGGTGCGGACCATGCTGGAGTCCCTCATAGCAGACAAGAGTGGCTCAAAGAAGACTCTGAGGAGCAGCTTGGATGGGCCAATAGTCCTGGCCATTGAGGAGTTCCACAAGCAGTCCTTCTTCTTCACCCACCTTCTCAACATCAGCGGTGAGGTTACAGCAGGGGGAGGCTTGAATCCAACTCTTGCATGCTCAGAAAAGCAAAGATAGATCGGGTTTGCTCCTCATTGACCTATGCAGAAGATTTTCCTTGATTTTTTCCCAAACATTCTACTTCTGCCTGATTCAGGCATGTTTCTAGGTATTAATCATTATGCAAACAGGAGTGAGGGAGCAATAACAAACAGACACGGGGGATAGTTTATGTTCTAGGGCTGGAGTTTTCTTTCTGTCCCAAACAAACTTCTGAGCCACTGGGCACAGAAGAAATCTTCCAGAATGACTCTGAGCCATAGAAATATTCTCCTTGGAGCTCTGGAGCAAGAGGAATGATCTCTTCTTTCTTCTTCCATTACGAAGTGCTCAGACCCAGCACGGACATGGTCTGGGTTTAAAAACAGACATCCTAGAAAAATGTTCATACCCAAAACCAGTCCAGTGCGCTTCCCTCGCTGCCACCTCCTTGGGGGTAACATGGGTGCCCTCCTGCCGGGGCATCTCCTCTGTGTTTCAGAAGCGCTGCAGCAGTGCTGTGACCTGTCCCAGCTCTGGTTCCGGGAATTCTTCCTGGAGCTGACCATGGGCCGCCGCATCCAGTTCCCCATTGAAATGTCCATGCCCTGGATCCTCACGGACCATATTCTGGAAACCAAAGAACCTTCCATGATGGAGTAAGAGCCAATGGGCTGTGTTGGGACTGTGCATGCACTGGGGCTTGGGATTTTTCTGGGAGAAGGGTAGGCTGCTGATGAACAGTCTTTTTGACGTGGGAGGGAAAACAGATGTTTTTTGACTTGCGGTTACATGAATCTGTGCTGTATGAATACCTCGTTAGCAGTCGCACACGGGTGGGTTCCTGGCGCTGGCACTTACTTACGTGTCATAAACCAGCAGCTGGCAACTGCTCTGTTCTGATGTGGGCACTGCTTGGTGGTACCGTCATCTGCATGCAGCAGTCAGACAGCATGGGCAACCAAAGGGCCCTGGCTAAGGCACCTAAACACATTGGGGGGTTTATATATATGATAAATAATGAAGAATTGCTGTTATGCAAATCTAATAATGTTCTTAATATCTTCCTCATTAGGAAAACATTGTTTTCCATTTTATGGCCATTGTCAGAGCACTCTGTGAAGTGGGACAGGATGGAAGCTTTTTTAAGGGCAGAGAAGGAGCAAGTGTTGATTGAACAAGTTGCAGTTCAAATCCAGGTTTATTGTAGTGCTTCCAGCAGGGCACAAAGAAGGAGTATTTGAGGGCTGGAGGGAGTGGAAGTGACAGGAGTGCAATCAGAGAAAAGCCTCTTTTAGCACCAAGCAAGGCACATACTCTGGCTTGTTTATGCTGATATGCCCCAAAGTTAATTTAAGACATGATCTGTCTTCTTGCCCTCAGGTATGTACTGTACCCCTTGGACCTCTATAATGACAGCGCATATTATGCCTTGACCAAGTTCAAAAAGCAGTTCCTGTATGATGAAATTGAAGCTGAAGTAAGTTATCTTCATCTTTATTGTACAGAAAGAGCTCACTGGGGTCACATTGCCCTGTTTGACAGCCCCATCTAGCAGTTCAGTGCATCTCCTGAAAGAAATACCCCATCACGCTGAAAAGTTTTCAGAAGGTCAGATTTTCCAGAGAACTTACAGACTTGTTGATCCAGGGTTTGATCTTAGTGGTACCCATGGGGAACTGTGGAAGCCAAGGGCTGTCAGACACTGGGGGCATGGAGGAGTCTGTCTGATGGTCAGAGGGTTGTGAGACATCAGAGGAAAATGAGAAACCGGAGATACCCGAGAGAGAAGGATGACTGAGGATGGGGGACCAGGACCTGTAAGAACATGCAGAAATTGTAAGAGAGAAATGTAACTGCAATTTTCTGCTTACCTTGAGCGTGTGAGAACTGCAGGACTGGTTTTAGATAGTGTATCATACATGTACATATTAAATTAGAGCTCTGAGTTGAATTATATTGATCTTGCATGCGTAGGAAGGAGCTGTTCTGTGCTGGTGACACCCTCACAAAGTCCTGTTTTTTCTCCCGTAGGTGAATTTGTGCTTTGATCAATTTGTGTACAAGTTGGCAGATCAGATCTTTGCCTATTACAAAGCAATGGCTGGCAGGTAGGAGAACCTGGCTGATGATGATGATTGATGATATCGCTGCATCCAAATTGCTGTTAACTGAAAGGTTTCCCTCAGGGAGTAGCCACTTCAAGTAGACATAACAAAATAGATCATCCTTGTCCCACGGAGCTGGCTGTCCATGTCAGACCAATGTAGATGGGGAAAATGAATTAATGGTGGCAAGGGAGACATGGTAAAAAGTGAAAAAATAATAGTTGGCATCCTAATAAGCCGTCTGAGTACAGTTTGTGAGAGCAGCAGCAAAGCAAACCGAGCCTATCGAAGACACATCCTTGCTTGACTTTGTGTACCCGGCAGGTAAGTGGAAGCCTGCCATCTCTACAAAAATAGGAATACCTACTTGTCCTCACCCTAGTAAAGCAGCAGGACTTGTAAAAGCTAGAAGGGTACTCGGTATCTTAGGTCACACATCAGAGCAACTGCCTGCAGGACTTCTGCAGAGTCACTTGCTTCCTTGTGGGGAGCTAGACCTTTGTGACATTTCCTTCTTACCCCTTTAAAGAATGTGGATGAACTCTAGTGAGAGTTCTCCTCATGTCCCCAAAGGTGAACCAAGTCTTCGGTGTAAGTCTGCAATGAGTTTTGTCTCTAGATCACATTTGGCCTTGCAGAAGGAGAGCAATCAACCAAATGTTCCCACAGCACATCTTTAAGGAGGGAGCGTGCCTGTGGGACCACCCCAGTACCTGACACTAGTGATACCTTTCAGCAGAATCTTTTATCTTTTTGAATGGTTTATCCATAAAAACCAAGAATGATGGACAACAGCATGGCAGTCCCCAGTTAACAACTGCTGCTCTGTGATTTAGTGGTGTGAGCAGAGTTATTAGTGTGTGGGAATTTCTCAGCATTCAAAGCAAGATGAAAAGAAGGATGAAAACAACCCTGGAAAAGATCCAGAGAGAAGCTGACAGTGTTATGTTTCTTTTTTTCTGACACTGATTCCTTTTTTCAGTGTTTTATTGGACAAACGTTTCCGGGCTGAATGTAAGAATTATGGAGTGATTATTCCATACCCACCATCCAACCGCTACGAAACACTGCTCAAGCAGAGGCACGTTCAGGTACGCCGCAAGCAGTACACTCCAGTACTCGTAACTCTTGGTCTGTTATCATTTTGTTGGTGGTTGGATCCTAGTGCTGGGCTCAGAGTCGGTGCTGCAGTGAGAAGGGTTGAACCTTTTCTGACACACCGCACTGAGGGCATGGGGCCCGAGGGAAAAATGAGTTGTGCTCCGCATTTCCCTCTTTCCCTTTTAAGTAATTGTAAACTCAATGAAGGCATTTGCATCACCACTTTCACATTTAAGCAGACTTGGATGTTTGGTTTTAGTTTGCGTCTGTTAAAAAAAAAAATAAAATACCTTTTCCCCATCTGTATATAGCGTGCAAATATCGTCTCTTCTTTTTGCAGTTGCTGGGTAGATCAATCGACCTGAACAGGCTCATTACCCAGCGCATCTCAGCAGCAATGTACAAATCGTTAGACCAGGCCATTAGCCGCTTTGAGAGCGAGGACCTGACATCCATAGTGGTAAGAACTGTTATTGACTGTGAGTATGAACAGAGACAACAATGTGCTGCTATGGATATACAGCCAACTGTCTTCTGCTTCCAGTCCCACCTACAGCAGGTTTCAGCCACACATGTTTCATTCTTTATGCTGCTGAGTCTCTACTATTTATGCAGCTTTTATTGCATTATTATTGGACCATTAAGTATCTGCATAAATCACAAGGTGACAGTCAGCAGTTAGATTTTGCATAGTTCATATAAGAGAGTCCTGTAACCTGGGAGAAGGAAATCTTGACTTTCCCCTGTTGAGGGTGGCTGAGACATCGTTTAGGTGTGCGCAGGATTTGCTGTCTTTGATACCTTACAGGAGCATCAGAGTCAAGTAGTGTAAAATTACTGGTTTCCACCTTTGGAGGACTCTGTTGTGAAAGCCAGCCAGTGCTCAGCAGGGAACAAATTAATTTTGCTTCCTGCAGATTTACGAGACACTGGACCAGGACCCCCCTGAGTGGAGGTGCAATTGGCCTTGGCCACTGAATTAAATTGATGTCTTTAGCATTTTCTGCATCCTCACCTGGAAAGTTCTGTGTAGGTGTGCATACAAAATCATTCCTCCGGCAATTAAATCAGCTGTTTCTGTTGTCAGCTTGGTAATGGGTTGCATTTGCTGCTGCTTTATGTGCTGCAGGAGCTGGAGTGGCTCTTGGAAATAAATCGCCTGACTCACAGGTTGCTGTGCAAGCACATGACTTTGGACAGCTTTGATGCCATGTTCCGGGAGGCCAACCACAATGTCTCCGCACCCTATGGGCGCATCACCCTCCACGTCTTCTGGGAGCTCAACTTTGACTTTCTACCCAATTACTGCTACAATGGATCCACCAACAGGTGAGGAGGAAGACCAACGCAGGGGGCATCTGGAGACCCTGCTTTTCTCTCCAAAATGTCAAACCTGCCACGTAACACTCACATGCATTGCGGTGAGGTTTGCATTCCTTATGGGATGCAATAGTTACACTGTAAATGAAGTTAAAGCCCACCAGCTCCCCTTGGAAATGTTAGTAAGAAATGCAAGCAGCAGTTAGTGATTGAACTAGCTTAGTCTAGAGAGTTGGTTTACTAAGCAGCAGAACTGTGGCAGCTGCTCATATATGGGTTTCTTGGCTGCCCCAAAGGAGAACAAACCTCACCTTTGGTAGGTTAAACTGATCTTTTACACCACCAATAGTTTGGGGCAGGAGTTTGCATTCCAGGTGATGAACTGGTAATTAGTCTGCAACTGCAGTTCACCCAGACCATGCTGTATCCGCACTCAACACAGTTACCTGGGCTCTGACAGCTTTCCCTCCCGTCTCCCGTGCGTGCCACAGGTTTGTGAGGACAGCGATCCCATTCACGCAGGAACCCCAGCGGGACAAGCCAGCCAATGTTCAGCCGTATTACCTCTATGGATCCAAGGTCAGTAAATGAGCCACAGCAGCCAGAAGGGATGGATGTTGGAAGTATTTATTTAGGAAGAAAGAAATGCAAGAACTAGTTCATTAACAGAATGGTGGGTGCAAATGTGCAGTGTTGTGTTGCTGTGTGAATCCAAAAAGCCATGCAAGAGGCAGATTCAGTGTGCTTTTGCTATTACTTTCCTGTATTCCTCTCCGTAACATGCCCAGTTTAAGGGATGCTGACACTGCTCTGGGCTTAGCGTTTACGCTGAGACCAAGTCGCATCCACTTAAATGTGCAGAGAGGAGACCAAGTTGGAGCTCCAAAGCAGTGCTCCTCCCCAAGTTAGGTACCGCTTCAGGAATCCCATTTGTAGTTCAAAATGGGAATTACTAAAATACTTTGTGCAAATGTAGACTACTTCATACTGACAAAAGGCTCTTTTTGTCAGGCTGCGATGACTGTTTATACAGGCATTATGAGGGCTTGGAGTGTGATGCTGGTGGAGCATCACTCAAGTGTGAAAGTACTTGAGTGGAGTTTATTTCTTTTGCATGTTGATTGATGACTCTGAAGTGAATCTACAGCACTGATGAAGATTAGCTAGTGACATTACAGTCAGCCAAGCCTGGCCCTTCCCAGAGAGCTGAATCGGTTTCTTTTAAAAAAACCCTCAGCAAATGAGAATATTTTTGTCGCTTGACAAAAATCTTTCTCCCTGCAGCCAATGCCCCCACCTCATGTTCTACCCTGGGACAGACAGCCCCCGTGGACACACAGACAGTCCTGTTGGCAGGAGCTGGGAAAGAGCAGCGCGAACCAAACAGGGTTCTCTAAGCAGGGTCTGTCTTGATATTGCTCTCATTGAAGGCCATGCTGCGGCAAGATGGCCCTTTTATCATCGCTGTTTTTATAGGAAAAAAAGCAGTGAGGGGATCTGTAGGGACTCTCCCTCTTGAAACTGGAGCTCCGCATTAGCACTGTGGTCATGGGGACTTCCAGAAGCTCCTCTCTCAGTCCATCGTTCAGTGGCCCCTCCAGCGAGCTGCTCCCTTCACCCGCTTCGTCAGGGCTGTCATCGGGGTGCTTCAGCCTCGCAGCCCGGTGGCACCGTGCCGACCAGAACTGCAGGCAGCCGTAGGCCAGGAGAGCAATGAAGCAGAGGAGCAGCAGGCTGCTCACCATCCACATGGAGGTGGTAGACTCATGCTTAGAGCCACCAAAAACCAGAGGGGTTTTGTCCAGAGTGTGGAAGGTGGTGCAGTGGTTGCTGGAGGGGTAAGAGTTCTTGCACGTGATGCAGAGGACGTAGATGGTGGATGGGGTGAGTCGGTGGAGGACAAGGGAGCTGAGGGGGTGAGGAACTCGCTCCTCGCGGTGGAAGTTTTGGCGTAAGTAGCCAGCGAAGACGCTGTTCCAGTTGGGGCGGTACATGACGTGGTAGTAGTTCTCTGGACAGGGGTTGTTCATGGCCCAGGAGACGGTGGCGCTGGTGTAAGTGATGTTGTGCACTTCGATGTTCATTGTGCCCCTGAAACCAGATGCAGGGAGAGGCTGAGTTGCCTGGTTTGTGTACAGGCTCAGAGGACACTGACATCAGTGGAGTCTTCCCACCAGCTTTACTGGCCCTTAGATTGGACTCAGGACTATGCCTGGCTCTTAGATTGGGTTTAGATTAGATGCTAGATCTTAGATGGCTAAAATTACAAAAGATGAATCCTGCTGGTTCCCAGATTACTGTATCACCCTACTTCATAACCAAAAATACCCAACGGGGACATAGGACATGCTTTATGCTCTAGTTAGATTTTTTTTAAAATCTCTTCTTTATGACTAGTTGTCTGTATAGGAAGCTTTTTTAGCTCTTTCGTTTCCCATGGAATAGAAAAGGTACTGCAAGTGTGATTAACATAAACTAATCATTAAACTAGCTCCAGCTTGCCTTGTGAAGCTGCCAATAGAGATTTTGATTTTACACCTAAATGCCATTTAAAAAGCTGCATAATGATTAATTCGCTGGTTTGCTTGCTGCGTTTTCTGTACCTTACTTGTTGCTTAATAGAGCATAAACTCTTCCTGTTCCTGCAGCATCTCACTGTAATATCACAATCTTAGATGTGAAATCTAAAGGTTGGTGAAATATAAAATCAGCACCTTTAGGGAAATACAAATATATGAATAATAAGTACAAAGCTCTCCCCCAGATAAAAGATGCTGATCACTAACAAATTACTGTTTAGAAACAGCCACAAATTAATACATCACTCCTTTAGATCCCCAGAGTGTTCTCTGAGCCTCATTGCAGGGTTTTCTCTCCCAACCAGCCAAGAGCTCCATGCAATAGAACCGGTTTGGTTTTGTCCTTCTTCCTCTCTCATTTAGTATAGCTAACTTTCCTTTCATTCACTCAAAAATCAGCTCCTCTTAACTGTTTTAACCCTTCTTACATGAAAAGCAGAACAGCACGCACGCCCATCGCTGAGCCCTGTAGCAGCCGCTTACCTCTCTGGGCAGGTCCGCAGTGGCCGGCGGTGCTGGTGAGGTGCTGGTGAGGTGCTGGTGAGGTGCTGGTGAGCAGCGTGGCCCCAGGCAGCGCCTTCCCCTCTTCCCACCGCTCGCCTCCCTCCTCTGCTACATCCCTTCCCCTCGCGCTGCCTCATATTATACCCGTCTGGGGCTCCGTCATCTCTCACCATAGCAACCAGTAAGAAAGGATGGGCAGGCATCTTCAAGTGATTTGGGAATGTTATCCCTAAAAGCTCTTGCCTGAGAGGAATAGGTGTCTCTGAGGTGGAAAAAACAAGCCAGGTAATTTTGTTTGCTGGCGTGTTTGGGTCGGTTGGGGTTTTCCTTTTTTCCCCACTATCCACAGTCCCCCAGCAAGACCATCAGTGCCCCCCCGCAGGGTCTGGGCTTAGAGACATGTTGGCACATGGTGTTAAATCTGGGATCCTGGCCTGCAATACACATTGATAATTTAGCATTCAGAGGCTTTATCTATCGTTCTATGATTTCTTGCAGATTTAAACTACTGATTTAAGCCAAAGCCAGTGAGCAGCGGATTTTCATCCCTAATTGCTGCAGCAGCGTCCATTAGCTTTTTAATATTTTCTAAACTGTGTGATGGGAATAGGAACTGGGTTTGCAAAGACCTTGAGCTCCTGCTGAACTCCCGTGGGATTAAGACAGGCTCTTCTTTGAATGCCCCTGCCTTGTAGACAGCTCAGGGATTCGCCTGTTAGTCTGGCAAGAGGGCAGGAGGGAGAGGCAAAGCCAGTGCCAGCGGTGTTTCGGGGGAGCAGCTCGAGTCTGTGGCCAGGAGGGGACAGACGTGGCACCAGGGACAGACGTGGCACTGGGTCTGGTAAGGAGAGGCTCTGAACAAGTGACTCGCTGCTCCCTGAAGCCAAAATGTATTCAAGAGAGGAAGTTTCCCAGAAGAAATGTTGGGTCTGGGTCTGGAGTTACCCATTCCATGTTGTTCCTGGAAAGGTGCTTGCAACATTTCAAAGATCTTCTAAATATCAACAGTGATAAGCTGATGCAAACTGCATCAGAAGAGGTTATTACAAGCCTGGGGAGTACATGCAACCCTTGCTTTTGATTTATGTTTTGCAGTTCTGGATGTTTTGGTTTTGTCTTCCAAGATCTGTATTCCCTTCTGTCTCTGTGCGTGAGCTGTGGCTGCCAGCGAGCTGAAAACTGGGAGCAGAGATGAAAATAATTATGGGCAGGGATGGAAGTGAAAGTGCTCCCAGGTGGCTTCCTGCCTCTTAAATGGCTTGGTCCTGCTTACAAGAGCAGGTGGATGGAGAGCTCTTAGCTGGTCCCATGCTGTGAGTAAAGTACATCCTTCCCCGCAGGGAGAGAGCTGAGCATATAAATCCGTGCTTCAGAAAGGTGGATTACATGAGGTGGTAAAGTTTTCATGAGAGAACTGCTTTCTTACGGCATTTGGGTTGTTGAATTTATCAGTGTTCATAGCCGCTTCAAAATTTTCACAAATAAGATGTGTTAGCAGGAAAGGAGGAAACAGGAAAACAAAAATAGCTGGATTAGGCCAGCAAAGGGTCCTGCTGACCTTTCTGCGTGCCTAGCTCAAAGGAAAACCCAGCAATGTTTTCAGTGGTGTTGGTATTATCTGCTCGCAAAATCAAGCTTGCACCAGTTTACACTGGTGAGGTGCTGGAAATTCTCATTTCCCAGGATGAGAAGATGCTAAAACCGTGCCAGTGTCAGGACTGCTCCAGCACTGGTGTTCTCCATGTCTGCAGGTGGACTCAGCTGTGGGCCCTGCCTGGGACCCTTCACTCCTCATCGGAGGATGCAACCGCGGTTGTGCTCCGGTGGCCGGCAGAAAATGAGCCATTTTCTGTCATTCAGCCACTTACAAAACAGCAGGTTGCCAAGTCTCTAACAAAAAAGCTGCAAAATTACCAGCAACCCACTACTTACTGCTCATTGACTGCTTCTTAGTGCTGTAAATGCTTTAGATTGGGCTTCACTTACGTACTTTCACAAGTGCTTCTCTTTTTCTTGGCACTGCCAGACCCAGGGTCACATCAGACTCTCTGGAAATCCCAGCTTCCATTTCCCTGGTTGAATTCCACCACCCCCCACCCCCCCATTTTTTAGCAAGCACGCAGGCAGATGTAACCTGAAGGACAGTACATGCTGCCGGCACTTGTAAAAATAGTTGCGGCGTGTGAATGGGATGGAGCAATGCTATTTTCTGCTTCCATGTCTGCAGCAACAGCACAAAGGCGTTAAAGAGCTGTGGTTGCTGCAGGAGGTGTTGGCAGCGGGGGCTGCTGATCCCCCTCCGACCGACCGCGTGGGCTGTGCTACCTGGCCTGCCGTGGCCACCAGCTTGGGAAATCACAGCAGTGTATACAGTCCCTGAAAATCAGTAGTTGGTATAGCGCGGCGTTACGCTAAGACACAGAATATACCCAGACACAGCCTCAGTACAGTATATAAACACGCCTGCTGCATTGTGTATGTCCTGTCCATCCCAGTTAGGGAAAATAATATTTTTTGGCATCAAGGTCTCGACTGATGCAGCCGAATATGGTAAAAGCTTTCTAGGGAGAGCGAAGGTTCCTTGTGGCAGGGGAAGGAACCAGGCCATATGCGGGCTGCTTGGCTGAGAGACCCTCCTCTGACAATTCTGGTCAGAATTGTTTTTCACTTTCTAAGACACCATCTCAGCTGTCGCACTGAGGTTAGGTTGGCTGGGAGCCTGGACTAGTTATGTGCAGTCCTTTTTTGTCTCTAAGTATATTCCTCTTTTGTAAGTTCTGCTTTTTTCCAAGGGGGTTCTGGCAGAGGCACATCTTTTATTTCTCTCTCTGATCTATTGTATTGGATAAAACTGTCCCTGCTTTCCCTCAGGTGAGCTCAGACAGGTCTGGGTGACGGCCAACAAACAAGTTCAAAGACACGGGTATGACAACTGGGTTTTGTTCTGCTTCATTTGCTGCTGAATCAGCTCTGGAGCATCCCTAGTAACCTCCTGAGCTCCCAAAGCAACGTGGGGGCCTTCTCCACGTGCTCCCAAGTACAGGCGGCTGTCCCTGTTGGCCGGCCCTGAGCCCTGGGCACAGGGTGGGTCATCTGGGCTCTGCGGGATGCCGGCAGCTCTGCGCTGCACTGCAGATCCCAGCGTGCCTGTGCTCCCGGCCTCCCGGCCCCAAAACCTGCCCGTTTGGCCCCAAACCAGAGGTGGGGCAGACCTCCACAGTGTCTTCAGCAGCTGGTGCTCCCAGGGGGCAGCAAGACTGGGGGCTTTGCTCTGGCTCTCCGAGGGGGTGGCCGCGGGCAGCCCAGCACGGGGGAGCTAGCCGTGCCATGCAGCCAGCTTGTACCTTCAGCTGTTTTGTCTTAAAATACCCACTGGTGTCATTTTTTACATCCTACAGTCTTTACCCCAGGCTGTGTATCTCACCCTTAAATGGAGTTACATTTTTAATTGGTGGCAGAGTAGTATTATTAGACGCAAGCCTGCTGCTGATGCGCTGTGTGGCTCTGCGGAGAGAGCTCGATGAACCTCCCTCATCTTGCAGACAGGCAGGGATGAATCATCCCGTGTGCCTGCAGCCAGGGCACATCCTAAAATGTGTCTTCTCCCAATCGGCTTATTGCTGAGACCCCCACCTGAGGGAAAAGCCTGCCTGAAAGCCGCTCTCCAGCCCCATTATCCTGCTGAGAGGCAAGGCAGTGCTGCGGGGTGGGGGACTGCGTGCTCGCTGCCCCTACAGCAAAATGCCAGCCCTGCTATGGGGAAGGTCTGACCAGTTGCTCCACAAGTGGCAGTAGCTCATCTCAGCGGACCATGGCACGTGCCCGGATGGGAGACCCACCTCCTAGCCGTGGAATAGCAAAGAGGCTTCCAGAAATGAGTGTGGATTCATGAGCCCACTGAAATGGGGATGTTTAGTTCCCCCTCCCCAGTCTGGATGAGCCGCTGGTGTGCTAACTGTGGGGAAGTAACAGGCCAAAGGATCCTATGGGGAGGCACTGGGGGCAGCCTGGCTCACCCCTGCAGCACAGCACCTCCTGGAGATGCCTGGGGCTGGAGCGATGCATTGCAAAAGCCACAGCAACAAAATCCTGGGGGAGTGTTGCTGGGCTGGGGCCCTGGCAGGTTACAGGCTTCCCTCTGGGATAATCCCAGATATTCGGCAAATATTCCAGGCTGGGCATTACCTGGTGTCTAAACAGACACACTTTTCAAAATATCCACTACTGCTTGTTTTCCTAGGTATCAGTGTGCATATCTAGTGGCTTTGGATCAGCCTACCAAATAGATTTTTAAAGACTTGGTTACCTGAGGATGCAGATGGAAGCCTAAGCAGGATGCTCAAATGCCCTTCTCTTAACAGCAGCTGGCATCCAAGGAGCTTTGAAAGTACGCTTCTGCCTGCCTAAATAATTTTTAAACTGTGGCCTGTACTTACTCAGTGCCTTTTTGTTTATTTTTGATGGGAGAGGAAGTTCACACTCATTGTGAATGAATATGCTCCAGACCCTCCAAGGTAGCCTTTCTGTAGATTATTATAGTGTTAAAGGGTTTTTTTCAACGACCAGGACCAGGAGGTGGAACTGTGTACAAAAAATAGGGAACTTTCTAACTGTGTCTTCTTTCTGCTAGCTTTTTCAAGGAGCACTTAGGAATTACAGTAGACAATAAGCTGCTGGACCAGAGCAGCGGGACAGTAACAAGATGACAATTAATTAATTGAGTAAAGCAACTGACAAGTCTATGAAAGCGCAATCAGTACATCAGTCTGCTGAAATTCTATATCTGAGAGGAAAAGAAAATATTGTTTTGATTCTTAGCAAATCACTTTGTAACTCATTAGTAACTTAAATGAAGTGTTGAAGTAAATTTTGAGGAAGTGAGTCAGAACTGGAGGACAACTGAAGAGCGGCTGCATTGCAATTGCTGGGAGCAGCGGTGCTGGAGGATAGGCAACATTCCATCCCGTTCTGCTGCTTCAGCACTTGCTCCCTTTCACCCTAAGCTCTTCAGTGCCCTGGTCCCTCCACTCCCATGGCTCCGTTACTGGCAGGGAAGGGGATCCCTGTGGAGTGGGGTCTGCAGCAGCCGCAGGGAAGCCAGCTCCCTGCTGCAGGAGGATGCGCTGTGCCTCTGGCGTGCAGCGTTCACACAAGAAGCAGTCAGCCTTGCACCGCACGTTTGGGATACAGTTTAATTTGTTTTCTTATGCGTGTTTAAGAAAGATCTTTTGGTGAACGTGAGCCAGGGGTTTCACTGTGTTGCTGGAAGGGGCACTGCATGCTAGAATCTTTTCAAGAACATGCTTCTTTGCTGCTTACCGAGGCTGCAGTTATAGGTGTCGTCGGGGGAGACTGCTGGGCGGAATCGTGATGCCACCACTTCTATTGCAGAGCCTGAGCCGAGCATGTGGTGTCTCAGCTAAATCTGATTTTCAGTATATTTTTTGCAGATCACACAAGTGAGTTAATTCCCCCTATTTCTGTTTCCCTCACACCAAATGGATCCTATAAATGCTTCCAGTGATAAAACATTGCAGCAATTTCCCCATTTCCAAGATTACACTGATAAGAATGCATTCCTGGAAATCACTTTCTGTTTTCTGCTGCTGAAAGTTTTTGGGGTCAGAGTCCTGAGTACTGTTCTCTCTAGACCAGGGTTAGATTCTTGCCCTTTTCACAGTCCCATGGGGATGACTGTTAAGTACAGAGGCTGATGTGGAGCTCTGCAGGATGCAAAAAGGATCTTTTCTGTGTCTCTTCCAGCTGCCCTTAAGCACAGATGCAGCTGTTCCTACTTTTCTTAATAAGCCTCATTTAAAGCAAATGCCCATGGTTACCTGTATATAAAGCTTTTTGTTTTAGCAGAGAAGAACTTAGTTTGAAGAGTCAAAGGCCCAGTGAACTGAAATCCTTGGAATGTGTGGGAGAGTAAATTACCTTGGGAATGAAAGTGCTGTTGCTACATAGCATGGTAATAAACCTTGTGATGTGACAGCGTATTGAGATTAGAATGTATCTGACTATGTAGGAAGAAAAGCAATCTCCTCTGCCACACGAAGCAGAAGAAATGGGAATTGTTGTGGGTATTTATTATTTCTCCTTCTCTTTCTTAAAAATTATTTGAAGTGATGGAACATAATACTGTGCCAAGAGAACTACTTACAGGTCTGGTAAATGCCCCTGTCTAACTGTCATTGTGCTTCTGATTTCTCAGCCTCTCAACATTGCCTACAGTCACATCTATAGCTCCTACCGCAATTTTGTGGGGCCACCTCATTTCAAGACGATCTGCAGGCTTCTTGGCTATCAAGGCATCGCAGTGGTCATGGAAGAGCTGTTGAAGATCGTCAAGAGCCTGGTAATTCTGAGCCTAACCCTGGCAATGGAGAGACCTAGATGCCTTGAGAAGCCCAGTCAGAACAGTCAGCCTGGGCTTTGGGTTCAGGGTGTTCGCGTCTGGGTACCTTCAAGTCCCTTGATCCACACTGAAACACTTGTATTAACGGTCTGATTTTCACTGTTGCTGAGGAATCCCACTGAATTCCTGCAGGATGATGCAGCATTTCCACCACCCTGAAGTGTTAACTGTGATCAGCCACCTACCCCTGGGGGTGGTGCTGCTGGTGTGCTGCTTTGCTGAAAGCCCCTGGGAAGTGATCAGGCAGGATGCGACCCTCGCGGTCCCTCAGCACCACCTGTGCTGCCCGGGAGACCTTCAAGGCAGGTGCCCAGGCTCAGCAATAGCACAGGAGCATTCTGCCTCACTGCCCCGTGATACCCGTGAAGGGTTGCAGGAAGGTAGAGGGCAGGCACCAAAACTTTTGAGTCGGCAATTTTTTGAGTCCCTATTCAAGCCGTAGTGTCCATTTCCATGGGTATTCTGAAGCCAGGCTGCCAATAGTCCTATCTGCTTTCTAGCGCTCTCTTTTTCAGAAGAGAAATGTGATGTCCACAGGGAAATGATCTCATGTGCACCCTAAAGGCACTAACAGTACCGAGCATTAACAAGGAAGGAGGGAGTGTGCAAAAATGTATGATTTTTCAGGTCGTGCTTTTCTACTTAAACCCTTGCTTTACTGGAAAAACAATTTACGTTCATTATAAATATTTGAATTCTGTTTTGATTGCAAAGATGTCATTTTGAACTTGCCTAACAAAACAATGTAAAACTGAAAATCTCAAGCATATATCCATTTTCCCTACTGTAAAGGACCATAGTTACCGAAGATGTAATTTGTGTCACTTATTTCAAAACGCTGTAGCTGCTGTTCAAGATTCAGCACAAAGATTTTATGTTTGGCTAAATAGTGTTTAGCGCATAATCCCATATAGTGTATCTACAGGTTGCAGGCATATAACTCCAAACGACAGCAAGTGCTTTTAACTAAGAAATACACTTTGCTCTTGCCCGTATTAGTTCAGTACATCAGATCTGCAGAAACTGCTTCTACATACATGTAAATTCTTTTTTAAGCTCTATCTGGTGATCATTCCTCAGGTGGAAGGAGCATTTCCTGTGCTGGGGCATGACTCCTGTAGCAGCTCTGGTAAAATGCTTTTTGGCTTAGGAGCCCAAGTCCAGCTGGATCTAAGACTGAGCCTTGTTTGGATTTCAGCCTCAAATAAAGCAAACACAGCAAGCTGCATTTTGAAGCTGAAAATCCATGAAGTTCTGATTTATTATTTGGGAGGAAGCTGTAGAAGCACTAACTCCATACACTTGGGCTGGATTTTTTATAGTTGAGTGAATTCCAAATTAAACAAGTCCTTCTTGGACTCCGGCTGATGTTTCATCCTGTGCTGTCAGATCTGGACCCGTCCACAAACCAGCCTCTTTCAAAACTAACACCAGGAGAAGCTATCATTCCAGCTTAACCTCCCTTTGTCTCCGACAGCTGCAAGGCACCATCCTGCAGTATGTGAAGACTCTGATCGAAGTAATGCCCAAGATATGCCGCTTGCCAAGACATGAATATGGCTCTCCAGGTGGGTGCTACAGGTAGATGCTTGAGCCAGAGCTCACGCTGTGTTGGTGTTGGTACAGCATTCACTCAGGCACGCTCTCGTAATTAAACAAGGTTTGGCACCTGACGTGCCAGTGCAACATGCAGCCAGGCTGGTGAGATGTGCTTTCAGCTGCTCTGCTGTTGTCACTGGAACATGCATAGGAAACTTTTCCAGGAAATTTCCAACAGGAACACACGGATGGCTGATAAGGAAATGTCTTCCGGTAGCTTCTGTTTTGTCTTCATGATTTCGTAAGCTTGTGGCTCTCACTGATATTTTTCAAAAGCTCTGCTTAGTTGATGGAAAGGTTTTTTGCAGCGTGACTGCAGTCTGCCGTTCAGCTGGATGGGGAAACTGGCTGGTATACATGAGCCAGCACCAAGACATCCATGACAGTCTTGAATCTCTTTTTTCCCCTGATGAGGAAATCCAAGGACTTCATAGTTATTACTCCCTGTTTCCCAAGGGTTCCTGGAAGCAGGATAAGACACTGTGTGCTAGTTCTGCCCAGTGCTGGTCTCCACCTATCTGTTTAGCAATTACAGCTTGCAATTTGTGATTAGGGAAGTATCAGGCACTGATTGTCCTTTTATCCAAGTTATTGGAGGGTGATTCTGCTCTTGCTTCTCTGACTGTCCTTCCTTGTCTTTTCAGGAATCCTGGAGTTTTTCCACCATCAGCTGAAGGACATCATTGAGTATGCAGAACTGAAGACTGATGTGTTCCAGAGCCTCAGAGAAGTGGGCAATGCCATTCTCTTCTGCCTCCTTATCGAGCAGGCTTTGGTAAGGCAAAACCCCCTGCACCAACAGATCGTACTTGAAATTGCCAGCTTGAGAGTATAAGTGGAAGTGGGTTCTCCAGCAGAAGAGTTTGGGAAATGTTACTTTCCAGCTCCTGATGTGCTCAGGGTCTCTCTGGGGCTGTGTTATTGGGGTCTGTGGGCATGTCCATGGGGATGGTGTGCATTGGTGCTTGGTCACTGACATCTGGGATTGCTGAAGGAGAATCTGAATACTGGAAGATCTAGATTTAATTCTTGGACCCAAAGCTATCCTTCTCAAAAATGAAGCCAACTGGAGCTTATTTCTAGATTGTAAGCTCTCTGGGGCAGGGATCAATACTTCTTTATATACGTATTTGTACAGTGAGAAGTAGATCTGAGCCCTTTGCTCTTTTGGGGTGCCAGCATGATGAAAGAAACCTGGCTGATTCTAATGGTGATAAGGATAAAGCAATCCAACAGGAAGAAAATCTTGGAAGAGCTGATGATACATTTCCTATGACTTATCTTCACTGAAAACTTAGCTGGAGTGATGACGTGGTGTTTTCCCCTGCACAACTGTTTTCCACATATACAAGTCTCTCAGCTCATGTGATGCCCTTTCTGGTATGGGGCAGAGGCTGTGGCTGAGTGTCACACATCTTCTTAGCTTCTAGTTTTCCACACGATACGTTCACTTCCTAATGAATTTATCTCGTAGTTTGGCCTAGAGCCAACCGAGGAGTGTTCAACAACACAATTTTACATTAAAAATGCGTGTTTCATGTCAGAATGGTTTTGGCAGGGTTCTTTCAGTTTTTTCCAGACATATTCCAGAAAGACTTCCCTAGCATAAGATAGGATTTTCAAGCAAAGCCAGAAAGTAGTTCAAAGATTCCGATTTTTATCCAAGCACAGGGAAAACTAAAAATCTCAGCATGTCCTCAAAATGAATATTTCTGCCCTTGCCTTTGCATTTTAACCCCAGATACAGAGATTTTTAGTTCCTGATATGGTGTATCAAACGCCTTCAGTGAGCAGTAGTTGGGTTAAGATTAAAACTAGTGATGTGTATCACCTAGCAGCTTGGCTTTATTTAATAGAATGACCAGAGTTGCCAACTGTATTCTGGCAGTTTCTGTTCCTTTTGTGGCTTCGTCACTGCTTTCTGCTGTTCTCAGTGTTGGATTTTATGCTGGATGTACTATTGCATTTGCCTTTTCCGTCCCATCTTTAAATGGACACTTGAGGGACACATGGTGGTTTCTTTTAGAAATCCTTCATTTCGATGCAAAAATGTTCCTCCAGTCCCAGGAGCTGTACATCAGCAGTATACTGGCATTTTAGAATAGCAGAAATTCAAGAAAACAAGATGGTGAGAATTTGGGGGTCCCTTTAGGAAGGCTGCCCATCAAAATCCATGCATGCCCAACTTTCCATGCCAGCCAGAGCCTCTCCCTCTCTGATCCCTTGTTTTTCCACACAGAAAGAGATTCAGAATATAAAGCCATTTTGCACGCAGCAGGCACTCGCTTGCTGGAAGCTGTCAGATGTGTAGAGCCATCACGTAACAAGATTTTCCCTCTAATGGAGCTCTTATGCAGCAGGAGCAATTGCTTGTACGGTGCAGTTATCTTCATAGCTGTCAGAGTGATCCAAGGCTGGTGGTATTTGCTGGACTGCTCTAGTGAAGATGTGCAGTCTGCACCATTCTACCCTGTTTTCATTGTTTAAATTTGAGGAGTAAGGGGTTCCTTGGGACTAAATTCGTAAGCAGAATTCTCACTCTCAGGTAATGGGCCTTGGTGGAGGGGATCTATTAATAACATGACTAATTTGGGACAGATACCAGGTGAATGCAGGCTGCAAATGGTGCTAATACTCTCTATCAGAGGAAAACAGCAGTGAAAGAACATTCATCTAGGAACAAATAGTGTTTTGCAAGTAAAATGACCAAGGTGACAGGCACACTCTGTTTGCATCAGCATCTCTCCGCCCATGGAGGGACCCCGGACTGTTTCTGTTCCTCCAGCACTGTGTCACAAACTGCACTCCGACAAACTCGCTCTCATCCCAGCATCCATGTGCCCGTACAGCCTCCTGCAGTTCCATACTCTCCCCTCCCTCCTGGCTGGAAGGTGGGGTATCCACCTGTGCATCCCAAACAGACCCAGCCGAGTCATTCCATCTGGCGCCCAAATATCTTTTGCTGCGCTGTCATGACCTGCTTTCGAGTGTGTCTACATCTCTACAATAAGCTCAGAACTGAAAGCATGTCCTAGAACTAGACTTTTGTAGGAGCAAACTAATGCCTTGTTGTGACGCAATGCCTCTGTGTTAAACAGCTTTGGTTTCCTTGCTGCTGTTTCCCATTGCAGACTTGTATACAATGTATTGTCAGCCATCGCTCCTCAGTCTCCACCTGCCTATTTCTAGGTTTCTTCTCCTTGTGCATCTGTGTTTGGGATTATTTTTTCTCAAGTGCATCGGCATGCATTCTCTCAGGTGGCATCTCATGATGTTATTCCTCTCTGGACTTCTGTATTATTCTCCGTGGTGCCTACACCACTGGGATTCTGGTCTGGTAGCCCTGGCTGAGAACACCATATGAACAACCAAATAATTTCAGACCAATGTATTATGTACCTATTTGCAATAGAGCCATGCATCAGTGTATTTTACGTGCACACATCCTAAAATAATTAAGCCAGCGAGTAGTTTCCACCCGGGCATCTCCTCTGTACGAGCAAACAGCAGGAGGTCACCAGGGTAAGATGAAACAGAAAGGTCCGTGTTCTTTATCCCCTCTGACTTGCAGGGCTAGTAAGTGGGACAGGCAACAAATATAAAGCTCTGGCCTTCTACAGGCAGGAACTAAATTACTTGATTTAAAGAAACTTCCTGGCTTAAGCTGAGAGGTATTCCTTCCAGTTTTAGCTCACTTAGATTCAAACCATTGGAGTTGCTGCCGAGCTGGGTTGGATTTGAATAGGTGCCGTAGACTTGAATTGTTGTAGCGTTGCCCAGGCCCCTGAACCATACACTCAACCCCTGTAGGTGTTTTTTAACTTACTTTATCTTTCTTTCTTCCTGCCTCAGTCCCAGGAAGAAGTTTGTGATTTGCTGCATGCTGCTCCCTTCCAAAATATTTTGCCCAGGGTCTACATCAAAGGTAAGAAGCTGAGAGGGAAGCAGTGGACAGACTCAGAGGTCTCTGCCCAGAAGCTGTTTCTCTCCCATTTCTGCTGAGGATTGGTTCTGGCCCTGCTTCCCCCTCGAAATAGATAAGTGGCTACAGCCGAAAGTCAGGTGGAAACAAACGCCAAGGGTTCGTTTTCTGTAGCCTAGTTACAGACTGAAACCTTAGCCAGTTTGGGGGTTCCTTAAGGTTCTAAAGCCATTTCACAGCCTCTTTGGAGAATGACAGCATGAAATGTCCATCTCAACAGGAGTGATAAGTAACAGGGACACGCTTCTGGACATGTGTTATTAAGCTGCTGCTGAGGCTGCAATCACACATCCCTCCCTTCTCTGCATCACTGGTTCCCTCATTTGCTCTCGGTTTGGCTCACTGATCCAGAGGCTCGTTGGATGGTTGCTGGGGGGCAGCTCTGAGCAAACTCAGCGGAAATTGCGGGTCTCCACTTCCTCCTCTCATTTCACTGTTTGCTGCTCGCTTGACAGAAGGAGAACGCTTGGAGGTGCGCATGAAGCGTCTCGAAGCCAAGTATGCCCCACTTCACCTGGTTCCCTTAATAGAGAGGCTGGGCACTCCGCAGGTAAGGATTTCATTGAAAGGGATGGCTGTTGAAATTTCGTAGCAGTCCCTAGATGGCCTGTTTGGCCTTGGGAGAGTGATCTATTTCACACACCCCCACCCTCCAAAATGCCAGTCGGAAGAAAATCAGAATCCTTGCCCTAGCAGACACTTGGAAGGGAAATTTGTGAGCGGGTCCAGAGGTGGTGTGTTGGTGCTTCCAGTCTGGAGAGCTGGTGGGGAGCTGCGAGGCAAGCGTGCTTGAAGCCAGCTCTGAATAAGAACAACTCTGAAAAACTCTCCTGCTCCGTTTTAAAAAGATGGAGAATTGCTGGGGTGGTTTGAGGGGTAACTTTGCAAGGCTGTCCGTGACTTCATCAATTGCCTTCACTTTTGGGAATCCCGTTTTAGGGCTGCAGTGTGGTCCATTTTTAAGCTCATCCCTGTCAAGGAATACATCTGAGAATGGTTTTCCTCCTAGTACATGCTTAGAGCTTCAGCACATGCTTAAAATTACGGCTCCATTTAAGTGTTTTCTTGAGGTGGGTCTCAGCTTGGAAAAGATCTCTTGTGCAGAAATTTAGTACCGTTAAAAATACCTCTGTGGATCGGTCAATGTAATAGGCAAAATTTGAGCTCGGTTGGTATCAATAGCCAAACTGCCACTGCCTACTTAGTGGGGTTGATGGGATAAAAATCTTTCAAAGTATTAAATTAATCAACATTCTTTTTCTGTAATGTACTGCCGAGGGAATGGAAAAAACACTCAGTTGCATGAGGTGACAGATCTATGGCAGGCAGAAAGTTGTTGATTTTTTTTATTGTTTTTCTGATGAATCAAGGACATTTTCAGCTTTGCTTCATTGGAAATCATATGAAACAAAGAAATTGGCTGGATAACTGAGGGCTTTGCCTTACTTTGTAGACATTTCTCTCACTTCCCATTGACTTCCTTTTAAAGGAGACACTCGAGAAAAAGAATTCACCTCTGTGTTTTTGTGTCTTTGTGTTGGTCTTTCTATCTCTCCTTCTTTCCATGCAAAATCATCATTGAAATCTGCTACTAGAGTCCACTCGTTGCTTATCCCTGCCATAGTTATGATGGTGATGAAAACAAAAGGTATTTCATGTCCTGCTAAAAATTACTTTTTCCGTAAACTGTTCCCATATTCATCACGCAGGTACGGTAGAATACCAGATCTTTTTTGAGCTCAGGTGTAAATGAACACAAGAGTCACTTTCTATAGGTGCCTCCATAGCTTCCAAGCTTGTTCCTTATGCAGTTTTGGAAATGCAGTTTTGGACACAGGCCATACAGGATTTTTTTCCTGCAGAATGCATAAGTGCCTTTTAGCAATTGTCCAGAATCTGAGCAGAAGTTGCCTGCTTGATTCCTCTCCCAAAAGGTGGCCCTATGCGTTTCAGGTAATTGCATGCTGTGAAGGGGCTGAGCCAGAGGCTGCTGTAGTCAGTGGGGATCTATCAGTCCTTGCAGGCTTTGGGTACGATTCTGGCAAACTTGCCAGTTAACAAGCTGTAAAAGAGGAATGGCACAACTGGATTTGTGCAGTGGTAGGAAAACTGTCAGTGATTATTGTAAGTAATTGTTTTGCCTTGAGAATCCAGCAGCAGCTGTTTGATAGATGATTCATAAAGAACCAAGGGGGTCAAAGTGGTTCGTTAAAAGAATCCTCTCCCTTTTAATGCTGATCATAGAAATATTTAGTGAGGGATTTTCAGAAGTGCTTGGTCAGTCTGATTTTTTTCATTACTGCAAGTAATGGGAGCCTATCCTTTTGAAGACAGAGGGAATAGTTGAGCTGGCACAGTGGCATCCTTTGACAGTTTCTCTCGAGAGCACCCTTCCTCTCCAGATCTCAGAAATCGGTGGGACACCAGACTGTGAGGCAGATCTGGCCACAAGACTAACAGCTCTCCAGCTGCCTTCACCACGGTAGATACCTACCCCGATGGTAGTAGTCCTGTATCAAGGACTGATCTTACAATGATGAATTTTAGAACCAAATTCTGTCTGTAAATGTGCATAACTGAGTGGCACTACATCCTTTGAAAGCCAGATACATCCCTTTCTAGATCAAGTTTTCTTCAGAAAGGGTACACTAAGATCGCACTGGACTAGTTTGTTCTTAAGAGTACCTGTTCTATCAGTATATCTTAGCAAACAGTAATGCTAATACCTGATTTGCATTTGAAATGGCTTTACTTCTAATGTGTCCCCGTTTTGCCATCATAGCCTAGTGTGTGCAGATGCTAATCTGTACCCGTAAGAGCTTGGAGCAGGTGAGTAGAGAGAAAGTATACAGCCTTTAGCGATAAAAACAGGCTGGATAAAATAAATCTTTACGTGCTAAGCAAACATATGCAAGTGCGTGCCATGAAACCGGTGATATCATTCCTGCATTTAACAGATTCAGGGATCCCAGACCCAATCTGGCCTCTGCACAGCGATACAGCTTTCCCTTGATACGTGCTATTAGTTGAACATTAATTGATCTGAGGTTCTCAGAACATCCTTGAAATTGTGGCACAAGCAGGAATTGTAACACTTTGAATTTCAATAGCCACGAAACTAAAAATACTTCAGGTCACTGCCAGCATACTAATAGTCAGGAAAGGGGATGTGCAGGTGCATTCGTGTTTTTTCAGAGTGGAATAACGATGACCCAAGTAAACCAAGCATAATTTGTGTTCTTCATATCTGGCCACAACACGTGCCTGCCTGTTGTACCAGATGCTCTGAGTCCCCATCACGATTCTGATCGGGGTGACGTTTTTACAGGCATTACAGGGACAGCTGGAAATGGAGCGGATGCTTAAAAACTACTCAGAGCTCCAGGAAGTCCTCTGGGATAGGCAGGGGGTCGGTAAATGTCACGCTTGCTCTGCACGCCCCTGCCGAAGTGGTGAGAGGGGAAAAGGCTCTGCCTGTGGGGCTGGGGCACCTGCTGGGGTGAGCGTGGCCGAGCCGGAGCCTCCCAGAGCCACGGGCACGACCATTCGTTCCCTGTGCTGTGTTGGGCAGTGCTGTAGAGACGTCAGTAACGCTGCTGGAAACGGCAGGGAATGGGACAGCTAAAGGCGTGTCAGGGCAGTGAGCAAACGCCATGCCTGCACCCCAGCCCCACTCAGTGGAGTCAGCGCTCCCATGCCGCGGGGGCCCTGCTTGCTTATTTAAAATCCCCCCATCCCCCCCTTTTTTTTCCTCTGGGGGAGCGATGAGCCTGAAATGAAATCAACTCTCTTTTAATTTTTCTCTAGTGTAAAATGAACTCCAGCCAGTGGAGCCATTCCAGATTTGTACATGTAAATCTCAGTGGGGATGTCGCAGAAATTCTCCACGTGTGTAAAGCTTTCACATCTGGAAAAAAATATTTTCCTTTCTTATAAACCACAGGTTTTCCAGTATTAAGGTTCCAGTGGCTTCTCATCTTCCTCAGAGCTTTTAATCCTAACTGCAAAAGAAATCAAGAAAACCATAGGCTGCCTACATTTTAAAGAGATGATGGCAATGTCCTGGGAAGCAAAATGTCCCTGTTCTCTCCTGTTTCATTTCCATAATCTGCAGAAATCATGAAATTAAACCCAGCAACACTGAGTAGCACTAATGTAATAGAACAGTGTGCTAGCAGAATTAAGGATCAGTATTTCTGATCAGAGCTTTCCATTCAACTTTTGTTTTCTGACATATGTAATCATTTCAAAAGATACTTAGGTCGGTGAAATATAATTGAGCACAAGATTGAGCCTTCCTCTGTGTGAGGGATGAGTATTCTCTGGTGGGGAGTGCCATGGGAGCAGCCATCAGAGGTAAGGTTGGACCTTGCGTGGGATGTGTTGTTAACCCTGAAAGAGCCGGGGAGACCAGGAAGCGTTAAGTCCAGCAAGAGCGTCCGTCTGTATTACATCGTCACTTGTGTTTCTTTGGTTGTCCTCCTCCTCAGCAAATAGCCATCGCCCGGGAGGGTGACTTGCTGACGAAGGAGCGGTTGTGCTGCGGGCTCTCCATGTTCGAGGTGATCCTGACACGGATTAGGAGCTACCTGCAGGACCCGATCTGGCGCGGGCCACCCCCGACAAACGGGGTCATGCACGTGGACGAGTGCGTGGAGTTTCACCGGCTCTGGAGTGCCATGCAGTTTGTGTACTGCATCCCCGTGGGCACCAACGAGTTCACTGCAGAGTGAGTGTCCATCTGGCAGCTCTGCCGTTAGCACTGCTCACGAGCTAGCAGGGCCGGCAACCCCCCAAGATACCCTCAGCTGCAGCCACAGCCTCGACCACTGTGGCTGTAGAGGGGGAACGTAGATCCTTGATGAAAGGACTTTGTTGTGCATGGGCATAAAGATGCTTTCCATCTGAACAGCTGGGGGAGAGAGCAAAGTAAAGGGGCCTGCACGAGGTAACGTGCAGAAGGAGATGGGTACATGGGCAACAACCCAAGTCAGAGGCTAGGTCCTCACCTGTCTTACCCTGTGATGCACCCTGCACAGCCCGGCCCTCGTGTAATGCTGCGTATTTCCTTCTGAGTTCCTTTTCTCTAGGTGTATACCCACTTCCCAGGAGTGGGACTGAATCTGGTTTCCCCAAGAATTCACCAAGGAAAGTTCCTGGTGCCATGGTAGGACTTCTCTTACCTAACTGTATCCTGTCATCTCTCCGCTCCCCATCACCCTGTCTTCCTTCCAGGCAGTGCTTTGGAGATGGTCTGAACTGGGCGGGTTGCTCTATCATTGTTCTCCTTGGTCAGCAACGGCGCTTTGACCTCTTTGACTTCTGCTACCACCTGCTGAAGGTGCAGAGGCAGGACGGGAAGGATGAAATTATAAAAAACGTGGTAAGTTGAAGGGCAGGGTCTGAAGGACCTGAAGCAGCACACTTCTCTCTCTGTTTTCTATCTTGCTTTGTCCAAACACATAAATTACAACTGTGCCCGGTGTTAACCTTTTTCAAACTGAACACACTCGCTGTGAGATTTCCATCTGCAGTCTCAGCAGAGAGGCCAAGGTTTTAATTGGCTTGGCAATCGAATCTTTTTTTCTCCCAAAGCTTTTCCCTTCTTCCTGAGGTTGGGAGGCTGGAGCTGAGAAGCTGGCATTTCCAGCAACCATCCTGTGATCTCAGTGGCTTTATCAATAAGCAGCTGGGCATCTAGACTTTAGAACGGTTAACTTGGGACCACTCACTGACCTTGTTAATGCTCTGTCTTGAGTCATCAGACCCTATAATGAAGTGAGTCACGGATCCCTGGGAAGTGCTAAGTGGAACTGTAGCGTGTTACAGCGGCTTTGCTTTATCAGAGGTTTCCAGCAGCAGCACAGAGGTACTGGTACTATCTAGCTGATCAGACGACATAAGACTCTTCATCTACTGTTTTTTTTTTTCCCTCACCATCCCTCCAGCCCTTAAAGAAGATGGCCGACAGGATCAGGAAGTATCAGATCCTGAACAATGAGATTTTCGCCATCCTGAACAAGTACATGAAGTCGGTGGAGACAGACAGTTCCACGGTGGAGCACGTGCGCTGCTTCCAGCCCCCAATCCACCAGTCACTGGCCACCACCTGCTAGTGTGGACGCTGACCCCCCGCGGGTTGGGACGGGAGAAGGGACTGAACCCAGGACAGCTGGGAAGGGTAGAAGGGTAGACTCGATGGCGTGAGACCTGGCAACAAAGTAAGACTGGGTATGCCTGCTACACACAAGGACGCATCTTCCCATCCAGCCCTGTGTGAGTGCATGTTCTTCTGTACCATCCCTGTGATCGGTTTTACTTGTAGCTTTCAGACTTGGGGGTGGGTGGGGGTGGGCGGGTGAAATGTGCTTTTCTTCCATGACGTGGTCCGGTTTTACCCTGTGATTCATCCAATCGAACACATCACTCTGAAGCCATATTGCAGCCCCAAACGTGGGGCTCCTGGTGGAAAAGCTCCATGCTTCTGCAGCATCGGGAGCCCACTCCCACCGCCGAAGCGATGGGGCAAACCAACACCCCCATGACACGTGCCACCAGCTGTGGAGCGGGAGGGTCTGAAGACAAGCCCCTGATCCACTCGTTGTGGGGGAAGGATGGATGAAGGCAGGACCCTGAGGATCAAGTGATGGGTGCAGAGGAGCTGTGCCGGGCTGGGTGGCTGCACACCCCGGGCTGGGGCTGGTTCCTGCGCTCTGCCGCTCTGGTGGCCCTTCCAGCATCTGTTAACGGGAGCTTTGGCACGTGGGTTTCAGAATAGCAACGATGTAGTCACCAAATGACTCCTCAGCACTTCGGAGAGCTGGGGAGAGAGAAAACAGCCTGGCTTTTTCCCTGCTATGGATCATCCACTTACTTTAATGCAAAGGGTTCTCCCCAAAAAACACATCTTCCACGAACTAGACAAGATTTCTTACGGTCTGCGGAAGAGGCTGCATTCATGTGAATGTGCTCTTGAACATACTAACGTGGGTGGAAATAATCACTGGTCCTGACAGGAGGCAGGTGTAGCTACCTCGGACATACGTGATCTTTGATCTTCAGCAAGGATGAGAGCTGGGGTGTGTAACTGGAGTATGTTCTGGGATGCTATTTTCCCTTGTTTTAGACAAATTCCTAGTGGCACAGCAACCAGATCTCTTTTCTTCAGAGAATGGTGACTATCAGCAGGGCTTAGGAAACTTCCCATCACTCAGAAATCATGATTGTTTAGAAGATGTAAAATACAGGATAAGCATCAAAAAATACCCAGAATTTTCTAGGTTTAAAGGTGTTCAGAGGGAACACTGGAGTCTGTTTCCTTTTCCCACTCAGCTAATCTAAGATCCCTGGATGTTGAGAACAGATTCAGTAGGAACTTCAAGGAGGATTTCATAATTCATGGTCTTCCCAGCTTCCCCTCAGTAGTGTCATTGAAGTGATGCAAAAGCTTGTGCTTGAAGTTAGAGGAGATCAAACCACATGCTCCAAGAGAAAACGATGCTAGTCTCACCACTGGCAATATTTTAATTTCCCACCTTTAGCCAGATCACAGCAGGTAATTGCTGTTACAGTATACAGATGTGATAATATATATTGCTTTCGTGCATTTCATCATGCCTTGTAAACTGCATGCTACTACAGATGTTAAAAAGGCAGAGCCTGGGCATTTATTCTGTCAGAGGGAACATATAATTAATAAGTAGAAATGTCCCAGCTGGAGTATTTTGTCTTAGGAAACAACAGCCAGCAAACTACTGTTAGCAAGAGGCGATCTTGCTGGGTGGGACGAATTTGTTCTCCCAGACACTCACCACCTACTCCCTTGATAATCAACGAATAACCGACATGTGAAAAGTGCTGGACATTTTCACACCTTGAGTTTCCTCTAATTACCGAGACAGACATTTAAACTGCAGGGAGGAAACTGTGCGGCACGGTGATCTAAAAGTAAAATGAAATCTCTGGAAGTCTGGCTGAAATCTTGGAGTGGCAGGGAAGGAGCCAGCCCGGCAAGGCCAGTTGTTTCCTCCATGGCGTGAGGAAGAGCAGCAGAAGAGCATCTGGGACTCAATGACACTGCAAGGCTCTTGCTCTCTATTTACTCTTCCACTAAGGATGTCAGTTCTTGTTTTCCATCATGTTCCAACACTTCTACGCTACTGGAGTGAGGGTATCTACAGATATATATTTTTAAAAGGAAGAGGAGAATCAAGCACTTTATTTTTTGTGGAAAACAAGATATGAGGGAGATAGATCCAACCAAGTTCCTATTTTTCCTGACCTAAACAGTAAGTGCTTGTTATTTTGGTATGAAAGTGTTGCTGAAAAGGTGGCACAAGTCCCTGTCTGGCTCTCAGAGCCACTTCTGGGCACAGCACAAATGTAATGTTCTACTGCGTCTGACATGTTATGGGATGTTGGAGTCTTCCCAGAAACCAGCATGAGCAAGAACAAAAGGATGAACTGTACCCCACGGCCCAGTCTCGGCTACCTAGACAAAATAGGATACAGTAAGGTGAATTTAAATGCCCATTTTCATCTGTTTAGGTCTGGAGTGAGTCATGAGATATTTTACCTAAATATGACTATCACTTTGTATTCTTTTGCTGTCGTTTTGCCATAATAATTCTCTGAAACCCTGCAAAACACAGTTGTGTGTACTTGAAAGAAGAGGTAGATGAGATCTATTTGTTGCCCTCCAATTTGCTGGCAAAAATGTAAAATCCCTTCAGATTCTGAGGGATTAAATGTTTTGAGCAAAATGTCCAAAGTGCATGAACAAAATGTAAAGTGTTTTTGACTGTAGAGTGTATGCAGATGTTTTTCCTTGTTGCTCAAGTAGTATGAGGTATCAGCTAGGAATAACCTTACAGTCTTCATTTCTGAGATTTGATGTTATTGCCCTTTTATTATCTAAAGGTTGCAAATAGTCTTTAGCTTCAGTTTTCTGACCCTCCTTGACTGTGTATGAGAAACAGGTGTCCAGGCTTAGGTCTTTAAAGTACTCCATGAAAATGGAATTTTTTTCCTCCTATCCTTTTTCTAATGTTGTAATTGTTAATGGAAATAGAGAGCAGATTTCTAACCGTAGGGCTAAGTAGTAACAGATTGCCACAGGGTCGGGCATATTCTCCACGCTTGCAGACTTTCTGCCAAGTTTGGGTGTCTTCCTTGCAGATATGCTCTAATCCTATAGTTTTCAGCCTTTTACAATCTGCAGACCCCTAGTTGTTTTTTTTTTTCCTAGGGAAATGTGGACCGCTGTCCGGATACTTTTTAAGTCCACTGACTGTGGGCTCACTTTTTTACTTCCGTTTTCCTGCTTACTCTGAAGTAGTCTGCAAACTCCCCAGGATTTACCAGCCACCACTTGGAATGTCTACTTCAAAGGCAAGTTGTTGGCTCCCTACAGGAATTACAGGGGGGAGAAAGGATGGCCTGTGTCATGAATGAAGTCAGACTAGGTTATTTTAATGTTCCCTCGGGCTCTGACATTATAAGATGTGACTATGGGCAGTGCACATGCCTTTCTTGAATGATGCTACACTTGACTTTCAACGATACGGTAGAAAGGGGAAGCAAACTAATTAAAGCTCAGCACTTCAGTGATTTCCTTTTAAACTCTGACAGCACTTATTACCATTGAACAACATGTTAGTCCTTTTTCTCCTGCATTACTCCAGTCCAGTAGGTTCATGTGTGTTTGAGAACAAAAGGAAAAAAAGAAAATTGAAGGTGTAAAAACCCCAAGAAAATATTCTCAAAAACTTGTCAAATGTACCATATTTGTATGAAAAGCTGCTTGAGTTATTTTGTAAAATGAATTTTATTTATGGTGAGGTATATTTACGCTCGTGATCTGATAACGGTGTTAAATTTTTGATCCATATTTGCTATGCAGCTGAAGATGATATTGGTTTTGTATTATTTTTTGCTGTCGTTCTGAAATCCAGCTAACAGAAGCTTCCATTTCCATTAGAAATGCTTCTGCAAGAGTAAAGTATCTGGTACATGGTGATATGTCCCGTTACACAGCAGCCAACAGTGTGTACAACAAATGTGGGATGACTTTGTGATGAAGAGAAATAAAAATTGGGCTCATTCATTAAATGGGCAGACTTTACCTTGTGGTGTCATCATCATTGCAATAACTATTATTTGGGGAGAGCCTCCAATTGCACCTGGCACAAAGAAAAAGCTAAGAGGAATAGTGGCAGCATTTTGTTAATGAAAACATAGAGCTTTTGTCAAAACCAAAGAAAAAAAATGAAGCTTTATGGCCAACACCAAAACACATTTGCCTATCAGAAAGTTAACAGTTTGTCAGAAAAACATCCTTCCACAACAAATTTTCATTTGAAATCTTGTTTTAGTTATCAGAGGGCTGGGGGAGGGAAAATTGTATTATTATTGTCAATGGAACTTGACAAGCCCTACCTCAAAATGAAGCTGATCTAAGGAGCTAAGTTCCTGTCATTACCACAGCCTTGCAAACTCAACAGGGACCTTTTTATTCCAGAAGACTCTCCTTGCTCTTTGTTTCCAGATTTCCGCTTGAAACCATTCTTAAGTTTGTGTCAAAAGCATCCAAGGAGCAGCCATGGGTGTTGACTGCAGAAGGAACAGTGGGAACCAAGGGGAAAAGACCTGGGAGCTGAGGAATTAGGGTGAGCCATGGATCTATGGGAGCAGGAGCACCTGCTTCCCTTCTTCATCAGCAATAGATAAAATATTGCAGCTGAGCTTCCCTTTCATAGCTTCTTCCCAAGGATTCCTGGTGGGAACATCTTCCTAGCTTAAGAGGAGTAAAAATGCAACGATTCTTCACATAAAATGGGAAGCGAACTTTACTCCAGGACCAGGCAGCTCTGTTGATCTTTCCAGTGTGCTTTAAGTCACGGGACACTGGATGTTCCCGCAGCTTTGGGCATAGCGTGCGGCTGCGGAGGGCTGTTTGCCTGGCGGTTGAAAGTTGCACAATGTTTACTGATTTCAACATGGTTCTGCAACAGGGAATGGCAGAGAGGAGAGCAAGACTTTCTTCCTCACTCAGTCACTGATACTAGGCAGGTTGTTTGGGTTTTAACCTTTCCTCCATTGAGATTTCTTTTTTCTTTTTTTTTTTTTTTTTTTCTCTTTTTTTTCCCCAACTAATTTTGGCTGGTCTGGTGGACACCCTATGCTAACGCCTAAGGAGTGCTGATAGCTCACAGGCAGGGGGTCTTACCTGGAGCCAGAAGCAATACTTGCTTTGAGTATCGAGGGCCAACACTGAATTTTGAACAAAACCCTAAGGGACCAGGATCAAAGATGCAGGCCCACATCTTTCTTCTTCCTAAGGTTTCTAGATAGGTTTACATCTTTAGATTAAAAGCATTTCACCAATGCGAAGAACAGTTCGTTAATGATTGTTTTATTGTTAAAAGCAGAACAAAATGACCTTTTCTGTGACCCCTTCTGCAAGCCAGGAGCGCCTTTCACATCTAGTTTTGCTTGATTTAGAGTTCTGTTGCAAGCCCCTGGCAGATAAGAGGTCTGCAAATAACCAACCTGCTGATTGTATCAGTTCTCATGGCATGAAGTGCTGCTCTGATGCCCACTGAACATCCACCTCCCCTCTATCACCAGCCTACCACTCCTCTTCTGCTAACATACACGGTTTATGGGGCTGGATAAAAAATTTAACAACCCTGGGAGGAACAAGTTGGGGTGTGTTTTATAGCCTAATGACCCCGGATCACCCAGCTGCTCCACAGCACAGATCCACAGGTACGTGCACTGGCACAAGGAGGGCAGTACAGCAAGGGTGGGAACCCACCATGGGCGTGATGAGCTCGGGAATTTTCCTTGGTGGTGGTGATGTCTAAACTTTTCTAGCACAAAATGAGAGCCTCTGCCACTGCAGACATGGTTACCTTGAGATAGGGTGAATTAAAAGTTGTCTGCTCAACAAAGCCCAGTCTTTCAAGCTTTGAGCATCCTTTCATGTAGTGCTGCAATCAACTGAACACCAGGCAATTCCCATAACCCCTACACAATCAGGCCATTGTCAGAAAGAGAAGGATTTACCCCCTCTTTGAAGCAGCAAACGGCTCCTTGGAGACCTCAAACTATATAAAGCCATAACAGAATATTGCAAGCTTGTTCTGAAAGTTTCCAAAGGAACTGTGCCTAGCAGACATCCGAGGGCAAAAGTCTCCATTACCTGTTAGCAGGATACTTCCACCATTATTTGTAACACAGGACAATTGATACCCAGTATTTTTCCATCATTTTTTCCAGACCAGAAATGTTGAGCAGAGAATATCGGGGAAAGAAAAACCTTTTGATGTTGCTAAAGAGGTTATTTGCATGCAAAGCTGTCTTGAGCTACCCGCTGGATTCCAGTCAAGTTCCTTGGCCTGGAAACCAGTATTTCAGGAGGAACTGCATTGCTAGAAGATGAGCTGCTAAGGAAGACTCCCTGATTTGTGAGGAGTTATTTTTAAGGAAACATCTGATGCGAGTATCAACCAGTGAGGTCATAGCTTGGAGCTGAATTCCCTTAATTACAGGCTTCCCATTAAAATGAGGATATGAAGCAATAAAAGAGGCATTGATTGCATCCCAGCTTTATTGTTATCAGTCTCAACTTGCCCTTGACTAAGCATAGTAGGCAACTCCATGCTAATCCTACCTGGATTTTAACTCCCATATCGCCATACACATTCTTGCTAAATCCATCAGTGCAACTCTTGTGACTTAGTGATTTTATATACCACACCCCCGCAGCCCCTGAATCAGAGAAAAAGGAATACGTGACACACTTGTGTCCCGTGGTTGATTGCAAGGTCTAACTGACGCTTCTCCCACAGTGGTGACAGCTAGGCATGCTCTGGATCAGCTCGCACTGTGGCATCCCCTCCCCTCGGGACCTCTCCCCTGTCCTGTCTCCTCTCTTCCCAGAACTAAGAACAGCTTCTCTTGGAGTTCTCACCCCTTGTCAAATCTGGCGAAAGCGGCCCATGGGGTCAGATGTCTTTGGAGATGAAGGGGGATACATAAACACAAGTGCATGTGGCCACATTAGCCTTTTCCTTTAGGAAATCAAGGTGACAGGGGAAGGTAAAGCTGTGGCCCAAAGTGCCTTTTGCTTTTGACTGCACCACCCCCTCTGCTGTGGCAGTAATTTATGAGGTTGCACCATGACCAAAAGGATTATTTTAACACTAGATCCCTTCCATAAATACTTGTTCCCTTCCTAACACCTCTTTGTGCACAGCGGGCAACTGCACTCTGCACAGATGTCAACAGCACTCACCCACAAATGCTTGGAAATTATTTTGGATGCAGTTTAACTACGGATAACCACATCACCATTAGGACTCCCCAGCTACAATCAAGACCTCAGGATGTTGGAGAAGCCCCAGCAAAGGGGAGAGCCCCACAGTGCCCCTGAGCACCAGGGCCAGCAGGTAGAGCAGCCTGCGAGGGGATGGGGCCACGAACTCGCCCAGCCGCAGGCAGGCAGCGCTGCAAACAGCAAACACTTGTCCCACTCTGCCATCACCTCGCTCTCTGCAATCAGCCTCATATTCACACATCGCATGAATAGCTCTTAACCATCATCGGCAAGTAAATTTACTAAATAAAGGCTGAATCCTGCCATCGGTGTCTTGCCCAGGGTGTCTTCGGCCTGTGTAATATGTAACAGCAGCAGAAATTGCTCCCAGATCACTGGTAAATCAGCACTTTTCATTTCCTACATCAAAACCTGCTGCCACATGATTTGGGTTGATCACCGAGTGCTCCTGTGATAAAGGGGAGAACAGGACGTGGGATTTGGCTGGTAGAGTCTCTCCCAGCCAGTGACCTGCTGGTCTGTGACTGATGAAGAGACCCGATTAAAATCAAATGACTCACAAACCACTCTGACATTACATTTGCTGGAGAAAACAGTTGTACAGCGATAGGATCAGGTGCTGAGTGAGGGAGCCATGGGGTGCTAGCAATGCTGTGGCTTGACGGTCTAAGGGCAATTTCTGCAGTAACAAGTAATACATTTCAGGGGGGAAAAAAAGCGAAATTTCAGACACGTTCAGATCCTGTCTTACAACTTTATATCGCCTTATGACGGATACCGTTTCAACTTATAAACGTGACCTTGCTGAAGAAAAGCTGTTGGTTTTCCTTATCTCTGCTGACCTACAGCGCAATCTGGCTAATGGCTCCTGCTGCTTTTGTATCGGCAGCAGGTTTCTGTGTACACACAGCCACTGTGCACACACACAGGAAGGGAGGATGTCAGCAGAGGAGGGTGGGGATGAAGGCAAAACCCACTGGCGTGCAACACCCTCCGAAACATTCACACACTAATATTGGCAAGAGAGGCTTCCGCGGCAGGGGGACAGAGCTGACGGGGGAGTTAAGCCCCTGCTCTATAGTGGGGGCTGAACCATGATCAGTGAGGCCTGCCAACTAAATAGTCACAAAATAAAAGGGTGTAAAACGAATTTAAGTGATGGAGGAGCCCATGGGCTGGAGCTGACTTTCTCAGGGCTGGGATTCAGCACGGAGGCAGCTGTGTCTTAAATCACAGCTGCTGCGGCTGCTGAAGTTGTGTCCTGGCTCTCTGATCTCGTTTTGCACAATGTTTTACAGCACATTGTCATTACACACTCACCTTCTTTGTTAAATTAATACTTCTTTTTCAAATGCACCTTTGCCTGAGCTTAGGAGCCTTTCCCACTACAACTCCGAAGTCAGGAAGGTCCATTAGGGAAATGTGGCCTGACCTCCAGCAGAGAACGTGCCTTTGCCCACCAAGTACACAGGCAGGGAACCCCACACCCACCACAGAACTTCCATTGGGATACATCCATCTTCCCCAGACCTCTACCTGTTTCTCAGCCCCCCAAACTTGTCCTTCAGTCCTACAACCTACTGCACACAGCCACAGTACCACGCAGAGAATAACCACCACCGCGTGAAGCAGCAGGGCGCTTTCCGAAAAGTTTCCCTGCGATATTAAGTGCGGTTACAGGCTCTTTATGTAGGAGGAGGTATCTTCAGGAGTATTGCATTTAATTTCTCATTTACTTTGAATCTCTGTGCCACCACAGCCTGCACACCTGTGAAGTCCACAGCTCATGCCCCGCTAACCAGAAGCGCAGCCCCAGCCTCCTGCTTCCCCAGCGCCTCCTCCCACCCACTGCAAGGAGAAAAACACACTCCGGTGGAGAAACCCCTGCCTGGGCTGAGGCTGGGGAGCCTCGTCCCACATCCCTGCAAAGGCTGCCGAGCCCACCCGCTGCTGCCACCGCGGCCCCCTCCCCTGCGCCTCCAGCCGCCGGGGCTGCGCAGCCGGGGCGCACGGCTCGCGCGGGGCAGCGCGCAGGGGAGGGGGGAGAGGAGGGGGGGGGAGGAGGAGGGGGGGGGGGGGGGAGGGGGAGGAGGAGGGGGGGAGGAGGAGGGGGGGAGGAGGAGGGGGGGGGAGGAGGGGGGGAGGAGGAGGAGGAGGAGGAGAAGGAGGAGGAGAAGGAGGAGGGAGGGGAAGAGGGAGAGGGAGGAGGGAGAGGCGGGAGGGGGAGAGGGAGGGGGAGGAGGAGGAGAGGGAGAGGGAGGGGGAGGGGGAGGGGGAGGGGGAGGGGGAGGGGGAGGGGGAGGGGGAGGGGGGCGGGCAGGTGTGCTGGCAGCCCGGCCCTGCCCAGTCCCGCCAGCAGCGGCTCCTGCCCTGGGCGCCGGGATGCTCTGAGCCGTGCGCGGGGGGAGGCGATGGAGCCGCCGGCGGCCAACGGCAGCTGCAGCAACGGTGGGTGCAGGCGGGGGGAGCGGGGGGGGCCGGGGAGCGGGGTGGGGGGCAGGGGGGAGCGGGGGGGCCCGGGGAGCGGGGCTCGAGGCTCGGCCCGCTGCCCCCCCCCGGCTGCGGGGCCGTTCCGTGCCACCGCTCGCTTGCTCTCTGGCTCTGGGGCTTCTTCTCCTGTTTTTTGAGGTGCCTCCAGGAACGGGAAAAGCGCTTTATCCACAAGCCCCGCACAGCCTGTCGGCCTTACAGCGGGCACAGAGGAGCTGGGTTTTTTACTTTTTTTTTTCCTTTCAAGATTGCCTAATCCAGTCGGTAATCACCCCATCCCACTGCCTTGTGCTTGCACCCAGTACCACATTGTGGAGACTTTTACCCAGCCGAGGAGGCGAGATGCCCCCCTGTTCCCCAGGAAATACTTCCACAGCCAAGGATGTTTTTCCATTAGAAAAGAAGCCTATTAAAGGACCTTTGGAAACTCGTCTAGAAAGTCACTGGAATTTTTTCCATTAGATCTAGTTTCCAAAAGATCTAGTTTCCATTAGATCTAGATCCCAAAGTTGGGATCTAGTTTGCATCCAAACCCTCAGCTACAGGTGCTGGGGGGGTGTATGCGGAAGATCCAAGCCAAACTCTTGGCTCAGGAAAAATGTAGGATCCACACTCCGGCTGCTGCCAGAACTGTGACCAGTTTCGCCATCGCATACCCCCGCCTGCAGAGACGCAAAGACTCGCTCTGTGATTCCTACCTGAGTTCAGGCAGAAAATTAAAGTCTTGTAGTACAAAGGGACTTTTGTGACGCTCCAGCTGGCGGTTCTGTTCCCCACGGACACAGTCACACTGTCCTTGCTACACTCAGACTGAAGATTGCGATAGAAAGATGTGCTGGGTGTGGTAGGAGCAGGAGGGTAGGAAGAAATTCCGTGCTTTTCCCACCCACTCAGAGCAACACTCTTTGGCTGGAGGCACAGGGGGTCTGTGCTTTCGCTGTTAGCACTTTCGGTGTTAGCAGCTGCAAAGCGTGCCTGCTTTCACCCCTTCCACCTTGCCCTTTCCACACGTGAGGAAAGAAGTGTCCCGAGTGTTTGAGAGCTGGTGGGTACTTGCTTTTAGGGTGAAAGCATGGGTGACTGTTCAGGGGGACATCTGAATGCTTCCAAAGGCCAACAGAGGCACTGTGGATAGTCTTACCAGTAATTCGCTGTTTTATCTCCACGGTGGTCTCACAGGGTCTCTGATCACCCTTTCATGCCTTTCCCACCGGGTCGTGTGCCGAGTGATCAGTGATGCTGACCCAGCCGACTCCGGCCATGACAATGGGACTTTGGATAACTTCTGGGTAACTCGGCTGGAAAGCAGTTATGGATTCTACATTGGCCTGGGCTTGGCTGTCTTCTCCAGCTTCCTCATCGGAAGCAGTGTCATCCTCAAGAAGAAGGGACTGCTACGGCTGGTGGAGAAGGGAGGCACCAGGGCAGGTAAGGCTTTTGTGGGGGGCAGGAGGGAGGAGGTCTACCTGTTCCCAGAACCACATGCATCATCCAAACTCCAGCACTGATAAGGCAAGGGAACACCTCTGGGTACACATGTCAGCCTGCCATCAGCAAGGTAAATAAAACCTTTTGTGGATGCATTTTTGCCTGCAAGACCCAGAGAGCACTGCTGTGCTGGAGCTCAGGAGCTAATTTACAGAGCTCTGCACTGGAAGGGCTCAGCTAAAAGCGTTCCCCTGTCCTGCACCACAACTAGCAAGTCACATGCCCTGTGTGATCAGACGTGCACCCACCACAAGAACAACACATGCCCATCACAGCTCTTACATGGGAAAGTGTGAGGCCAGGAGGAAGCAGATTGTTTAAAGCTCTTTGAAACGGACCCCTTTGCACAAAGGTGCAAGTCATCACCATGCTGCAGACCGGAGCAGAACAGCACAGCTCCATGACCCCACTCTGACTCTTATTGATGCACTAGGCATCGAGTCATTGAGACAAGGATGTGGCCCCGTGCACTTTAATTGCATTAGCAAAAGCCATTTATTAATGCAGGACTGCACACCTGTGATCTGTGTGAACTCTGCTTGTGGTTTTCAGAAAGGATACTGCTCAAGTCTGTTGCTCAACAATGTGCAGACAACTTTTCCCCAGCACCAAGCTCTTAAGACGAGGTGTGTGTTTATGTGCACGTATATATTATGGATGGGAAATGGTGGAGGAGCACAGCCTCCCATTGGATTGGACGCATCCCATCAGCAAACATGTGCTCTAGCAGCAGCCTAAGTCCTACCTGGCAGGTGACCTACTTGCATAACTACAAAACAAAATAATGCTAATTAAAATACTACTGCTTCCCAGCTCTGGTCTAGGAATGTTTCTTAAATCGTTTTACAAAGGAAGTAAATATCACTGTCCTCGTTTTACTGTGTCCCCCATATGGGGACACAGAGGCATAGAATGATGAAGCAGAGTCCGCCAGCAAAGTTACCAACAGCACCCGAGCTGCAGGCCAGTCTCAAGTCTGTCCCCATCCTCTGCCATTAGGCTGCCCACATGTAAGGGCTGAGCTGCATGAGTTTGGGTTTTGGCATTATATTTGCACAATGCAATATCAGTATCATTTCAACTGTAGAAGAGGTCTCTCTCCTCCTTTAAGCCCTCCCACAGAGCCAAGTGAGTAAAACAAGAGCAAACCCCTCCCTATTTTTCAGGATGTTTAATTAGGAATTAGAGATTATTGACAGAAAACTGCAGCAGACAAAAAGAGTTCTTGAGAAAAAAAACCAACCAAGCTAAAAAAATAAAACAAACCCAAACCAAAACCAAATAAACCAGCAATTTCTAGGGAATACCAAAGCATAACATTTGAACTTCAGCATTTGTGAATTTGTTGAGGAACCAGAAGAGGCTGAATTCTAGCAAAATATTTTGTCCTAACCTCTTCCTGTCTGCCTCTTTGATCCCCTTTTTTCTCTCTCACCCTTAAATCTTTCAGTCCCAGTGTTTCACCCCTGCTATCTGAGCACATCCCTTTTCTCCCAGGCAGGTCAAACGCTGCTGTTACTGACAGCTCCGGTCAGGTCAGGCTTCTCAAAACCATGGGCTCGCTCCGACCCAGCAAAATCAGGGTTCACAATGTCAGCAGGCTCAGGCTCCTTACATCTAACAGCTTGTGGGTTGAGACCAGAGATGCATTAGTTCCCAACACAGTACATCCATGCTTCCTCATTTATATGCAAGTTTTCTTTCATTCAGTTGTTCCAAAGTCAGGGATCATTTTTCATCAGAAATGCTTCATCACATAGTGACTGTTTCACATAAAATTAACATCAGGATTTATGGCAGTTCAGGCTGAGGCCCCGCACTACAACTATGATACAAAGCAGCGTACAAGAGGAGCAGATAATTTCGGGAACAGGATGCAGGGGGCCTTCACCATGGCTGCACAGCAACACACACTGTGGCACCATGTGCCTGCACGGAGCAACCAACCAGTTTTTCCCCCTTCATCCTTCATAGCTATAACCCCCACTTGAGCTGGGTTTGGAAAAACTCACTGCCTCACCTTAGTGCCCGTGCGCGAGGCTCCACAGCGACCTGGTGTGATGTGAGGTGCAGCTCGAGCTCCCCGCAGGCAGGGTGGTGGCTGGCAGCATCCCCCGGAGCAGCCTTTGGGTGGGGGGCACCCAGAACAGAGCACCCCTTGCCATCCTTGGTCCCTCTGCTCCAGGAGCACCACAGAGGGAACATGCAGGACAAGGCATGACCGGTCTGTGGTTGCTCAGCTGGGGTGTTTATCGCTGAGTTTAGGGGCCGGTGCCCCCTGAATCATGAGGATGACCACAGCCGCCGGGGCCGAAGGTCATGCCCAGGCTCCCTGCTGCAGTGGGGCAGGCTGCACCCCAGGCCAATAACCTCTATGGCTTTGGGGCAATGGGTGCCATTCCCATTGCCACCCTGGGGTTAAACCACGGCTTTTACTGTCCTTGCGTTGCCCACCCCTCAGTGCCAGCTCCCGCTAATCCCTTGACTTAGCTTCCACGTAGGATGGCATGTCTGCGTATTCTGTCCTTCGTATTCTGTCCTTCCAGACCTTTTTCTTTGTCACACTCTTCCCCTTGCAATTTATCCCTCCCCAAAGGGATGTTTCCCATCCCTTGCTCTGCGGAACACAGTTGTTGACTCCTGCATACCTGTGTGCTTTACTTCCCCAGGAGATGGAGGCCATGGCTACCTAAAGGACTGGCTCTGGTGGGCTGGCTTATTAACCAGTAAGTAGAAGCTGTTTCTCTGGGTTTTCAGCATTTCCAGGGTCTGTCCCTGTGAATGAGGTGAGGAATGAGCCCAGCATCTTGCGGCTTAAAGCCTTTTTTCTGGTGAGTTCCCCATCCTCAGCAGAGGTACCTCCAGGAGAACAGCAGCAGCAGCGAGCTGAGCCGCACGGGATCTCCCTTACCATCCTCCTGCAGGGCTGGTAGGACTCGCTAGCTCAGTTTTACCGGATCAAAAGCATGGAAAGCCAGGTTTTAATAAAGCAGCTGGCTGGTCTGCCTGCGTACCAGGCACAGGGCAAACAGCCTCCCGTGTGTGCCTGGGGGCCCCGAGAAAGGTTACAGCGCAGGGGAGATAACAAGGAGGTGTTGGTAGCAGCTCCTCTCTTGAGCAAAACTTGCTTTCCTTTAGAGCAAGCCTTAAAACATGCAACACTGGTATCTTCTCAAATTGGACTCGTAGCTGTGCAGAGAGCAGCAGATTTCACGAGGGGGGGGGCGGGTCAGAGCAGCGTTTTCTGGTTCCCACTGCTGCAGCAGCTCAAGGTGCCCCCACCTCGCACCACCCTTGCCGCTCCTGCACAACCCACGAGCAAGCACACAGTACTCCCTGTGAGGGACAAGGACACCACAGCCCCAGGGGGACACTCCTGGTAGTAGGTGAGGAGCAGCCTCCTTGTGCTGGGACTCCCACAGCTGCCCGCCCCCTCCCTGGTTAATCACCCAGATGTACTGCAGCTGCCTGGCTGGGCTCTGGGGGCTTAATGAGTTAATATGGGTCAACTGTGACATGGCCAAGCCCTGGCACCCCCAGCCCTCCTCTGTGTGGGTGCAGGGCTCCAGGGATGCCTCTCTCCTTGCATTAATCTGTAATGGAGAAATTCCCACCCACTACCTGGCCCTGCTTAGCAGCAGCATAAAACCCCCATAATAAAACCCACTCTTAACTGACATCTTACTAGTTTACAAGCCCACAAGAGAAAACACAAAAAGTGTACTGTATCTCACTGGTATTTATTTTTCTTGTGTTTGTTTAGTGGGTGGAGGGGAAGCTGCCAACTTTGCTGCCTATGCCTTTGCTCCTGCAACTATCGTCACACCTCTGGGGGCCCTGAGCGTGCTCATAAGGTGATTTATGTGTCTCTAGTTTGCAATTTGCTTTTTTTGTTTGCCTGTTTGTCTTGTAAGATAGAAAGACTTGAAGTGATGCTAATATGATTTATTCTGCCTACAGGAAAAAATGTCTCTGTGTTTTCCAAAAAGGTGCTCTAATATTTGTTGTCCCTTTGGGGGATCGTTTGGAAACTACTGAATTAAGTAGCGTGCCCTTCTGGAAATGCTGCTTGTGGATAGCAGCTATGTACACTTCAGGTTCAATTATTGCAAATATCAGTGTTACTGCCTTCCTTATTCCAGCTTTTTAGCCAATTCAAGGTTGCTTGTTTTGTTTTGTTTTGTTCTTCTAGTGATCAATACTAAAAATCTCAAAGGGTCAAAAATACCAGGTTTTTTTTTTTTAAACTGTTTTTCCTTTGCCTTTTATTTTCTAGGCTTTTAGGGTGGTCTGATGTTGTGCTTTTGTACTTCTGCCTATTGCCAAAAGGGCTGAAATGTTATTTCTTTATTTTTAAAAAGGTGATTCATATCAAAAGTCGAGGTACCGAAGGTGTTATATAGGGACTGTTACTGTGAAATGCATGAGCCTGCTGAGAGTAAGGACTGCTTTGGTGTCTTGCCTCAAATTTTTATGCATGACAAATAGATATTTTGCAGATATAACTGTAGCCCCAGTACCTTCAGGGTTTCTCTGGGGTTTGATAGTTCTGATGATTTAGTTAAAATTAATGTAACTCTTTTGTTGTTGTCTCTGTTACACTGGTCCTTGAAATAATTTTCTTGGGCGCTAAAGACTTCATAATGCCCAACAGCTCATGAGAGAATCTGTTGACCCTGAAAATACTTCTGAGGATGTGCTAACACATTCAGCACTTTTTTATCTTGCTGATACATGAGCTGTGATCTATAGATCACACCTGCATCTGTGTGGGTTCAGCTGTCAGTAGATGTGTTGTGCTTGTGTATTAACACACTGGAATCTAACAAATTTACTCCAGATTTGTGTCCTGGTATCACATGAAGGCATTCTTTACCTTATTTTAGCTGCTGTTCCTTCTTTAAAGGACTTTAAATCCCCAGCTGTTTTTTTTCTGTCCCGTGCAGTGCCATCCTGTCTTCATATTTGCTTGGAGAACGGCTCAACCTGCTGGGAAAGCTGGGCTGCATGCTGAGCCTCGTGGGCAGCACCGTGATGGTGATACATGCGCCAGAGGATGAGGAGGTCACCACTCTGGATGAGATGTCTTCCAAGCTGAAAGAGCCAGGTACACAGCAGGTTGTGTTTTCTCTCTCAGGGCTGGGCGGCACATGCTGCCCACCGCTCAGTTTTGAGTTACTCTGCTCCCTCTTCCAGGTTTCCTCGCTTATGCTGCAGTCCTCTTGGCTCTTTGCTTACTCCTGATCTTCTACCTCGCACCCCGTTACGGCCAGAAAAACATCCTCATCTACCTCACCATCTGCTCCGTTATTGGTGCCTTCTCCGTGTCCTCAGTCAAGGGCCTGGGTATTGCCATCAAGGGCTTCTTTGCTGGCCGGCCGGTGCTGCAGCACCCATTGACGTGGATCCTAGTCATAACGCTGGTGGCATCCATCACTACACAAATTAACTACCTCAATAAGTCCCTAGACATTTTCAACACCTCTTTGGTGTTTCCCATCTACTATGTGCTGTTCACCACCATCGTCATCGCAACTTCCATCATCCTGTTTAAAGAGTGGGTCACCATGACCGTCGTTGACATCATTGGGACAGTTTGTGGCTTCCTCACCATCATTTTGGGGGTGTTTTTACTCCATGCCTTCAAAGACATAGATGTCAGTTTAGAGAATCTGCCACAAGTCCTCCAGAGTGGACAGCAAGCACCGGTCACCCGAGATGACAAGAACATCCTGATAGAGGTGGACAACTCCAGCATCGGCCCAGAGGATAAACCCAAAGTATTCATGATCTACACTTAGCTTGTTATACGCGAGGGTCTGGAGGTGGGGTGAATGGGTTGATGTCTATATCCCAGATGCTAGTGGGCAACTTAAAAAAGGAAAAGCAGAAAATAAAACCAGCAGTGTCTTATCCAGAGCTTGGTAGAGTCAAGCCAAGTCTTTCTCTGGGCTTTGGGACTGGATGTTTGTCATGGTGTGGCAGCAAGTGGTATGTTTAATCCTCACTGGCCTTTAATACATGCAGCCACTGAAAATGAAAGTCCTCTTGAAATAGATACTCCTGGGACAGAGCTCCTCTCTGAGGCCCCTTCCCGTCTCTTATTCTTGGCAGGGCTAAAGTTTACTCTTGCACTCCTTCCCGCGGGTGGCCATTGATGTGTTTAGTTCCAGACCCTGGTTGAGTCATTGATCAGTGTTTTTTGTCTTTTTTTTTTTTTTTTTCTTCTTCTTCTTTCTAGACCATCGCATGAACTCTCAAATACACACCAGTATCTCAAACGGAGGTGAGAGACAAGGACTGAATGGTGCACGCCTGCTATTCAGACTCTGCTCATCCATGTTTAATTACTTGCTCTGCAAATATGAGACAAGAATATAGGTGGACGCGGGCGGAACATGGTGAATTTTGGAGTAGGCGCTCATTTAGACTCAGTGGCAGGACCCAAGCCATGAAGTGTTTTTACAGGACTGTGGCAGAGAAATCTTCTTCAGCTTTTGGGTTTTGTGAGGTGCAGGAGTTTCTCTGGAGCACAGTGTTAATTGGTTTGATGTGGGGTTTCCGTTTCTTTGGGGTTTTTTTCCTTAGCAGCTGTGGTGCCCAGGCCATGTTGATGTGGTTGGTGAAGCTGTTGGACCTGATCCAGACCTCATCCTAGCAAGGGGCAGCCCCTGCTCAGGCTGGGGTGCTCTGGCAGGGTAAACCCTATGTCAGGAGAAACACTGCCACCATCTTCAAAGGCTTTTTGTGGTCTGTGGAAATACAGCTACTTGGTCTTTCAAGCTGAACGTAAATTCTAAGTATTTTTTTCTTTGGAAATGTCTTGACCTCTTTGAGCCCTGTGACCTGTTCTGCTGTCATTTAAGCCCAAAAGGTTTTTTTGTGGTTGTTGTTCAGAGGAAGTTATGAACTACATGCTAAAAGCCAAACAGGTGTGAGTGGGTGATGCCCTGCAGAGCTGTAGGGATGCAGTTTATCCCAGAGCATTCCTGTTCATCAATCTTAATGTAGTGTGGATGTTACCTGGATTCTTGCTCACAGCTCACCTTCAAAACCCCCTTGGATTTGTATCGGTGGTGAGGATGAAGGGATGGGAGAACTAACATTTTGAGCTGGAAGGTGAAAAAGGAAGGTATTACCACTATTAAAAGTTTCTCCCATCTTGCTGCTGGGCCTTGCAGCACAGGGAGCCTGGAGCTCATTTGCTCACGGCAAACCCCAAACAGGGAGTGGTGAAGCCTGAGCTGGCTTTGCCAAGCTGCCTCGGTCAGCCCTGGACCACAGCACGTACTGATGCTGTCTGAGATGCTGACCTGGTTATACCTGGGGCTGAGCATCACTGAGCAAATGCAGCCTGGGGTTACAGGGGGGGAAGGAATATGCACTCTCTTATTTTAATAACGTTTCAGTACTTTCTTTTGGAATGTGGAAAGCGAAATAAAGGCTTTTTCTAAAAAAAAATAATCCAAATGCTTGCAGGTGGATCTGAAAGTTTTTAGCGGTTTTGTAGCCCTTGAAAGGTAAGGGCTGAAGGAGAGCAGAGCAGGGCAAGCATCTGGGGCAGAGAGTAAACCAGCAGTGCCCTCCTTTGGTAGCAGAAAATAATCCAATTGACTCACTCGAGCTTCGGTTTTGGCATCCTAATTGCTGTAATGCTTTATGCATTTTATTTTAGGAAAAGCTTGTAACCGGGACTCATCTTTCCTTACTGCATTTCATAAAAGCCGTTCCTCCAGCTGTCCTGCCATCTCCGGACAAACGCTACATATAAAGTGAAGATTTGAACCGAGGTAATGAAGTAGCACACAGTGACAGAATATTCGTTAATGACAACTGACAAATTTATTAAAACTAGGCAAAAGGCACAATGAATTGCATTCTTCAAGTATTTGCATAGATGCATAGAGAGCATTATTGTAAACCATTAATTTGTGGACACAGGAGAAAGTGAGACGTATTTTGGTATACATTCTCCCAAGTAACATTATCTTTCAAAAAGTCAGGTTTTACCATCTTTTACTCCTCCTGCAGTTCCCCTATTTTCATTCACTCAACTTGTACACATGAAAATTTAAAACTGCTTACTTAAAACTACCTTTTGGAGGTTTTATGATATTTCAGCAATAAAGTTTTCCATGAGAGTGTGGGCATGTCTGGTTGTTCCGAGCTCTGTGTGTCCAGGGGCATTTTTTTAAAAGCTTGATGCCGTGCTCACATAGAATGCAGTGAAACTATTTTTACTGATATTTTGGTGGCCATTTGATAAAGATCAGGGGCTGTAGCAGAAGTATGCTGCTGGCTCAGATATAAGATCAAGTTTTTGTGGTTGAATCTATCCTACCACAGTGTACTTAGAGACTGTACCCAGCTTACTGCTCCACCTGTGAGCAGTAGCACATGCTATTCCATAGCCACATTAGCTCCATCCCAAGAGACAACAAATTTGGGGGCTGTTTAAATACATGTTGTTTAAATGTAATACCCCCCAGCTATAGAAAAAGACATGTAAAGGTTAGAAAGCTGATGTCTTTCACTTGCCATCCCTTATTTCAGAGAGAAGTGTTGCAGGTTGGCTTGTTTTCGAGGCATATAGAAGGTAAGAAAAGGTCCAAAATGATCAGGATAAGAAATAACCAAGCAGAAATTCAAGACAGACCCTGTGTACTGTTTCCTTGCGGAGAAAGAGGTAGTAAAGTTGTGAAAACTAATGTGGTTTAAGTCATCCTATAGATACACTGCTACATATAACTAGAAATTTGATGAGTCCTTAGGGCTTATCTGCTTTTTTTTCAATTAGTAGAGCTTAGAGAAAGAGAACCATCAGAAAAAACTTTTTTATGCCAATAATAGTTTCTCACACGTGCAGCAGCAATCATGCTGCTTGAGGATTTGTCCATAATAAATCAGGCACAACAGAACTGTTGTAACCATAGTTCCAGAATTCTCTGTGATCTTCTAGGAAATCATTTCAAGAAGGGAAACAAAAAAAAAAAAAAAGAAAGAAAATATTTGGCATAACAAGGACTTAATGTAAAATCCTGAGAAAAAACATTAAAAACCCCAAACTATTAGGAGAAAAACCCCCAAATTCATAAGGGAGGGTCCTCAAGGTCAGAACCATCAGCTGCTTAAAGTGCACACAGGTAACTCTCTCCATCCGTGTCCTGGAGGAAAAACCTGGAGTAAGTGAGCTGCCCTACAAAAGCACCATGTGTTGCATTAATATTTCTGCTGTTTTACCACCTGGGCAATTTTAAGGTAAGGTTTCTCACTGGTATGGGGAACAAGCAGCCCATGCTGAATTACTGCTCAGCACAGACCAAAGCCTGAGAAGATGTGCAAAAGTGTCTACTGATCCATGGTACCGTGTGCCAGAGAGAAGGTTTCAGCACTGGCTTTTGCTGAACTTCCTTCTGGCCGTTTGTTCTGTATCTTGGCCAGGGAGTTTCCCTGTCGTACCTTAACTGTGTCCCAGTGACACAGATCAGAGCGGATGGGCCATGCTGGGGATGCTTTTGGGTCTTACAGCACTGAAGCAAGACAAGCAAGTGCTGGAACGCTCTTGCTGAAATGCCTAATATGGGGAAAAGAATTAATCTACTACACCAAAGCTAATCAAAATCCATAGTGACCCACAAATTATTTTAACCAGAATATTTCCCTGGTTTGCTCCCTGTTGTGGCCCCACTTGCCACCCACTGTAAACTGAGAATAAGCTGAAGAAAGTTATCGATGGCTGCCTCCTGCACTCCCAAGAGGCAGTGGTTTCTGTATAGCACCAACGTATGCTCCTGCGGCTGCATGGATGGGCTGAGGAAGCCAACAGGTCTTACATGAAAGCCCATCAGGGCCAGCACCTGCACTTACAGCTTGTTCTGCCTGGTAACACTTAAATAATTGATCAAAACCACGTGAAACCCCCATCACCCTGTTCCTGCATTGGATATTGCACAATAATATTTAAATACCATATAAACAAGTCGTCCCTATATGAAAAAGGCTATCAGCAGAGAGGGCTGAGTTCAGCTTGGCAGGTACCAGCACAGTTCCTGGGGACACTCCTGCCAAGCCTGACTGCAGCTTGAGTCACAGAGGAAAGAGGTGATGCTAGAGGAGAGGAACTGAGACACTCTCTGCGGTCATAAATGTTTTTCTGGGTGATGAAGGTGATCCAGTCCCCTGTGAAGGTGAGAGCCAGCCAGGAGCAGACTGCTTCATGAGTGCCCACTGGAGTCCAGCTGTCCCATTTTCAAGATGTTTGCTGCTCAGGCTCTCCTGACACCGGTATTCTGGGTGAGATGGAAAATGGGGAAAAGAGAGAAGAGTGAGCACTGATGAAAGAGCAGATGCTGCCCTCTTCCCTCTCCTGGAGCTGATGTTCCAGCCAGCCAGGGGAAGCCTGTCTGTTCACATGCATCCACATCTGAAAGCATGGCATAGGAAGCTCTCCCACCAGGGGCACAGTGAAGCAGCTTTCTCTGTTTTTCCCAGCTAGCCTCAAGGATGTTATTGCAGGCTGGAGACAACGCCTGCGGTGTGTGGCATGGAGGTGGTGTGTGTTAAGGGGTCCAGTTTGCACGGAGCTGAACTCAGTAACTAGGAGCCCCTTATTAACTGTCCTTATTCAGGACAATTTTGGGGAACACTCCCTGCAGAGAAAGCACCTCCTTAGCCACGGCTAGAGAGAATTTCTGTTCCTTACTGGGGTCTTCAAGTCTTGTGTGGACCTTCCTGTTTTGCAGCTCATCACTGACCATTCTGGGTCACACACACCTTGACCGCCTGTTGCTCAGCCCCGCTCACACAAACGGCTCATCTGAGGAAGAGCTCAGGGACATGGAGGGTTGAATTAACTGTTTTGCTTAACCCAAACACTTGACAAGGAACAGGTGAAAACAGAGACCCCTGCAATAAAGACACCCAGCCCAACAGCTTCTCCATTTCCACCCACCAGGGCTGTGCGTGCAGATGTTTTGCAGGATGATCTCAAGGTTGCTCCCTCCAGAGCACCTTCATTCCCCAGTGTTGAGGGGACACTGCTGTGCTTCCCTTCACCGCGCTCAGCGCCTACCTCCGCCGTTGGCCGGAGTCGTCCTGGGGTCCTGGTGTGTGCAGAAGGCAGCGAGATGGTGGGGCTGTTCCCCAGCCAGGCTCTGGTTCTGCCTGGGACAGGATTCGCTGGCAAAGCTCTTTGGGGTGGCCGAGGCCTAGAAATATCCTAGGCAAGAAAGAAAGAGTTTTGAATTCTCAGCCTGGACATACACCTAGCCTGAAAACAGAGATCACATTTGCATTCACTTTACATGGCCAGAACTTCTTCTGGTATGGCCACAGGTCCTTTGGACCTCTTGGGTTTGGTTTTGGGTTTTTTTGTAGGTCTGAGGCAGCAGACTACGTATGGAGCTGCCCACCTTGAGGCCTCTGATATGGAGTTAACCCCAGGGATTATTACAATCTAATGGCTGCATGATGAAGAACAGGAGAACCCTTACAGATAGGGCAGGAGTCTCCATCACAACTCAGCCTGTAGCATCCCTGCCTGAGACAAAGGGCTGAAGGAATGGGGGTAAAATCATGCTTGCAGAGACCCCTCTCTGAAGCCACTAGGGCTTATTGTCTTATGCAGGTGATTAGCCGTTTTCAACATGCACGAGTTTTCCCCTATCAAGTGTCATGAAGATCAGATGGTCTGAGGCTGCTCTGCAGCTGGTTTCCAACAGAGGACAGCCAAACAGGGTGACAGGGTTACCTTGCTCAGTCCCCTAAATGAAGCTGCAGGCTGAAAGCATGTCATACCCTGGCTGCTAGAGGATCCAGAAGTTTCAAGCCTTGACTTTTGCAAGTAATAGGGAAACTATGTTCCAGAGCCTTTTAATTAGCCACATTATCGATGCACCTAAGGTTGGAAGCAAGTTTCACATGCATACGCTCGCTATACGACTGCCCATACAATGCCTGTAAACCCTCTACACGTGTATATACGTGTGCCCACACACACACACGCAGCCCTGCACCCACCTACACAATCAGTTATTGCTTTGTTTGTGCGCACAGCTGTCCCTCATAGGATACTCGGAGCATTATATTTTCCATTCATATAATGAGTATCAGTGTAAACCATGTCCGTGGGGAGACATCACCCACATAAGACCTAACTGCCTGTTGTTGCTTAGCCTCTGTGCTGTCGCTGGCTTACAGGTGTTGATTTAATAAACACAGCTGCACTTACAACTTGGAGGGCACCCAAAAACCCTGCAGTCTCCTGGGACCGTGCATAAATGTGATGCTCGATGGCTGCACCAGCCAATGCTTGGGGATCTATTGCTCTCCAAGGACCTTGCCCTGTGACTCCAGGAAGGACAACACAGACTAAATCCCACCGACCACCGGGTCCAAAAAGCTCCTATAGGAACAGCAAGAGAGCAAATCTAGCAGATACTGCAAACGTCTAGGAAGGACACTGACACTAGCAAATAGCAAAATCAATTATTTCCTCTGTACCTTCTACATTTGTGGCTTTCCTGCAACAGAGATGGCAAGGTTTCTTTTGGAAATCCTAGGAAAAGTGTTCCATCTAGTAGGTCTGACTGAGATAAAAAGGGACTGGACGCATTGGGGAGGGAACACAATGGAGATTGTGGGGAACTTGTCAACAACCAGCTGGGAAGGATACCTATTCCTTACTGACTACAGTCAGCTTCCTGCTTTTGTTTTAGTTTTCTTTCCTGCTGAAGTGCTGGCTGTTCACAGGAACAATGGAGCTAGAAACAAACCCCATTCACTAAAATATTTTGGGTTTGTTTTCCTCTATATCCTTCAAGGAGAGACTGCCAGGGATCCAGTCTCCTGCTATCTCCTGTAACTGAGCCCTTTGCTTCTCTTCTGGCCCTAACCCAATAAAGTAGTATGGAAATATTTTGGTTAAATGGTTTTAGGTCAGTCTGAGTGATTTGCCATCTTTCCCGTAAGAATGTGGGGTCTGTAGTAAGCTTAAAACAAAATTGCCAATAAAAGAAGTATATCAATGCCCTTTCCTTATAACCCCCAAAATAACCTCACTGCTAGGATGCTCACAGAAGACGGGGTCAGTCTGGGTTAAGTCTAATGTTTCCTATGCAACATGCTTAAAGGTCCCATTTCTGCTCCACATGAAAGTTTGTCTGAGGCTCCCAAGGTGTTAGTGCAGGAACAGCCAAATGCAAGATACCTGGGAGATCATCCCAAGGAATGTCCTCAGTACTGAACCTCAGATTTATCACTGATTGATAATCTCAGAAGGGCTTGTTTCCAGGAGATAAAACACATGCAAATGGTAAGAGGAGCTATGCTAGGTTTGATTAGGGAAAAATCTGTCCAGTCCTTTTGTTCCTGGCAGATTATCTATTTGATTTGCAGCTAAAAAAATGTTTAGAGGACCTTGGTAAAGTGAATGCTGCTTTGTGATCCACATTACCTGACTTCAGCTCCACATCAGAGGTATCAAGAGACCTGAATTAACAGGAATTAAGTGTGCTAGCATCCAGCACGGTCAGTGTTAGCCACACGACAAAGCACGGAGGGCCACCAGTAACTGTCCTGCGGCGAGCTGGAGCACGTTCTAGCGAGCACGGTACCTCCTACAACCCCCCCAGGGTTAGAGAGGCTGCACCAGCCTTCGCTCAGAACAAACCTCCCATCAAACCACATCTTGACCCTGTACCTGAGAGACGGGGGGTTTGGGAGCAGGAGGAGCTGGCCTGCTCGGGGGTGTCCGCCGGGAAACGTCCTTCGGAAACGCCGGCTGTGCCTGCCCAGCGGGCTGCCCCACGCCGCAGCCAGTGGAGAAGCTGGATGGCTGCTGCGTGTGGAGTCGGAGCCCTGGCCCTTGCTGGGGAGAAGGTTTTGATGGGATTTCAGGGAAGCCAATCACCTGTGCAGAAGACCCACAGATCCCCAGAGTTAGGTATTTCCACTTCAAATCACCTTTTTACTCTCTGCTATGCTTTTGAGGATCTACATGAGGTCTGTGAGCCACACAGTAGAAAATATGGCCTGCAACACAGGTATGTGTTGTATCGGTCTAGGAGGCATTAATTAGATAGACTGGGACAATTTGGGATCACGAGGCAGGAATGGGAATCAAGAGAACAGAGTAACTCAGGCATTAGCGTTATAAGCAACACCTGCAAATAAACCCAGGGTTTGCAATTTCTGCAGTTTTGAGAGGGGGATGTGACAGAAGAGGATCTATCAGGAGAGACAAGCAGCCACACAGGCTTGGTCAAATCTCAGCTCCTGCCTTTAAGGAAATTACTAGAAACTTTCAGCCATGGGTGATGTCTGTCTATTTTTTTCCCATCCTTTGATAAAACCGTTCCCTAACTGTCGCATCAGAGGAACCACATCCCACACTTTTGGGCATTTGGATCTCTGCCCAGTGAGGTGGAAGGTGACTTTGCCCATACCTTCCTCTGCTCCTGGGGGGTTTTCAGCTTGAAGGCAGGGTTTGCGTGCCCGCTTCCAGAGGTGTTGCTGACAATGAGAGAAAGAAAAGGATAAGTGTTATTTCTTTGATAAGTTCTTTTCCTTCTTCTTCACTGTATTTTCCATTATATTTGAACTGAAGTAAAAAAAAAAAAAAAAAAAAAAAAAAAAGAGAGAAGCGAATACTGACTATACCAACAAACCCATTTAGTCACAGCCTTTATAATTGCTTTTCTGTCCTGACACTGAAAAGGGCTGGATGCAAGCGGACAAAGCACAGCACTGACCATTTACCTGAACTGCGGGGTCTTCTTTAGAGAACAGATGGCAAATCTATTCCAGCATTTCAGATAATAGAATAAAAACATCATTCCAATGAGAAGGAGAACAGGAGCCAGGATTGCAAGAGTTATCACAACTGCTGAAGGGCCTGGAGGGCAAGAAAGTAGAGTTAGATAAATGGAAAACTCCCTGCTCCCAATCTAACTCGAGTCCTTCTGAAGTGCCACCATAGCAGAGCTGGTCCCACTCACCTTCGGGCATGGGGGGACCACTGTCCAAGCTTCCTCCCCTTCCCTGCTTGTTGCAAAATGGGGGGGCCCACCCCTGGTTGCAGTGGCAGTTCTTGTTGTTATTGCAGACCTGAAGCGGGAAGACCCAGAGACTTCAGTGCCAGCTACTACAGAATTTGCAAGCTAAAAATAATTAAGCCCTTGCTGGATAAGACCCTACGGAAGAAACTCTCATTGGCATAAACAGGGAGTTAAGTGCCTGGAAACGTTTTCTTTTCAGGGAGTGAAAGTGCCTTTTATTTCCTTAGAAATTCTCCCTTTCTCCAAAAGACAAGGGTTCTTCTGCTGAAGTGCCACTAATCTGAATGTAGGAAAAAAGCAGCATTTAGAAATGCCTTTCCCTTGTTCTTATCTCTAATCTGAAGGAGCTAGTCCTCCATTCAGTGAAAATTTCTTACTGTTTAGGTTTATTGCTTGGCCCATTGCTATTTGTTTTATCAACTAAGCAGCTGCTGGAGGGGAGGCTCATCTCTCTGATTAGGGATGTCCTGTGCTAACTGTAGCATTTCATTTAATTCTGTGGAATAGCTGACACTTCCCACAACTTCACGGATTGTAAGAAACGAAGCAGACTGGGAAGGAAAAAGCAGGGCGAGTCCCTCTCCTTGTCAGGTACATCACGGGGCCTCCCAGGCTGCTCAAGAAGGCAGGCACTGCTGCACGCTGCTGTATTTGTTGCTCCTCCCCGTTGCTTAAATGGGCTGTGGGGATGGAGAGATGCTGATGTTTTGTGCCGGAAACATCAGCAAAAGTGTAAAAAATTCTCAACAGCCTTTTCTTTCCATTTCTGGGGCACAGCAGAAGACAGTTCGGGATAAACTGTTCTAAACATGACTTTTTCCTATGTTTTTCCCTCTGATTTTTTTTTTTTATTCAGTCTAAACTGGGCCCGAAAGATTTTTTCTGTAAGATTACCCCTTCCTGGTTTTCATTCATCGCAATTCATATCCCTCCTGTAGACCTCTTTAAATCCTATGTCAAAGGGACGCTCACAGACCAGAAAAATGCATCAAACATGAAAGGAATGTGCAAATTAATAACGAAGAAGCTGAAGTGCGGAGCGAACCTAAGCGTGGTACCAGAACTGAGCTGAACAACCATCTACAGATGAATGGCAGCCCATCCTGCTTCAGTCTGAAATGGAGATGAAAAGGAAGGCACCTACTCCATGCCCGTGGCACTTCTTGCTGCAGCTTTCAGAATCAAAGATGATGGATGTGTTCTGGCAGCGTCCCTCAAAGCAAACCTGCAGAAAAAGGATCCAGAAACTCAGCATTAGCTCTTTGGGTTATGCACCACATTACTGCCTCGTGTCATTTTGTGACTTGAGGGGTCCCAGACACCTTGGCAATACAAGTGATACCCTGGGCAGAACAACAGACCATAAGGACAACCTGGCTCCCAAGGAAACATTCCATCACTACCCCAAATCCCAGCTAACGCGCATCAGAGAGAGGAGTGGGAGCTCAGAAGTTGATGACTTTGCCGTGCCCATGTGGCAGGTCTCTGAAGGAGCTCTCAGGTGTCTTAATTTCTAATTGAAGCAAGACAACCTCAATCAACTAGTGAGTCCCAGGCTTAGCACTGGCCCTGGACTTCATCTAGCAAAGGCTTCAAGTATCACCTGTGGTATGTATTCTTCCATTGCTTCTCAGAAGCCTCTAAGAAATTATTTTTCTATCAAACATTAAAATCTCCTAGAAAGGCATGAGTCATAAGAAATTAATAGCTTGATAACAACAAAGCACTTTCTGGATGGAAAAGCAATACCCTGAACCTCCCCCAAGCCATTACAGGCAGGACTATACCTACATGATGGCTCCCACATTTTGTTCCCGTCAACACCAAGCCAGGATCCAACATCTCCTTTTCTTCATTCTCAGATCTGTACACATGGGTCCCTCGGCACCTCAGCTCCGTCCTCTGCATGCGGATAGTTGTGTCTATGGCCACCGCATTGGACTGCAGGGGTTTGGAAGCAGAGCTCTGGCACTGGATCTTCCCACATTTAGCATCTCTGATTTCAAAGGAAAGGCTAAAGTGATTATTTCTGGCTTGCTGAACATTTTGCAGGCATCAGCACTACACGTAAATTAAAACAGCAACATTGAATCATTGTTCAATGGCAAAAGAGCAAGCACCTCCCGAGCGCCAGCCCAAGCAACAGCATCTGATGGGCACTGATGGCACCGTGTCACTGTCCCCAGGGGTAGGCCAGCCTCAACAATACAGATTAGATTAAGGAGGTTTTGTCTCAGTTAAAAAGCTACATTTAATTTACAGATTTGAGAATCCCCTCTTCTGTTGCTTTGAAAAAATATCAACGAGATGTTTTAAAATGCAAAAGGCAGGGAAAACTGTAAACTTAAAGCTTCAGTCGTAAGGGCTCTAAGTCTGACAAGGATGCAGCTGGTTTCCCAGGAGGTAGAGGCGGGGAGGGGACCCAAAGCATGGATCAGTTCTATCTACTGGCCCACAGTTTTCTAATATATAAAAACATCTTCTCCAGTGAGCAACTCTTGGCTGCCACACTGCTTTCTACCTCATCTCACACTTCCTGTAGTTGCCGTAGATGTCCTTCCCACAGTTCCCGTAGATGTCTCCAGCCGCGTTAACCTTCTCGAAGCAAGCGTCTGGTGCTGGCCTGGCTCCTGCGTGGAAAAGACTCACATGGCCGATTCCTGTGGAGTCTGGCAGCCCATCTCACCTCACACCAACCGCTCAGTTGTTCTTTTTCTGGGATGGTTTGAGGATGGGAAAATCTACCATTTTTGCTCAAGTGAGCAAGGCAGGAGAAAAGGCTCCTCATACTTCACCACTGATAACAGTGTCACAACTGAGTAATTTAAGTTGCATCCTGCATCCTTCACAAATGGGTATGAAAGGTACTACTGCCTTACACAGGGTGAATAATAGTAGGATGCCACATAATATTGCCTATCCAAAGGACAATGTATTTCATTGCAAGCAGTGTCCTTACCAGGACCCCACAGCTGCAAGCACTGCTCTTTGTACGTGAGACACATGCCGCTGTAGCAATAAGCCTTTCCTCCATCGCAGGAAGACCCATCAATTTGGTAAGAGTTTTGGGGGCAAAACGGTGACTCGCCAGTGCAGTATTCTGGGAGGTCACAGAGTCCTGACCTTTCCCTGCAGAGAGTTCCCGGAGACATCAGCTAAAAAGATAAAAAGCGGGGAAAAAATGAATTATTGCTTGGCTCCTTTGCGGTTCCATGTCTGCACAATGTCTCCCTGTAGATAAGAAAAAGACCTTGCATGTGTCTCTTCATCCACCTTGTCTCCGTTTTTTTGAGGTCAGCAGTGATCCAAATGACTCTGTAACTTCATTAACTGGATGAGTATAGAATCAGATTAATGACTAGATCCCTTCCCTAGGTAGCGATGAGATCATGCACAGAAAATACGGCTGCGAGATCTCAAGGGGACACCGATCCATCTCCCTCTACCCTAGGGTAGGATCTGATTTACCTAAACCATTTCTAACAGATGTTTGTGTAATCTGTTCTCAAACCCCCCCCCACCCCCCCCCCCGTCTGGGACATCTGTTTCAGTGTTTGCCTGTCAATTCGGCTGAAGTCATTTTGCTAATGGGTAGCTTACGTCTCCCTTGCTTACGAGTTTATCCAGTTCATTCTCATCTTTGTCCACCATGGACATGAAGAATGGAAGGTCATACACAGTTACATCTAGGAGGTGTTTTGAAGTCTCTTGTGAAAGGAGTGAGTCTAGGTAGATTCCTGGAAAATTATTTCCCACGTGCTCAGGATCAGTCAGTAGGACACATAGTCAATGCACAAACACAAAAATGAGCTTAAGGGAAAGGTTTGCCTATGTTCATTTCTGAGCTAATTTGTTGTCAAAGCTTGAGATCTTTAGCGCCACAGTTAGAAACATATTTTAACCAGCTTCTATAAGGAAAGCTGAGATTTAAAATGATAGTGGTCACACATTTACAGTCCTCTTTGCTAGCATTCCTTCAGCAAGTACCTGGGCTAAAGGAATTCAACTGCATCCCAGAAAAAAGGGTTCAGAGCAAAGGTAGAATCCAGCCTAATCAATCCCCAGAGAAAACGATTGCTCTAAGAGCTCTGTCTAGATTTCTTCTAGAGCCAAAGGAGGGAAAGACTTATTCTGATTCACCCCATCCCTAGGTGTTTAAGAGAGGCAGCATGACTTCATTCCAGCAGCATTCACAGCTCGTCTTAAGTTATCACAGGAGTCAATTAAATCAGCTAGAAGCAAGTTTGATTGCACTCGTAGCTGTTGTACCTACAAATCAGACCATGTTTCTTGCAGGTGAGGAGCTGAACTCCCATGTGTGGCTGCGCTTGCTCCCCTTTCCCCTCCATTTTTCAGCCTCACACTTCTGCCACCGTTATTCCCTCCCCTCTCTTAGGAAAATCCAGAGATCCCACCTTGCACTGGTGACAGCATCTGCCATGGGCACATTCGGCACCCAGCTTCAGGGAGCAGGTGCTGGCGTCGCAGCAGGGGTTATTGCATTCCTGGAAGACGGTGAGATGCAGAAGAGCTTACAACACAGACGTTCAAGACAAGAACATGCCAGAGCATCAAAGTGTGAGGCTGACGCGAATCTGTTCTCGTACAGGACAAATTACATGCAAAGTCACAGCCTTCCTTCCACAGTATGTTCGTGATCCCCAGCACGTGCTGAAGCACCGTACTGCATAACTGTATCCTCTGTTGGACTGACTGGATACTACAGGTTGTGCTCATTACATCAGGTGAGTCTGGGCTGCTGGTTCCAGCTCCCTTTTGTCTTACCAGTGAAAATGGATTTGAGAAGTGAGGTGCAGTGCTAAGAGAAGCCACATCCTTACCAGGAATGGAGCCGTAGATAAAGTGAACTTATATATGAAACTGCAACACCTAAGATCGATTTTTCTTTTTTAAATGAAATTTTCTTCGCCTCTCTTCAGCCATGGATTACAGCATCCCTGAGTTCTGGGATGCATTGTACTACAGGCTGTGAATTTAGTTAGACATGACACTTTACAACCTTGATTTACATTGCATATACAGTACGCACAGGGCAGGTATGCATATCTCCTGCACAAACAAAAGCTGTTTACATATCACATAACTGTATATGCAAAATACATAATGAAATCACTGTGTCCCACCAAACCCCAGACAGTTGAATCTGAACAATCGTTACCTCCACCTCTCCACAGTCACACTCCTCCCCTTCTTCCAAGTAGCCATTTCCACATTTCTTCCCACCATACATTTTTTTGGTATCTGGCATATTGGAGAGACACATCCCTCCGCCAGACTGCAGATACTTCTCCAGCTCTTTTCTATTGCACTGGTTGAACACCTTGGGGAATGGATGCCTGCATATAGACAGTGTAGAAAAACATCAAGACAGATCTGGGCAATGGTTTAGAGCACCCAAAATGCACGCATGCAAATCCTGACAAGTGGCAAAGGACTCGGGTCTCTCTCTGAAATCTATGAAACTGTGGTAATGCAGATCATGACTTTCTGTGCCTGTTCAAAATCAGATCCATCTGGATTACAGTTGAAGAGAAGGTGTGATTGCACTGCAAGACTGTCTGGTAATATAATGGCCTTAAAAAATAAACTTTATTGAAACAAAACATGTTGAGTTAGATTTGGCTTTGATAGCGGACAAGCACGGCTGTCCTTACCTGCTCAGTACCGAAGCTGTGGTTTATTCCTAATTGGTCGAACAAACCCGAGAATCCAGCACTCAGACTGTAAAAAACTGCTTGTGAATCTAACTGTTAAAAATAATATTTCCTTTTTCCTATCTACTGCCTCATTGCAAAAGATAGGAATATTTTCTGTTAAATTGATTATTTATTTCTGTTGCTGCAATGCCAGGACCTATGCACTCTAGATATGACTGTGTATGTGTGCGTTTGTGTTGCATGTTCTACTTGCATGCCACTACGTCTTCACTCCTCACCTAAGTGTTTTTCCTTATTTGGAAAAAATCGTGCACATAAAAGATGATATCTATGGAAAAAGTTTTGTTAAAACCTGCTAAACCCCAAGAAGGAATGCTTGAGGAAATAGGGAATGTGGCTTTAAGTGAATAGGCTCATCTGACATTTTTACGTGACTGAAACATAGAAGCTGTTGTGGTTCCTCACCCAAAAGGAGCTCTGGAATCCCTGTGGGTTTCCAGAGTCACTCTTGCTTCCCTTTCTCTCACAGACAGCTATTTCTTCCCTTTCAAACACAGATTTTCTGTGGCTTGCTGAAACCAAGCAGTATTCTTAAGACAACATACATTCAACCTGTTTTCACATCTCCTGACATAGAAATACAGCCCTATTGCTGTGCCTTTTAATAAAAATCAGTTCTTTCCTGAAACAATCCTTTTTCCTCTTGTTACTGTATTATAACGCCCATTACTTTTGCACAAGATGCTTTAGAAACCCTATCAACTATCTACCTATGCATCTCATGTGCTACACAGGAGTGAAACCCATGTAAACCTCCGCACACCGAGGTCACATATGTTCTGGTCACCCCTCGTTTCTCTGTACCTGCTGGCAACAGGCAGTCCAGAAGAAGGATGTGTGCATTTATGCATTGAACTTGCTTTGGGGTGATGGATTGTTTGGTGGTACACAGTGGGAAGCACAAACTCAGAGATGAGGGGTTAGAGGGGTCCTGAGACAGTCTCTCAAGACAGCAGTTAGGAACATTTTCCTTTTTACCAGACAGTTTAGAGTTCCACTTCTAAATGCTGCCAGGTCCCTACATTACCTAAAGCCAGTCTCAAGCAGGAATACGCTCGATGGGAATTTAGCAAATTGCTACGGATACACGAGCCAGGGTTTGGCCAGCAGCGTTTTCTCTACAAACACACTGGCTCCAACAGGCAGCAACAGACCCACCTTCAGTCTGCATTTCTAGCTGTTCTGCCGCCAAGGGTCTTGTAACGAAGCCCTTTGCATTTCCACAAGACCCTGTAGGACAAACTCACCCAGTTGCAGAAGCCATGATGCAGCCTCCCTCTTCTGCAGGGGTGGTACAGCAGCCAGCTGAATCATGATTCATGCCAAAATTGTGTCCCATCTCATGGGCAATGGTAGCAGCCACACCAATGGCGTTATCAGAGTGATCCTGTGCGAGATCAAAGAGGCACGTCAGCATTTCACCTGTGCCTGTCCTGTGCACCTCTGAGTCAATGGGGTAAGCAGTACTTCTCATTACTACATGTAGAAAACATCTACTGAAGGTATTCCTGTCTATAATCAGGTAAGTTAGAGGCCTTCACAGGAAATACTTTCTTCCAAGGCTTTAGGAGGCATCTATCCCGCGAATTCACTGCGGGAAAGATACGTCATATTAGGTATTAGAAATTACTTACCATGTTTACTCCTCCTGACTGGAATTCAGAGCACATGGCCATCACAGGAGCCAAGCCTACTGTGGTACCTTGGAAAGGCACACCCCTAAAATCAACCCAGAAAGACCGTGAAATGACACTGAGGCACTGGAGAAGGCAAGGCAGAGAAACGCGCCCTGCAGTCCACAGCTTTATACGTATACACAGCGTCAGGTGAATACATTTTCTTTAGTAGTATCTCCAAGTACAGCACATTATAGCAGAGCTACAAAGCCTTAAGACCTATTTTGCTTGCACTACTATGTCGTTTTAGGGGCCAACCAGCCAATCCTAGTTTTTTTATGGGTCTGGTGCCAAGAAGTACTCCTGCTGAGCTTTGTAACAAGCACAAAAAAGACTATTTCTGGATCCTTAACTGGGTACTGTTTGTGAAGACTTCATTCACCTTAAATCTGATATTTGCCAGCTTGGGATTCAGGGACTTGACAGAGTACTAGATATCACCTTTGAGATGCAGGCATGCTCAGCTCCTGCCTGGGGAGTCAGAATTCTGCCCGGTCTCTGCCAGCAGGTACAGAGAGCCCTGGAGATTGTGCTCAGAAGATGACCAGATGAAGATGAAATACAGTAACTTTAAAGGGGGAAAAAAACCAACCAAACAAACAAAACAGGGGAAAAGGCATTGTATCTCTACACTTCAGTCCTCTGACTGCCCCTGTTTACTGGCAGATGAATTACCGTGGAGGCGGTAAGGAGGTCTAAGAGCTGCTGCAGATTTTTCTTCCAATGACATCTGCATTTGCTGGCCATAGCTACTGGCCCTAACGAGGTCAGCAGGATGAGTCACAGACCATCAGCTAGCCTCCAGCACCATGTCCCCTGTGCCTCAGCGTGTCCCCTGTGCCTCAGCGGGATGAGTTGGGAATGAACGCCTTCCGCAAAGAGCTTAGTTCCCCTTTACAGGTTTGGCTTATGGGTCGGATTTTCTTGAAGTTTTACACACAGCTGTGACAGATCATGTGCAGTTGCTTGTGATAGGGACACACAATAAGGCTGATGCGTTTTGGTGCGTGTGTAGTGAGCGGGCTGCATAGCTGCAACCTCCACTTTTCCCAGTGATGGGTGCCAGAGCTCAGTGCTGGCTGAGTGGCTTCTACGTCAACCTGCCACTCTGAATCTTAGAACAATATAATCTTGCACACTGCTCTCCCACCCACCCACCCCACCTCTCAGAGTCAGGTTATTTCAGAAGTAAACTTACGTGATTAGTTGGGCATTATCGTGTTTTCTGTGCACCCGCTCCTTGCTACTCCAGGCCAGAAAGGACTTCAGGGTGGAGTAAGGATTCTCAGTTACATCACATTTATTCCAATTGCTCCAGATCTCCAGCCCCACCAAGGCAATCCGGATATTCAGGGATCTGTAAAACTAAGATACAAGAATGAAAAGAGATGAAAAAATGAGCACCATTAATTTATTTTACTGTGTTTAAAATCCTGACTATAAACTCTGCTAAATGCTACTACAGATACACCTGTCCAGAGAAAATGGTCCCTCTGGAAGTGCACTGCAACTTGGTGCTACAGCTCTGCAGAGTAATGTGCACCACCCACAAACCTAAACTCAGCCGAACTAGAGACACTGAACTTTCATTTTGAAATCAATAACAGAGATAATCTACAGAAACAATGACTGGAGACTGACACCATGTCTATCTTTAGATATATCAAAATTCCTGAAAGGAGGAAGGAAATAATCTGCTGCCCACGTCAAGTACAAACAGAACAAGTCTGGCAGTGGGGTCAGGGGAGTGGTGGAAGGAGTTTAAGGGGAGAAGGGGAGTATGAAGGGAGAACTGAAAAGTAATGAGGTTTACTTCAGCAGCGTTGCGTACCACTGCGAGGACGACCTCTGAAGGCTCCTTCCAGCCCTGCCTGCCAAGATTTCCACAATTTGAAGTGAATAACTTAGTCCCTTGTCCAAAAACGTTATTTAGGTGACACAGTTAATACAGAGATGTATTAAAACACAGAGATGCTCATGCTAGCTCCAAGGTAAGGAACGGAGATTCTCCCACCCCATCCCTGATGTCCAACAACAGAATTGTTTGGCAGATGCTCTCCACTCCCCGAGTCACTGGGGAGCACTGCTGAAACATCATTCTCTCCCCCAAGATGACATTCCTCCTCTGTTGCAATTAATTCCTGTAATTCGTGATTCGACCTTTGCTTTCCTCATTTCACACACACCTGATCTCACCTTATCTACGTAATTAGCAGCCTCCACTAATTTAAGTCTTGTTGCTTCGATGCTGAAGTGATTCTTCTGAAACTGAACAAAACGAACATGTCAGGCAGCACAGAGGCAGCTAGGAAGAGCTGAAATGAGTTAAAACAAGTCACACTACTCTGGGAATAAGAGGGTAACTATGAAGTGAAAACACTAGGAAGCCCGAAAGCCTTCCTTCACCGTACATCTGAGTATAAGCTGACCCATACCTGTATATTCAGAATTCTTCCCTGGCATCCCACTATAGCAGTGTTACTCAAGTGGTATTAGTAACACAGTGGAGCAACCCAAACCTACCAGACTCCCCCAGAGCCAGAGGCTGACAAAGAACTAACAAATGTGCCAGGTAAAATAAATGGTAACATGACTTCATGTCTGAGGTCAAGGCTACTGTAGTGCTCATCCCATCTCACTCACCCAACAAATTTGCCTACTTGAAACCACCTGGCAATTAATGAGTTAATTTTCGCAAACCATTTGATTCAAGGAATTGGAGTTGCAAAGCATTTCGATTTTTGTTTAACAGATGACAAAACCTGGGACATTTCTTCTAGCGAGGAAGACAGTAAGGGCAATTAACGACACTGTGAGGGCATCTACCCCAGCTTGTCTAATCAAACGGCGAACAACATATGGCAGTTCCTGGGTATAATGTGTTTTCTCATCGCTTCCCTGGTATCCTGCTGCCTAACAGAGACACCAAAATAGGTTCTGCCTCTTTAGATTTGTTCAGAATGTTGTAAATTATGAATAGGACCAGCCTGGCTCCTGTCTGTGCTGGAGATTAAATGATCAGCAAAACACTGCGCGGTTTCCACTGTCAGTAAGTACGTCTGGCATGCTGTCCAGGCTGGGGATGGGGGAGGGATTGCTGACTTCACTTCCAACCCTATTCCTATGATCTGGAGCCTTAAAAATGTGTATTTATGTATGTGCTACCAGCTCAGAGCAGAAGCTATCACAGTTATCTTCTCTAGAGATTAAGTGTACTGCAGAGTCAGATGGACGTCGTTCCTGGAGACCCACGAGTCACCCTAGGCTGAAGGCAGTCTCTCCCACCAAGAGATAGGGCCGACCACTGGTGCCTGGGAGGCCAGAGCTGACCTCCCACCCTAGTCCTTCATCCAGATCACAACCTGCATCTCTCCCCTGGCCAACGGTGGCTGACAGCGGTGGCAGGGGGGTCACGGCTGCTAGGACAAAAATGACCAAGACACAGCTCTCCCTGGTGGGGGTAAGACCATTGGGATGGCAAGAGGAAACCTGCTGAGTTCCAGCTGCCCCCAGGAGACGCTGCAGGTGGGAACCTCGCCCTGGGCCCAGGGCTCAGCTGGTATAAACATAAGCTCGTTTCTTACCTCTGCATAATCTGCCACGAGCAGAAGCTCCACGTACTTTGTAGCCTGCAGAGCCTCCCGTTTCACCTGTAGCGGCAGCAACACAGATTTACTTTCCCAAGATCCCCCAAGAAAGTCCTTGCAAAATATATGTACAGCTCACCCAGTTCGTTTTCCACTGGCCATTCACCCCACCCCATCACACACAGGGACCTCCAGATGTGACTAACTCAGCTACAGCAAGTGCCCACGCGCCTGTCCTCAGCCCACCCACTCGTTCACGTATCAGGTGCACAGACCTGTGCAGGAGCAGCTACAGCCCAGATTCCTCGTGCTGCACAGTGGTTCCCAACACTCATTTATTTCCCTGCTGGAGCCACTATTTGGCAACCAGCTTGCTACAAAACCTCTTAAATATTGTCCTTCATTTAACTTTCTGAGCTATGCTCCTGGAGAACAGCAGGCTCTTCAGGGTTGGAACAGGTGGGAAATTTGGAGCATCATGCATGGACCCCATTTGAGCCCTGCTCACCCTCTGGCGGGGTGGTTTCATCCCAGCTGTGAAGTCCCTGAGCCAGTCTCCAGCTGCATCCCCAGTGCCCCGGTAGGCACAGGCTCCTCTCTGCAACCTCAGATCATCCAACCTGTAAATCAAGTGCTGGTTTGGGCTGTCGGGAGCCGGCTCTAAGATATAGCTGGAATTGCTGCTCAGTACAATAAGTCCTCTGTTGAAATGGGAAATAATAAGAAGGAAAGTTAATTACTATCACAGCTACCAGAGACAAATCCTCCTGCTGCTGCTGAGTTCCCGCCTGACCCTGGCAAGGCACTTATCCTTACCAGGCCATTTAGTTCATTATTAAAAAGGATGGGAGTATTTTGAGTTCAGAGGGGGGAATCCCTGAGCTTGCATATATTAAAATCTATTCAGAGGGCCTCAGACATTCAATTAAGGGGCTATTGGAGCATGTGCTGCAACAGTGCTAACCTGAGAAGTCTGTTAAAGTACAGCTTTCTCTTTAGGGGCAGTGGAAGCTTTTCAACCTGTTAAAGACAAATTTATTCAACTGAACTGACCTAGAAAACGCGAAGACTTTGTTTCTCAAGAGAAAAATACAAAACGGAGTGCTCTTTAAAACTTGCACATAGCCGTATGGTTCTGGTTTTCTCAATGCATGTGTTACAGCCAGGTTCTGGTTTTCCCAATGAACATGTTACAGCCAGGAGAGCTGGAAATCTGTGTTTGATGCCCACTGGAAGATGTGTGGCTCGATAGGCAGCACATCTCCCTGTGAAGGCTCAGAGTGAAAACACCCACACGTGCTCAGCTCCCATGCAGTAAGAAAATTATATCGAGGACTTGCCAGCACATGCTGACAGCTCAGGGGTGCAGGAACCCTACTGCATGTGCACACCAAGACACCTCGGTCTCCTCTGAAGCTGGAAGGCAGAGCCTAGGGAAACGCAGGCTGGCAGAGCAAGGCACACCACCTTTAACTACTTTTGCTTTTGGATTATTTCCTGCAAGCCACAGGTGGCTGCACTGTCTTGTTTATCTCACTAGGCTCTTTGGCCGGTGCTATATTCACTTAAGATGTCTCAGGTTTGCTTTGGCATGGGCTGTTTCCTGGCTGGAGCTGGTCCCATCAGCACAGCTTCCAATCAGTGCTCTGGAGCAGATGACCACTAACATCAATAAAGGCCATGTGGCGTTTTGGACCACAAACTCTGAGCTGGTGTAAATGAATGCAGCAACTTGGGTCACCACGATCCACTTCATTTACTCCTGCTGAGGATACAGACCGTCTTTTCCTGCCAAAGGCTCCATTACTACCAAAGCGAAGGTTTGAAACGCAGAACACACACAAGCGCCGCACCACCCAGAAAGCAGAAAGTGGGGCTGACAACCCAGGAGGAAGTTCAGGCTTGAAGACTTTGCCCCAAAATGCACACAGAAACTTGCCAGTTGCGAGTGACTGGGAGAAGGAGCTGGGTCCTGCATTAGAGTATTGGGCTGGGCTGTGGCCAGTGTCCCCGTCTCTGTAACAGATGCAGCCCTGCGTCACTGACACGAGAGCCTTTTGCTCCAGCGGACTCCTGAATTAAATTCCCTTATTGCACAAGTCCACATTGCCAGCACAAAGGGGGAAGGGGGCTAGGGGCTGGCTAGGAGGCCACGGTTACTAATGACACCCAAATGTCTGCATTTCCCCTGCCACGCTCCCTTTTACACCCAGCTCTCTCAGCCAGCTGGCATTTAAAATCAGGTCTGTCTGAGCAGAAAAAATACAGCAACCAGGCTGCTGGGGAGCAGGGCCGGCGTGGCAGCACACTGCGGAGCTGAGCAGAGCATCCTGCAGCCCCAGCACCACCAGGCACTTACCGCAGCCCTCGGCACGTGCTGAGCATGACACTGGAGCGCTCCCAGCCCCTCACCACCCCGTGGTAAAAGCAGTGGTCCTGGAAGGCAGAAGGGAGCAGGGTTGGCAATGCCGTTTCAGGATGGCCACGCGCTATATTTAGGCATTACTGAGTCCCTTGTGAGTACTGCTGATACTCCAGTAATTGTTCTCTTTCCACTGCATTTGGTAGTTGATGATTGTAACTGAATCTCTTAAGTCTGCATCGAAATTTAGCCTTTGAGCTGCCACGTGTGGTCCCTGCAAGCGCATCAAACGGCTCCTTGTTGCCAGTAAAGATTGAGAGCTTGGAATCCCCAAGGAAGCAACTCGGATGGCTGCAGCATTAGGGCCGATGCAAAGCTTTCTGCCTGTAACAGAAGCTGCCCACCGATGGCAGCTGGCCCTGGGTCGGGCCCCAAAGGACGTGCCTTCAGCCCCAGAGAGGGTGACACCATGGGCAGTGGGCAAGTCCCTGTTCTGGGGGCTCCTGGCAAGACAAAGGCAGCCTCTGGCAGGGACAAGGAGGCTTTGGGGCAGAAACGCCAACGTATTCATCACATCGCTTCCCCTCACCCCGGGGCAGCATTAGTAAAGATGATCTCATGGGATTTTTATCTTTTATTTTTGCATTGCAACCAATGCACATCTTTGTGCTGGTGCAGCGGAGAGTCAGCCAAGGACTGCGTGAGATCGGTAATTTATGGGATTTTTACTGAACAGGAGCCAGCTTACACGGGCTGGTTCTCCCGAAAGCTGGGAACGTCCCCAGCATGGAGAACCCAGTGGCAAACAAAAAGTAAGAGGATGAGCAGCAGGAGGAATAAACAATTCCCCAGCACCCGAGAGAGGGAATCAATGCTGGCAGCTGACCTTGGCTTTCATAATGGAGCTCAGGTGAAACAGTAAGATGTTTTTACCATTTTGGGGGGTTGGAGACACCTCCTCACTGGAACATCCCAGGTCAGAAAGCTGGACTGACCTCAAAGAAAGGCTCTGGAGAAAGAAACTCACTCGCTTCTCTGGACCCCCTGCCTGGTCTCCCCTGCATGCTGCAGGAGGGAAAGCAGTCTGCACTCACCGTGTGGGTCAGAGAGATGCTCTGGGTTTGTCCAGTCTGGCTGTAATGAGTCTCAGTGTAGCTTGGCGCAAACAGGTTTCTGTAGACATGGCAGAAAGGGTGGGGAAAAAAAAGAAAAAAGAAATATTTTCTTTAAACCTGGTTTTCTGCTTCTTAGGTGTGCTAGAAAATCATCTAGATTTTCAGCTCTTTCTGAAGTCACTATAAACATCCCTGCTGCTGTGAACCACCACTGTGGACCTGGGGCAGTCGCTATTTGCTGCCTGTAGTGCAAACCCGACTGCAACACACTGAGAGAGCAGGTGGGAGGCAGGTACGTGGGACACCGGCTGTGCCATGTCGCTGCACCGTGTTGCGGCAGGACGGGCACCGCAGGCTGTGGGTGCTCCCGGCGCAGAGCACGCTGTAACGGCAGGGGGTCAGAAGGTGGAAGGATAGCTGACCTTCCCACAGCCATCTATCTGCTGCCCTGGCAGGAGGCGAGTGCTTCTCATGGAGCACATGCACTTCTGAAAGGGTGCAGCCAGCCATCTTCCCAAGTGCTCTTCCAAGCACTTTTAATTTAATTTCAAGCACTGTAAAATTGAAATAATAAAGGAGAGCCTGTCCCTGACTTCAATTAGGCGCCAAGATCCAGTTCCAACAGCTGCAAGTGAACAACTCAATTTTTATGTGAGGACTTTAAAAAAACAAAACAAAACAGAAACCCAACATCGTCATTGTCCCTTTAATGGGTACAAGTTTGTGTGCGGTTTCCTTTACCACTGCCAAGTTATGCCCCAGATATACTGGGATGAGATTCAAAGCAGCAAGCCCAGCGTAGCAAGCACACCACAGGCCAGTTCAGGACACATCTGGGCACTGGTGCGAGTTCTCAGCTCAGACCCAGACTCTCTCCAATGCCCAAATCTGAGTACAATTATAAACCAATCTGCATCTGCACTGCAACTTCTGCCCAGAAACCGATTCACATCTTTGTCCTAGGAAAATGCTGATTCCTCAGTTTGCATTTGTTCATGTCATATGCTTAAGTGTCATGTCTCACTTAAATAGACAATATTCTCCCTGTCTTCAGCCCAGGATCAGACCAAAAGTCTATAAAAGGAGCTCCTATGCACTAAATAGTAAGCGTTTTGATTTTGTTCCAGAGGAAACAGCCTTCCCCTTCTTTTTAAACATCTGTATTCGCTAAACAGTGATGTAAAAAAGTACAGCAAGTCAAAATGTGGGCCAAACCAAGAAGGTCATATCCTGTGTCCAACTCAGCAGCCATAAAATGTAGGTTTAAAACAGTTCTTTTAAGCAGCAGTTTCACTTCTGAAAATTTGCAGAAGGCTCACAGAACATGCCCCATCTAGGAAACACCCTTCTGCAGCAACCCCGCGGTGCAGTCAGGCCACCGAAGTGCCACGAGGATGCCGTGTGCATCCTGGGCAGAGCGATGCCTGCGACACTACAGCTGCAGTTCAGTCCTCCCGCATCCCTGTTCAATGCATTTCACGCACCAGATTTTTGAACTATGACCTTCAAGAAAGCAAGAAAGAAAAGGTTTTCTTCTTTTCTTTGCTTCAGTTCTTTGGGCTGGATGAAGAAAGCTGTATTGAAAGCAAAACCAGATATTTTTCCATCTGTCTTGGTTTTTGCTACGTGGCAGGCAGGTCTAATCTACCTTGAAAGCTTCTCTGTTTAAACAAGGGATTGGGTGCTTGTGACATCTAATTAAATTAGGCCAGAAGAACAGGAAACACAACCTTTTATCAAAGTATTTGCAAGGTGTTCCCCCATCCAGCATCTAAAGGCTCAGACACTCAACAAAGTACCGATGGCTTTGTGTCAGACAAAACTGTGCGCCTGTGTTGTATTTCATAGCATTTGATGTCGGCAATACAACACCCTTTATCTCTACTTTCAAAGTTCACTGTAGTTCAGGAAAGCTCATTTTGTTTCTTTCTGATGTGTTAATTCTCATCTCTAGATCCTGTCAGCGATCAGAAGGCGAGATTGCTGTGTTCAGCTATCTCCAATCTGTAAACTTAAGATAAGCACAGAAGCACCATCCCACAGAAAATAATTCTGTTCATCTCCCTGACTGCAGTAGCTTGCTCAGCATGAGGCTGCGAGAAACAAATGTTTAATCAACAGATTGCATTAACTCACAGGAAATTGCCTTGAGCAATGTGCTCTGGCAGGTATCTGCTCTGTGTAAGACTCATCTCGAGAGCAGACAGCAAACCAGTGTACATCTGCCCAGCGCCACTAAAGCCAGAATCAGACACCGGCCTGTGGATTTCCAGTAGCTGAGGCTTGCACAGCCTGTTTGTTTCACTCCCAAACAAGCACGCTTATGTTTTCTTCTTGCTCCTTTATTCTTGGAAAGCATTCACTATGAATAGCTGTTTTATCTCTCTTCCAGCATTCACCATGAAACTCCTCCGTGCTTTGACTCCTGCCCACCCCAGTGCCGAGCCAGGCCACGCTGAGCACCACAGCCCAGCACACCAGGTTTCAGGGCACAGGATGATGCCACACAACACACAGTGCATGGACATCTCTTCCTGCCTGCAGACCCAGGCTCTAGCCCCTTCTACAGTGGATTAAGGAGCTGAGAGGTCTGCTTGACTTTTTAGGGATGCTTAAGCAGCTGCTGAGCTGCAAGCATGCATCACCCGGCCAAGCAGTGCCATATAACAATTTCCAAGCCTCTCTCCACCAGCTGACTCCTATCCTACATCGCAAGCTCCCTATGAAAAATCCAGCTTCTTATTCTGATCTCAGAAGAGTTCTGTTTTGAAGACCCTTCCCTGCCTTAACAAGGGGAGCCCTGGGGCTCTTGCAGCACTGCTGAGGGCAGTCACAGTGCATTGCACAGTGCGCGGTGGGGAGGGCAGTGAGGAAAGAGGAAAAACAACAGGACATCTTGCAACACCCCTGGGGTGCTATCTCACTTTGGGCCTGTGAACATTCGTTCCCAGCCCAACTCACTTCCTCAGCTAGCATCGAGCTTTCCACCAAACTGTAACTAAATAGGAAAGAAAGCTTCTTTCCATCTCAGGATGCACCAAAGTTACCAGCCAGCCCTGTCCCTCATTCTCCACATGTACCTGTTATTGGACAAACAGGAGAGATTAATGAGACACACATACCCCAAAACCTTATCTGCCATCATTTCAGGACAGCATCACTGCCAGGCCAAGGAGCTGATTCCAGGGGAGTCAGTCCTGCAAAGCACTGATGGACATGCTTCATCGTTTCCAGAAGAGCACAGAGCTTACCTCCTTGCTGGAGAAGGAAAGCCTGGGAAAAACAGCCTAATTTGATCCTTTCTTCTCTGTTACATTCTATGTCTCGGTGACTAACTCTCCAGCAGCTCAAGATGAAGCTGCAAAAACTTGGATAAAAAATAACATCATTTAAAGGCTTCTGAGATCGAGTCAGGCAGCTGGCAGATTGCTAGCACACATCATCTTCCTAAAAGGCAGCATGGAGTCCCTCATTAGAGTAGTTATCAGCATGAAGAATTGATGAAGTCAGAGGAAAAGCTGGTTTTGGATGGAAGCACTCCCCTTTGCTAAACCTCGATCACAGCTGCAGCCACGTGGGGCTGTCTGAGGCCAGGGCGTGCTCCACAAGAGACTCAGGATGTTCTAGAGAAGCCCTCACACCTTTCCAACAGCGACCAGCTTTCGGCAACATCAGTTGCTCCCCGAGATCTGGCTCGGCATCCAGCTGAGGGTGGAATAGCCTGCTCTTGGCAGGGTTTGTTCCCCAGCAAGCCTTGGGAGCCAGGTTAAATAGAAGCGAGGAAGCCTAACAAAGAGTGGCTCGGTGCCATAATGTACAGATGGCTTGAGGCTGTTTCTGCTGATGACCGACGCGGAGTGATCTTGGTCCCGCTCCAGCCTGTCAATGATATCGTTGTCTGAAACAAACCCCGCTCCACACGCCGCCGTGCCGTTCGCGGGGCATCCCTCTGCTCGCCGCACAGAGACGCCGCGCCAGGGAGGTCACCTACTGCGCACGCCAGCCGATGGCATTCGGCAGGAGAGGCAGGATGAGGGTGTGGGGCCAAACACAGCTTTCTCAGCCGGCAGCTGCCCCTGCAGCACTTGGAGATGGTGCAAAGCACAGCCTCCAGCTCACCCGGCTGCTGCAGAGGGGCAGAGAAGCAGCAGGGGGCTGGGGGGCTCCCCCCATGCACACCCAAACACTCCCAAAAACAGAAGGAAAACTGGGGCCTTTCTCACACAACCATGTTCACTCAAGGGAGTGCACATTTCCCAGCCACTCTGGGGAACCTCGCACCTCTTTTCCTGATAAACGGGAGCAGCTTTCTCTTGCCTGTGAAACACCATTTGTCAGCACGAGCCCAAGGGGGGCTCAGAGCCTCCCACCCCAGGGGACCACCGTGATCATGCTCAGTGCCACCAGCTGGAGGGAGGTCACCCACAGGCACCAAGAGGGCCCCGGCAGCACGCTGGTGCTCTTGCTAATTGGAGCAAGAGGGAATTTTTTTTATAATTTGGTCCCATTAGCAACTTTGTTTGGGTTCATTTTACAGAGGGGCTAAGTCCACATGGACAGCTGCCAATTTTAAAACACCCATGAGTAGCTAGGAGACAGACACATTTTTTATTTCCTCCCAAAAAACTAACGCCAAACGGTCCATGAAGCTCTCGTGAGAAACATGAACTCCTAATTTTTCAGTCAAGGGACCAACAAAAGTGAAGCCTGCAATCTTTTACATCTCTTTCCCTGTCCCTTTCCTCAAATCACAATAAATCTGTCCAGCCAGGCTGCCAGCATCTGGGGGTGGAGGGAATTATTCTCCCAAGAAAGTTTAAACATAAGATTTCCATCTACAGTCTGTGGTCCCACTCAATTGCCTCTCAACAGGCTCCAAGTAGGGTAAGAAGGGGAATTTGACCCCTTACCTCCCAGTTACTTAAATGTTCCCTAAAGTCAGAATTTATTATCAAAGCCTGATGCGACCCCATCTTGACCACCACCAGCACATGACCCATGACAACACAAGCGGCCAGGCCTGCTTTCTGTATCCACCACTAGTGGGAAATTGGAGATTTCACCTCTCTGGAATCCTCCAGCCAAAACCTGGCACTTCATAAAATTAAGGAAATCCAAACATTATTTTTTTTTTCTTGGTGAGTTTCATCCAGACAAAGCCTGGAGCTCTTCAGCTCCCTTCCTCAAGAGCCTTTGCTGATGTATCTGAGAACATGTTTGTTGTGTGAAAAGCAGCAGTCTGGAAGGGAAAAGCAGCTTCCCAGCTATTGAGGTGGAACTAAGCTAGCTGTTTGTAAGGCCTGGGAAAACACCACAGCCGACAGGCTCTCCATCCCCTTCTGCCATCCACATCATCTGCAACATTCACTGCATAAATCACCTTAGAGGACCCAAGTCAAATTTGTCACATAGCCCCTTGGCTTACCAATGGGACCCATAAAACTTGCCTGGAGAGGAAAAAGGAAATAAAATAAATGGAAAACTGGTTGATAAGAGTCAGTGTGCAAAAGATGTCAAGGGCTCCATTTCCTTGTCTCTTCCTCTTTGCCCTGCACAGAGATGTCCCTGAGTATCCCAAGGGAATCAGGAGGCTGAGAAGCAACTATGGCTTTCCAGGTCCCAACCTTGTTTTTCTGATAACTCCAAGAGACAGCAGAGCAGGATAAACTCAGTTTCCCTCCTTTACTTAACCCTTCACCCCCTCCCCATGCAGGAAGCCCATTAGACACCGATGATATGAAGCCCATCGGTGGAATAATCTCATATATCCTTCCTGCTCAGAGGCGGGCAGCAACCTCCCCTCTTCTTCGCTCAGTTGATAGAAAAGGCCCTGGAAATGAGCAAAAGCAGGAAACAATGAAATACAAGTGACATCCAGCTCTCTTATCGCACCGCTGAGAGCAGCGAGCCGGGCGGGAGTGCTTGTCGCCTTCCCAGGTGGGGTCAGAAGAGACTGGAAACGATACCGCGCCCCATCAGATCCGCCTGCCTATAAATAGCTGTCTGGATTGCTCCCGAGGTCAGACCAGGTGAGCTTTGGATTTCCTTCGCAGTGTCCTCGGTTGTTGCACATCTTCCTTGGGGCTCTGGCATCAAGTGCCCCGCGCCATCACAGCGGCTGCGGGCAGGCAACAGCCAAAACACACAGCAAAAACGTGCAGCTGTGCCCCACGCTGCCCATGGGATTCACCCACAGGCAGGGACATCCCCTGGAGAAGCCTCCACTACCCCTTGCAGCTGAGGGGTCCTCTCCCCATGACGGATACAAAGAGGAAAAGAAGAGGGAGGAAAGTCTTGATACTCCTCCTGCACTCAGGTGAGAAGACAAATTCCACGCAGGTTTTTGCTGTGCAAGTATGAGCTGTCCTCTTCACCAGAAAGAACAGGCTCACACCAGGCAGCACTGCCACACACATTCAGAGCATCTCAGCATCCCCTCCCTGCTTGGCTGAAAGCTGCTTTTTATTAACAAATGCAAATGCCTTTTAAAAAAAGTCACTTTTCATCCAAGGTTTGCAACTCAGATTCTTCCGTTCCTAAGCCCCAGCCAAATTTAAAGCTGCTTTATAGGCATCTCTCCATATATTTGTTGTTTGTGCAGCTTTGAGCTTTCCAATCCTGCAGCTGCAGGACATGGTTTTGAGTCATTTAAAACAAGCCCCAGTTGTTTGGGGGATATACTTTTGTCATTATTCAGAAACGTTAACCAGTGTTGTGACCTCTGCTTGGAATTACAGTGGGGTTCTGCCTTCTTATCAAACTCCTGAGCAGTAAATAATGCAATATTACGTTGACTGCTAATGCAATAATTGTATTCGTAGATATACGAAGCCCAAACTCAGATGCGTGGCAACCTTATTACAAAATACAGAGTTACACACAGCTCTGAGGAAAGATACGCAATCATTTCTGTGTTTCACCTCTGGGGATGAACACAATGTCCTGCTCATATAGAATATGAAATCACAGGCTTGGCATGAACATTTCCTCCACGTACTGAAAAAGGCACGTTTCTTCCAGAGCTAGTGCATCCCTACCAAAGCCGTACACATTATGACTCTTTCACCACCCCCACCTCTTTCAAAGCAAGCTCATACTCTCATCAGTTTTTCCTCTCCATAAGGAGAGCGGTGAACATGTTAACAAGGCTGCCTAATCCACCGAGAACATCACAACCGTTTCACTAGCTTGGTATACCTACTTTCTAGTTTTGGGAACCACCGAGTAAACCATATCCCAACCAGACCTGGATTGTACCAATCATTCCATGCTTTCTTTGAGCGGTGCGAGTCGGGGATGTGGATATGAGAATAAACCAGGAGCTAGGCAGATGCCTTCACACACCTGTGCTGAGCCTGGGGACATGGGGAGCAAAGCACCAACCTCAGCAGCAAAGCTGGTTTCCAGAGTCTCCTCTAAGCTGGATCTGTTAAATGACCCAGAACTCCAGGGCTTATTTTAATTCAAAAAGCCCCAAGTACCTTCCTTAAAGTTGCAGTTCTGTTCTACCCACTGGCATGTGAACATGAAACCAGAAGCATCCAGGTGTCAAACAGCTTTGAAGGGACACTTCCCACTTAAGGATTTCACCTCTCCCTTGTCTGGGTGCCCAACAAACCCTTCAGAGGAGTCACTGATGCTGCAACTACTCAGCACCCAAACCTCAGGCTCCCCGATAAGATAAGCGGTAGCAGCGGTGAGCTCCTGGGTGCTGTGGAGCAACACCAGGCTGGGAGCCTGAGGAGCCAGGCTGGACACTGCTTCACTGCATGCTTTGACAAGCTGAAGCAATTTGCCTCCACTTCGAAGTGCTCTATGGATGCTGGTAATTACAACATCCACAGGGCTCCCAGGGACTTTGTGTTTTTGTTTGCTTCATCGTTTCTCTTTTGAGTGTCTCTAATTCTGCACCTTCACAAGTGTGTGAGAAGTGGTGGCTCTCCAGAACCACTCATCTAATTAAGTTCAGAGTTGCATTTTGGGATTATACCATCACCGTTTCCGAACAAGGACTTGAGGCCTGGCAAAACTCCCATGGGAAGCACTGCTATCTATGAATCACTTGCATTTTCCACAGAAAATAAAACTAAAAAATTTCAAGCCCCTTGCTGTATTTCATCAGTCCCAGTGAGGCAATTCATCCTGCAGTGGAAGTGTGTGCACACACACTTCAGCCTGTGTATATACATCTCAACAAATGAAAATGCATTTCAGGAAATAAACACAATAGAAACCTTCTATTATTACAATTCTGTTTACTAACACCAGCAATGAGTTTGTCTGCACTGGAAGTAGCACGGCACCGCTCCCGCGAGGCACCTGGAGGTTACATCACCATGCTCAGAGCACAAGTGGATTAATTCAGCAAGGATCCTTGCTCTTGCCAGCTTCTATTGTGCCAGAAATAAATTCACCTTTGCATAGCGACTGCAGAATATGCAAGACCTGACAGTCCTTCCACCAGGAAGGAGACCCCCCCAGCAGCATTAGCAGCAATGCTGCTTCCAGGTTCAGCTCAGACCGGCACCGCTCACCGCTCTCACCAGCAACAGCTGTTTTTCCTGCATTAGACAGGACTGAGTTAGCAGTGCTTATTGTGCCTGGCCTCTTCTACCACTTCTCTATTTTCCCAGATGCCAAACCACACAGAATTTATAGCTGTTCTATACAGGTGCATGCCTGCCTGAGAAACGTGTCCAGTTTTTGCAGCACTGGAACTCCAGCAGCGTATGTGGCCCATAGTAGAAAACACCTCGTAGGCTGCACTCGCCTTTCGTCAGCCATCAGATTTCTCTCTTTACAGCAGACAATGCCAAGAAAAGTCTGGTTTTCCTCCAAAACACCCTGAATATCATTTAGGTTTATGTACTGACATCAGAACTAATAAGATCTTCTGACATTTCACTCTTGAGGAAGGAAAGCTGAGCCCCCAAGCTCCGTGGTTGGGATATCCATACAATAAATTTAAAAATATAACCAGGGTTTTTATTCCAAGGTTATTATCCCTACTGATTCTAGTAGACAAATATTTGGTTGTGTTTCCATAGATAAATCTTCAGACCCATTTAAAAATAAAACAGCAACAGTGCAAGTGGACTGCTTAGCTTATTGCAGCCAGATTTCCAGCTGTTGTTCCACCACTGGAAACTAATGTTTCACAGGGCAGAAAGCCTCTGCAGCAGCCTCCGGACCAGAATCCTTCTACCTACCTCAATCTCCTGCAGCTTCAGCTGAATTCAATATATATCATACACTATGATACCACACAGCATTGCTGTATCATGCCTGAGAGGAGGTTGCATTTCAGTTAATGCAAAAGCATTTTTTCAGTCCGCTTTAGCATGAAGGGCACTAATGGAATTGAAACTGTCAGATCATTTCTCCTAGGAAACGGAGCAGGACCTCTTCGGATCACAGCAAATGAAGTCCTCATTAGAGTCAGTATGACTCTTAGAGCATCAAGCCATTCAGTAAATAGTGCACTTCATATCAGCAACATTTTCTAGTTAATGTAATAAGAATTATGATGCAAAAATAAGTTTACACACTGAGGGCCAGGTCACCATCTGCTTTTTGCTGACAAAGCTCTGTTGCAGTCAGCACTGCTTGGCTGATTAACATCAGTGGGGACTCAGACCTGGAATAACCTTGAAATCCAGAAAAGGACTTCCTCATCCTGTCTTTATCAAAACCCTGAAGTCAGTGGAGGCTTTCCTGTTGACTTCACTCTAATCCTTATTCATTTTTTCAGTGAGACCCAATGCAAGACACAAGCACACTTACCCGTTTTTCTCCAGTTCCAAGATGAGCTCCTGGCCTTCTGCCTTTACCTTGACTTCAGCTCTGTATGGATACTGCGTGCAAAAGAGAGAGCGCCTGTTACTTGTACATCAGAATTATGGACACACTCAGCAACAAAAATTGTTCCCCTGGAAATTGCAGATGACCTTAAAACCACTCCTCGCCTTCCTCCTATCTTCAGACCTGAATTTCTGGGGGAAGGGATGGGTCCCAGCTTCAGGCACGCTGTTGCATCCCCACGGCACAGCCACGCAGAGCCGGGAAGCAGCCAGGGACGCTGGTTGGATCCCACACCTGAGCTCATGACCCTGGTGTATCGGGAGGAATAGTGGGTTCAGATGAGGCAACAAGTCCTGGTGCTGGGGGGCTTGGTGGTGCAGCTGAGTAGGAGGGGTGTGCTGCACCCCCTTCTCCTGTACACTGTGTTCAGGACCACATGACACAACATCCCGACTTGCCCCAGAGGTTTACAAGTCAAATATATGAGTTAACCAAAGCTTCCTTTGTCATCACAGCAGAAAGACATTTTTAGGAGCCTGTTTCAGGACAAGAGGAATCATGCCTCTTCAAGAGATGTTCATGTAGCTCCGTTACTTGCACGAAATGCCAATAAAAGGCATGCAGCAGGGTCCCTTAGACGTCTTTAGGCTCTAGCCTTTGTTCAGACAGTATTTCACAGCTGCTTTTGTATTAGTCCCAGGCTGCCAAGGGACTGGAAACCATGACAGCAGCTTTCTAGCATGTTCAAGCACACAGACACAGCCCTGGTTTGCAATGTGCCTACAGCTCCGAATGAGGACCCAGGACAGCCAGCTCCCCAAGACCCACTGGTGTTAACAGAAAGGACCCTCATTTCTTAGTGCAACAGCAAACACATACACTAAAACAGACACTGAAAAAATAATAATAAATCAAGAGGCCGAAAGTATAGAATATGCTTTCTAGAGGACCAAATAGAAGGGCCTCTGAAGGTCTCCAGTTTCAGTCCCCTCAAAGCAGAAACACTAGCTAAGCCATGGATTTCTGAGTCTGAGCACTTTCTCATAAAGCAAATGAATGAATGAACTCCCCAGAAGAGAAATAACCCATTTGATAAAAGCAGACTTCTCTATTCAGCTGAAAGAAAAAAAAAATCGTAAGGACTTGTGAGATTATTAACCCACTGTAATTCCTAATTCAGCATTGGAGGGGATTTTGCAGAACAGATAATTGAAAGCAAAATAAAGCAAGGCTGACTGCATGGGATGTTCTGATGAAAGACATCAGCCCATAGATACGCTCACTCGCCACTTCATCAATTCCAAGCTCAGTTACAAACTTCTCCTTTCATCAGCTCCCTGTTCATATTCTGGGTTTTGTTCATCTTCCCTTCATTTTCCAGGACATTGCACCAGGCCCACGCAGATGATGCAAAACAAGTTGATACATTGACTATATACAACCGCTGATTCCAAGGGGCTGAGTTCAGCTTACCGAGTCACAGGTGCTCAGTACATCTCAGTACAGGTCTGCTGTTTTGCTAACTGATACGTAAGCAACAGAGGTTGCCTTGTCCCTAACTGGGGGGCTCTGACAGTCTCCATCATCATAAACTCTTCACAAAGTTTGTGCAAACATCATTATTACTAGTAATGTACTCCCTTCTCGTTCAATAATCCCACTGCTTCAGAGCCCGCCAGTTGCTGTGTAGCTGACATATCCCCAGCTGTACACAAGCTTTGTTAACACAGGTTTTAGAGCCAACAGGAACTTGCCTGAAACAAACTAAGTACGACCCCTGAGACCCAGCAAATTTGTGCAAGGGAAAATGCTGTCCAGATGTAGTTGGGTCACTATCAATAACAGAGAGAATGAAAACTTCCAACCAGCACTGCAAGAACATTTTAAAAAGAGAATTAAGATCAGGAGAGAGTCATAGTAGTGCTTTTTTTTTTTTTTTTTTAACATGGCACAATTAAAAGCTATATCAAGTCTCATCATAAGGAGAAGACATAAACCCCAAAATAACACCACTTATGGGGAGACACCATGATTTTTCTCTAGTATAGTATAACGCTGCAGCTTCCTTTTTCTGGTTCACAACGTAAATAACACCATCTGGATTTTCCTCTTTCATTTGATTAGGCAACTGATAACTTCTTGATTGTGGCAATGCAGAGGCTGGGAAGTCGAGCTGCGGTTTGTGGTTGAGGCTGAAGCCCAGCACCTCGGCGGGTCTCAGCATGGCTGCAGGGTGCCACACCGCTCCAGCCCCCACTTTACGGGAAGCAGGGGAGCGATCTGTCTCCACGCGTGTGGCATCCGAGCCACAGTGAGACATACCTGAGGTGCTGGGTGGCTTTTCTCAGTCAAGCACCCTCACAGCTGTGACACCTTCTCCTAAAGCGGATGCCTCTACCCGGCTGCTCCCCAAGCCACTGAGCGCATCGTCTGCCCCCTTCCCCCCCCCCCCCCCCCCCCCCCTTTTGTTGGCACAGGGCGCAGGTGGTCCCGATGTAGGTTTTAAGGCATGGCAGAGGGCCAGCGCTTCCCAGCCGCTGGGACGATGGGGGCCAGGCACTGGAGCACCCCCCAGGCCAGATCAGCCCCCCGGGCTCGCCCCCGTGCTGCAGGTGGGCTCTCTGGCTCTTGGCACAGGGCTCAGCGCAAGCAGCAATCGCAGCCCCCCGGGAGGGTCGCGCAAACAGCACACACAGCGCTGGGCGCCACCTACCTTCTCGCTGCTGGGGGTCCCCAGGGCTGCCCAGTGCGGCACCACCACCTCGGACTGCGGCTCCGCGCCGGCCCCAGCACCTGCGGGGACACAACAGGGGCTGCTCAGGAACCCGACCCCATCCGCACCCCAAGGGGTTAAACACCCCAAAGCCAGGGCGGGAGGGGAGAGCTCCACGCGGCTTGTAGAAGAAGCAGGAGGGTGGTCGTCCCCCCAAACCACCACCACCACCACCCCGGGGAGCTCATGCCGCCGGACCCTCGCACTCACGGGGCGGCGGCAGCAGCAGCAGCAGCAGCAGCAGCTGCGAGAGGGCGATGCCGCAGAGCAGCCCCCGGCCCCGCATGGCTCCGGGCAGGAGACGGCGCTCCGCCGCCGCCGCCCCGCGTATAAAACCTCCGGCGCGGCTTTCCCCTCCCACCACCGGCCCGCAATCCGCCCCTGCAGCCCCCTGCCCGGGGGGTGTCTCCTCTTCTTCCTTCTCTTCTTCCTCCACCCACCCACCCCCCTGCACACACACACACCCCACAGCACCGCGGGGATGCGCCCCGGATGCGACAGCGGCTGTGCCCGGCGGGGCGGGGTGCGGGGCTGCGCTGTGCCCGGGGCAGGGGGCAGCCCGGGCACACCCCGGGGCTCCCGCTGCAGTGTCTTTCCCCTTCCCAGCTCTTTTCCCAGCACAGAAATCCATTGTGCTTCCCTCCAAAGCTGGCAAAGAGGGGAAACGTGGTGGCAGGAAGCTGCTACATCATTGCCAAGCGGCTCCTGTAGGAGCTGTGCCATCGCTTTAGTTGCTTATTTATTTATGTTATATCTATGTGTAATCCTAACCAGTCGAACCATTCACAGCCGAACCTGTGGTTCCAGAGGCATCCTAAATCCCTCTGCACCTGGGAAATGCATTGTCCCCGGACAGCTGAAGGGCTATAGGATAGATCTTTATGTGCCCATGTAAAAGGGTAGAGGCAAAAAGATGTTCGCTGCCTCTCTCCCCTTAAGGCAGATGGAGGGGCTGGGCCTGGGGAAGGGCTTGGCAGCAGCCACAGCTCATATTCCCTGTACTGCCCTTCAGGGATATATCCGCTTACTCCCATGCCGCTCCCAAAGGAGCATCCCTGTCTTTTCCTGCATCCTTCAGGGCTGATCCACGGGTTGACATCCACACATCATCTCTTTGCTGGTCCTCTGTCCTTCAGGGAGATGAGCACCCAGAGGACTGCCAGCCACAGTGCCTCGCTGCTGGGGCAGCTCTGGTGGGGGGCAGGGTGGCACCAGAATAGGAGAGTCCAAGTCAGTGGGGCCATGCTGACTTGGTTACCGGCCGTGAACCCCTGAGCTCCATGGTGCTGTTGATGCTCCTCACACACACTGAGCCCGTGAAAAGCAGCTGCCTTCTCATATGTCCCTGCTGTGACTCCTGCCCAGCTCAACTGCAGCTACATGAGCAAGGCTGTGAGGGTGGACTGATGTGGTTTTATGGGGTCAGCTCAGAGTGGCAGGCAAAGGCATTACCTCCTTGTCACACTCTTCAGACAGCCATCAATCTGCATTATCCATGCAACCCTTCCCATCCATCTCTATAAAGCACCTGTGTAGGTGAACCACCAGGAAACCAGCTGAAGAAATGAGGAGAATTTGCATCTGGCTATGTTTCAGAGTGTATTGGTAAATCAGGCTGATAGGAAAGAAATACTCCATTTAGAATAAAGGTTCGCTAGATAATAATAATAATAATAATAATAATAATAATAATAATAATAATAATAATGACTTTGTCTCTTGTCCAGATGTTTATTTATGCTATTGAAACCACTGAGCTCTCTTTTACTGAAGGGCTTTGCTGACTCCTGCCACAGTTGCCCAAAGGAAATGTGACTGTTTCTGTTTGCAGATACCGTTTTGGCTTATGACTTTCATCTGCATCCACCTTCTCCCCCAGCACTTCATATGCTGAACCTTTGTGATCTTGTGAGGGCCACTTTGTCCCTGATATCACCCTGGCAGAGGAAAGCTAGGGCATCCTGGGGACACCTGGGGGGAACTATCAGGGTGAGCAGGCTATAAATGACAAATCAGCTGGCCTGCGACAGGTCACAAATTCTCAATGCACAACTGTTATTTCCCAGATCAAAAATCCAGGGACCAGACTTCAGCTCTTTTCTAATCATATGGAGTATCTTGAAGGGAAACCTTGTTTTTCTTTGTGAACTCCCCCATTTATTTATAGCTGCCTGTAATATAGAAGAAAACAATGGCACTGTTGTTGGTGTCCTTATTATAAATAAGTAAAAATGAATGCCAAATTTAGACACAAATTTAGCAATTCTGCTTTCATCCCTGCATAAAATTTTTGCCTGCCCAAAGGGAAAAAAAATACTTTGATGAGGAACATGTATATTTGCAGTGAAAGACTGTCACAAATCTCAGTGCAACAAATCTCCACAGGAACTGCTCCATATATTTCTCTAAAAGAAGATCAGGTCAAAAAAAAAAGGATAAAATGGAAAAAAAGGAGCCTTATTTTAAGATTGGTAAAATACTTAGGCCAACAACTATCTACTTGTGATTGTTGTTAGCACTCAAGTACCATACAAATATATGCAATATTTGCATGTGTTACATAGTGGTATTTTTATCTTTGGATCTTGGTAATATGAGAATTGATATCTTAATTTATAATCACTAGAAACTCCCTCCATAAAAATATAATCACAGACTGTGCAGTTGTTATATATAGTTTAATCTATATTTATATATGATATATCGCTCACATTACTGAGATGTTGTTGCATGGAAAGATTCAGGTTATTCTAGCCTTATTCACAGTGCTCAGATGTGCAACGCCACGTGCCTCTGGCAACAGGATGAGTCAGATCCTGCCTGTACCCACGTGTTCAAGAACCTCTTACCAAAGTCAGTGGGACATTTGCCTGATTCACAGAGCCAGCTCAGGCTTTCAGATAACTGGGAATTACACAGATTCATTTCCTCAAGGATCCCAACTGCCTGATTAAATGTACCAGCTGGGAATTTGGAGGTCTGTGCTCTGTTCCCTTACCTGTTGCATCCTCTGCGGCCAGGGGACGGTCATACCTGCCAGCAGCAGCCTCCATGCAGCACCCAGAGCAAGGGCTGGTGCACGCAGTTGTTCAGTAGGCTTGAAAATGAGTGTTTCAGTTTCCCCAGGGGGAAGCTGGTGAGAGTGCTTTTGCAGTGGGGTTTCTGCACTTACTTGACAGTTTGCAAAATGATTTAACACTATTGTTGTTGGCTGGAAAGCAAAAGAAGATGATTCTCCCATTATGTTCGCAGTAAATTAGGAGTTAACCACCTGGAAGGAACTAGAAAGATCTACAGAGGGGAATGCCTGTTCAAGAAACACACTTCTGCAGAGAATGACTTGGACATGAATCAGACTAAAAGCTCAGTAATATTTTATTGGAACTCTCTTTTTAGAAATAGGACAGCTCATTGAACGAGCTGCTCTGAAAAGACTCCTGCTGGCACTGGAGAAAATGTTACCAAGAATCAAAGTTTTAGCAGGAGGAGGTAGAAGACTTTATCCTGCCGAACCTCTGCATTACAGACACTGATGAAAAATTTTGTATCTTTGGCTGACTTGAGTGGAATGTGAAATCTTCCACTTTTCAGATCATTTTTCTCCTTCAGACAACTTGAAATGATCAAAAGAGGAAGGCTGTGAAGGGAACTGGCGATTCAACAGCAAACTTCTTTATTTTGAGTCTTAACCATTGAGAACAGCTTTGGATGACTCAGAATATTCTGTTCAGCTTTGGTTTTCCACCACCCGTGTAGGACAGTGGGAATACTTGGAAGAGCCCTAGAGCAGCTGTCCTGCCAAAGAGGGAGAAACGCTGTAAGATGATCAGGTACTAGACAAGGGCTTGTCCCGATGTGCTGTTAGGGAAATAATATCAAAGCACTCCCTATGCTTTTTTTAAAGGGTGGGTCACTGCTGCTACTTTTGCTTCATTCCTACAGACAAGTGAACTTAAGGGTAGAATACCCCAGCTTGATGTATCGATGGTGCCTATTCCTTCTCCCAGGGCCATGCTTTGTTCACTATTTGTAACATCCTCTGTTTTTCAAATTCTTTCTTATTTTTCATTATAGATACTTACATATTTTGTCTAAATTTCAAGTGAAATAACAGACTGAGCTCCTATTAACCAGGTATCTGTGAGCCAGTTGACTACAATCCCCCTCTTTGAGACTACCTAATAACACTTTCCTTTAGATAAGTCTCACCTTATCTCTCCACTGCGTTATCAACATCAAACAACACTTACAGGGACATTGGATCAATACTTAAATGCATACAAACACTAACAATCCAATTATCAATATGCTTAACAACCTTTTTATCCATGTGATTAAATCCTAGACGTATCAACCTTTTGAGTTTCATGTAAAAATCTTAGTTTATTTCCAAATTTAATTCAAATCAGTAGAAATGCATCCACTTTGATCCACATACACACAACCAGTAGTTGGTACAGTACACAGTCCCCCTTGTGAAGCTAAAAGCATATCTAAAGCCATTCAATTTTGAATGGCAATCAATGTCAGCTAATGGTCTAACTGCCTGTTGTAAAGCCACCATAGCACAAGCAGTTTCATTCCCACTTTTTTCTATGATTGCAGATACTTACAATAGATTTTTCTAATTCAGTTACTCCTAGCCACAGAAGGAACCACCAAGCAAAAGGGTGGAAAGTTATACATCTCTCAGTGGATTATGGCCTCTTTTACATCTCTGGAAATAGGTTCTCAACCAGGCTTTAGAATGTGATTTTCACATTACTGTAATGCTCAGAACTAGTGCTCCTAATGTACGTATTCCTGCCCAATTCTTTGGTAAAATTTTTCTAGCCTTTTTCCCCACAAAGCCAATACCAGCCTTTTCCTTCAGGAACAGGCCAGGAATTTTGAAAATCCCCTCCCCAATTAGTTTGGAGTGGACATTCTGGTCCCATGGACTTAAAAGACTGTCCTGGTTCCCTTTATGTGTTGGTAACATCAAGTAAAAGAGGACCGTTACCCCTTGTAGTTCATTCATTTCTAATTCTAAAAAGTCTGTATACTTGTGAAGATATAATAACATTGTTATTATTACTAATAATACAAAATACAATAAATTTTTCTCCCTGTACACAATCTAAATAAACCACTGATCTCCAGTTAGTTCAGGTACAGTTCATTAACTCCATATTATTTTCAAAGGTCCAGTCTCTCTTGACTTCCACTTTTCTAGAGGGGCACTCTTCACTGGAGTATAGTGAATCCAAGAGTTTATTCCTTTTACCTTGCTTGCTGTGGATGTGATTATTAATACCAAATATAGTCCTTTCCAGCGTTCTTTCAGAGGTTCATCTTTCCAGGTTCTGATACAAACCAGATCTCCTGGCTGGGAGGTATGTACTGGGCGTCCAGAGGTACAGGTGCTCTTTTGTTCAGGTACCACAGCATACCTTGCTTTCCACTGCCCGTTGTCCATAAACTGCTTCCATCAGTGAAGAATTCCCCGTCTGGATTCTCTAAGGGTCTATCTTTCAGTTCCAGTTGGCTGGAATACACCTGTTATATGACATGTAGACAGTCATGTTCCAGTTCATCATTTTCATTAACGGGAAACAGGGTGGCAGGATCCAGGATGGAAGTCACTTTCAAAGTGACATCACCTTGTTCAATCAAGGATGCCTGATACCAAATCAATCTGTTCGGGGACAACCAGCAATGGCCCTTCTGCACCAGTACCGCCAGAACAAGCATGAGGCACAAAAACAATAATAGGTTGTCCCAAAGTCAATTTTCAAACTTCTGTAATTAATAAGACCGTTGCCACCACTGCTCTGAGGCGTGCTGGCCATCCCTTGCTCACTTCAACTAATCACTTAGGGAAGTATGCCACGGCCTTTTCCAGTCTCCAGGGACTGAAGTTAACAACTGCTAAGGCCACATGTTGTTTTTCATACACATGTAAAATGCAAAGCTTACCCAGGTCTGGCAATGCCAGAGCAGGGGCCCTCATAAGTTCCAATTTTGTAGCGTCAAAGCTTTTACAACACTCAGGGGTCCATTCAAGAATTTCTTCCGGTCCTTTGGCAGCAGCATCTGAGGGCTTAGCAAATAAACTGAAGTTTGGCATCCACAGGCGACACCACCCGGCCATTCCTAAAAATCCTCTGAATTCTTTGATTTTGGAGGGGCTATGCAGCATATTGCCTCTTTTCATTCTGTTCCTAATGTTCTCTTGCCCTAAGAAATCTCAAAACCCAGATATTCTACAGTCAGCTGAGAAATTTGTGCTTTTTCCCATGATACCAGTACCCAGCAAGTGCTTAGACATTCAGTAAGCTGATGGTGGCTGCCTGACATTCCTGTTTTGTCACGGCTCCCAGTAGGCTATCATCTACATATTGAGCAAGGTAACCGAAGAATTTTTACCTTGCCAATCTTTGCCCAATCCATTACCAAACAAAGAAGGGCTGTCACTGAATGCCTGGGGTAACACAGTCCAGTAGAGCTGAACTTTTTGTCCCATCGTTGGGTTTTCCCATCCAAACATAAGAAGTTTTTAACCCCTCTCCAGGGGTATGTAAAAGAAGGCATCTTTGAAATCTAATACTGAAAAACAGACATTGTTTTTAGATAAAGATGATAACGAGGTATAAGGGTTCGGAACCACAGGATGTACATCAACTGATGCTGATGTACATTTGATTAATTTCCCTCAAATATTACACCAATACGTAATCTTGAGTCTGGGATTTCTTAACTGGTAAGATTGGGGCATTATATTCAGATTGACACTCCTTCAATAGTCCACATTGAATAAAATAATTTATTAGTGGTTCCAAACCCATCTGAGCTTCTAACTTAATAGGATATCACTGTTTTTCTTACTGGTTGTCCTCTGAGTTTTAATTCAACCTTCGCTGGTACTGCATTCTTTGCTCTTCTAGGTTCTGTTGGTTGCCCATACAGTGGGTATTACAGCATCCAAAGTTTTCTCTGGGATGTTTACATCTCCCCATTGTTTCTTCATTAATAACCAAATCTGAGCCTTCCAAGCTGTTTCCTTTGGCAGGTATAGCTGTATTCTCTTATCAGAGAGTTATTTGTGCTCTGAATTTACACAGCATATCTCGCCCTGAGAGGGCTAAGGGATATTCTGGCATGTAGAGGAATTTGCAAGTTAAGAGTTTTACTTCAAATTTTACATTCGATTGGTTTTAAAAATCATTTCAAATCTCACTTCCCTGTGACCCCCCACGAGTGGCACACAGCTGTTACTTGAAGGACCCTTACAAGCAGTCACGACTGAACATGTCGCTCCTGTATCCACCAAGGAATCAACACTTTTGTTCCCCAGCTGAACTGGAATCAGATCAGCTTCAGGGGTCATCGCTTCTTGGGAAATTGTTCTTTTTGGGCACTCATTTTTCCAGTGTCCCTCTCCTTTACTTACAATAGGCACATTGATTCAGCCCTATGGAATTTTCTAAAACCAGTTCAGAATTCCAGCCCCGGCCTCCGTCTCTACTTCGGATATTTCCTCAATAATACCCTCACCTCTTCACTTGCCTCTCACAGAATTCCCAGCAATTATGGCCGCTAACAAATTAGCCTTCATTTTATGATCTTTTAGTCTTTCTTTCTTCTCTACCTCATCTTGATTATTATATACTTCATAGGCTGTTTTTATCAATTGAAAGATTGTCATTCCTCCTACCCCTCCTATTTTCTGTATCTTTTTTCTTGTATCTGAAGTTGATAAGCTGATTGTTCAATAAAAAAACATATTAAACATTCTCCTATTAGTTTCATCTTCAGGTTCTAAATCAGTCCATTTTCTAGCTGCTTCACACCACCTCTTGTAAAATGCTGAGGGATTCTCATCATTTCCTTGTCTAACTTCACGTAACTTCGACACTTTCTTTGATTTTGGGACCCCATGTTGTATGCCATATTAAATCAATTGCTGATACTGTTTAATCATTCCTCTCCCAGCACCAGTATTTGGGTCCCATTCTGGATCAGTTTTAGGCATAAATCTAGCAGGGTCATCGTTAGCATTTCGCCTCTGAATGTCTTGTTCAGCCTTTTCCAAAACCAACCGCTTTTCTTGTGTAGTAAAAAGAGTGTTTAACAGTGTTTTCATGCCACTCCAGACGGGATTATGATTCAACACAATTCATTCCCCTGATACATCTTGTGTGGATTATTGCTGTATGATCCCATTGATTTTTTCCAATTGAGTGAGTCTGAGCTGGTAAACGGGACGTGCCCAAACACCAGCAAACCTTCAACTGCCACTGCCGGCCAGAGCGGTGCCTGTAGCACCGGCAGCTGAGCCCAAGCTCTGCCTGAAATGGGAGAGAAATTTCCCACTTCCATTTGAGGAGATGGCTCATCCGAATTAGTACTAGCCTCTTCTTGGCTGAGCAGCAGTACTGACACTTGAACATCCTCCGGCTCCTCGTTTCTCTTAATACAGCCCTTCCCAATACCACCAGCCTATCAGCACCTCTGCGTCTTCAGTTCACTTTCAGCCAACGCATTGGTACCACTCGGATTGCTCTGTAACAATTTACATTTCTTTCTTATGTCATAATTATCCCACAATGCAAAGAACAAATCATCCTTCAAATCAGTACTTCATCCCAGTTACCCACTCTCCTACAGAAAATTATTAAACACAATATTAGTATTCTAATTTGAAGTCCTATTTTCCAGCCATTTCTCACCACCACCCAACTTATACTCTGGCCACCACTTAT